>NC_134405.1:223676441-224033891 GCF_038048845.1 Mixophyes fleayi
TAGGGTGGTGCGGGCGGTGCCGTGTAAGCCCAAAGCGGCGCAGCAGCCGACCGCTACCTAGCTCTGTTGCCAGTGATAAGAAAAGCCTTTGACTTCCACAGTGGAACGCATGTGCGGTCCACAGCCAGGAAGTTCGGCATTTGTGTTCCAAATACCGAACTTCCTGTCTGTGGAAAGCACATGTGTTCCACTGCAGAAGTGAAAGGCTCCGCTGCCATGTACCGCTGCGTCGAGTCTGCACTCTCCTCTAGGTCTGCAGGTCCTCATATGTAGGGTAAATAACACTGTTTTGGATATATATCTCTCTCTCTCTCTCTCGTTTGTTTGAGAGACAAGGCTAAGGCATGACAATTTTTTTCACAATATATTAAAGTCACTTCAACCTACACAAACTGCAGTATTTCAATTACATTGACCCATTATACAAATAAAACACACAATTTAGTATCATAATTCTTATTTGAGTATTAAGTGCATAAAATATTACAATATCTATCACTATATATTTTTTGCATACTTTAAATAGTCATTAGGGCAGAGAGCCGGTTGTTAATTTATTGGAATCCCACTACTGTGTGTGTCTAGACACACCCACATTAGGTTGCCCACACCCACTTGTCAAATGCCACTTCCACTTAGATGCGGGGCGCCGGTGCCCTGTCTCGCCCAGGGCACCAAAATGTCTAGTTACGGCAATGGTCTTTGCTTCTCGAGGGAGGCCCTCAAAGCTAAAATATTAGTGATTCCTAAGAAATGCAACCACCTTTTAGTGCTACATTGAACACCGCAGCAAGACTAGACGAGAACGATGCATTACATGTCTTATAGTAAGTGGCTGGGCTGTAAAACCATTAGGTCCTGAGGTCTTGTTTGCTTTTACATTTTTTATAGCATCTACAATTACTTGAGGTGCTGGTTGGGGAGATCACAGCCCAAGTGCACCAGGAGACAATCTAGGTAAGCTGCAGTGAGAAAGGAAGTCCTGAGTTGTTTTTACAAAGGATGGAGAGGACCTAATGGTTTTCAAGGTATTATAGAGATTGCTACAGAATTTGCCTAATTTAGACTTAATGGCGAGCACGTTACTTTGTGAGCGTTTTGACCTCAATCTAGATGCCAACAGCCTGTCCACCTTATCTCTCACAGACCGCCCAGCTCTCCCATGGCTGCTGTAAAAGCCTATTGTGATTGTCTATAGAGCCTGTGAAATTAGTTGATCCTGTCTAACCGCACTACATTCTCATAGGTTCTAATCAGATTACCCCAGCATAGGTGAGACTGCAGGGTTGGTTTAAATATAAATCTCCATGTCCAATTGTAGCTTCAGCTCGGGGTTAAGTAGAACTCTTTCATTTAGGTGCCACTTATAATGTTGCATGCAAGACTGAGGTTATTTTATATATACTGTCAACAGCCCATGAAAGATAGCTGGACTGAGGATATGCTGTGCTGGATCAACGCTCAATAAAATCATATCCAGACGGGTATAAATGTTGTGCATGGGGGAATAGAAGGTATGAAATTGAACAATTTAAATATTTTAGTTTGAGTATGTATATTCAGGGCCGGATTAACCATAGGGCTAACTGGGCTACAGCCCAGGGGCCTATGGCATCCAGGGGGCCCTTGAAAGTGCTCAGCAGCAGTATTGATCGATCGACCAGTGCTGCTGAGCACTTTCACTGCGGTCCTTCTCCGGCGCGCTGTAGTCTCCTTACTGAGGAGATCTCGTGAGCCTCACCCTCACAAGATCTCCTCAGTAAAGAGCGTACAGTGCGCCGGAGAAAGAGGTAAGTGCCGGGGGGGGGAAGCGGGCAGCTCGGATCACGGGGAGGGGGCCCTCACGGGGAAATGGAGGCCCCCTTAGCCCAGAGGCCTCCATTCCCTTAATCCGGCACTGTGTATATTTGATGGTCAGTTGAGTGCTTGTGTCCGTAATTGAGAATCAAATCATTCAAGGGCATGCATACACAATATGATATATAGACTGAGAAGAACCTTATCATACCTTTAAACGTGGTAAGTCTTTAATAGCCTGTTCCAGTTGAAATTGCAGCTCAACATTTTCAGAGGATAGTCTCAAATTCTCTTTCTGAAGTTCCATCTCTCTATTAGATTGATCTTCTGATCCAATCCCTGATGTCTAGTGGGTAAAATTAAAAACAAAATAAAAATGTTATCCTAGAAAACAAATTTAAATGTATTATTTTGTAAATCATTGTACACAACATTGGGGTTGGGATAGAGTGATAGAAACAACTGCAATAATATGACTAAGCAACTACTTATTGCTAATGGATAAACTAAGTGTGTAACCTACTGCCTCATGGAAAACAGGATAACGGGGGTGTGGGGGGTATATCGTATGGAATAATCTCACACCTGCAGTTTAGCACTATGGTCTGATTGCCTTCCCAGTTTATTGCAACAATTTTTGTCAAACTCCTCTTCTTTTTCAGCCAGTATAATATCCAACTTATTTACTTCATCATTATTACACCTATAGGAAGATTCCTGGTGACAAACTTCTGCAGGAGTAGCACATTCAGTGCCAGAAACCAATATGCTTCCACTATAGTGTAAAGTATTGAACTCGGCCATCTCTTCATCTATACTTTGATGTCCTCCATTGTAATATTGGTTTTCATCTACCTCTTGATTTGTATTTGTCAT
This sequence comes from Mixophyes fleayi, assembly GCF_038048845.1. Taxonomy (NCBI): domain Eukaryota; kingdom Metazoa; phylum Chordata; class Amphibia; order Anura; family Limnodynastidae; genus Mixophyes; species Mixophyes fleayi. The sequence goes on from NC_134405.1 coordinate 223,679,115, forward strand.
GATTATTTTGGCTGATGATGTTTCACAGGTATTTTGGAGATCATTACCGTCATTAGAATCTTGCTCTTCAGTAGCTTGTCTGCTTTCAATACATGATGCACCACCCAGCCCTGGAGTGGCTGTGGTACTAACAGGTAGTGACATATCATTTAGTTTTGGAGAGGCCACTACACTGGTGGACACTGATGCATCGCATGATCTTGGTGAGGTTTCTCTGCTCACTGTCACAGGTGTGGTGCTCGCCAATGGAGTAGCATTTGGAGATTTAGAACTTGGTGCATGGTTGGTTCTACTGTTGTAAATGCACAATTCTTCACCTGTGTCTGATGTTTCACTAGCAGAATCATTAAGTGGATATGAAACAGACTGGCACTTGTTGAAGGTGCCCACATTATCACCATCATTCCCTGATTTCTGTGTTGTACAAGGAGGCAATAATCTGTCTGCTGAAGTTTTTAAATGATCATCAGCATTTTCAGAATTGGCTTCCAACCTTGTTGTTTTGTTTCCCTTTGATCTTTTAAAAAGGCTCCTCTTTTTATTAGCAAATACTGTGTCTTGTAGTTTACAAGCTTCAGTTGCAAAGGAGAGAAGAGCAACATTTTCTGTATCTTCCTCCACATACTGATGTGTGACATGCAGCATTGATGTATACAAAAGAAAACAAATTAAGTAAGAAGGTATAAACTTGACTGGGTGTTGCTAAAGTCTATGGGCAACTGTAAGTGGTTAAGGTTAAATAATTCTGTGCTGTACCTCAATGCCATAATGTTTAAGTATACTATGTTTAAGATGGTTATACATTTATAACATGGTTTTGTTATCCTATTTATGTTTTTAGGAATCCATGCCTTTTAAACATGTACTTATTAAAGTTAAATATGCTTATTATTTATTATTCATAAGATACTTCAGTTCATGCAATTTATATAAAAATATATGTGACTAGCTCCTTCAAGACCAAATGTGTTAGATTTTGTCCGACAATACCTATTTTTACTTCCGCTCCAAGTCAGGTAGCATACTGGAAGATAATATATTTTCTCTGATTTCATTTGGGGGACACTGCTACCATGGGGTTGTAGGAGAGGAGCGTGGGATTTGGCACTTAACTAGTTACCTTGCTAATACTAAACATGCTGACAGACCCCTCCCCTCTACAACTCCCTGTAGCTTCTCCATGTAATTCTAAAGCCCCAATGAAGGGGATTAAAACAACCAATGACCAAACAGCAGAAGGGAGGGAAAGCAGTGTCCCCCAGATGGAATCGGAGAAAAGGATTTATTGGGAGTATAAAAAAAATCCTATTTTCTCTTCCAAACAAACTGGGGGACATTGCTACCATGGCGACTTATAAAAGCAGCCCCCTTTAAGGGAAGGACAGCTCTGACAGCCCGGCCCGTAAAACACTACGGCCAAAGCTGGCATCTGGAAACGCAAAAACATTGAACTGGTAGAATTTGGTAAATATGAACAGAGGACAAGGTGGCTTACCCGGCGTAGCTGTTCCACCGAGAACCCATTTCTCGGCCCAAGAACATCCAACTGAACGGGTGGAATGGGCGGTAATGTGACTGGGCACAGGCCGGATTGCACTGATGTAAGCATATTTGATTGTCAAAATAAGCCATCTAGTAATCCCCTCTTGGAAGAAGGCCACCCCCGTTTATGGGTATCATACAATACAGAAAGAGTCTGAACGCCGAATGCGTGAGGTCCGTTGCTCAGGGCATTACGCATTTATATTCATGTCCAAATACTCAAATGGGTTAGACCCCGAGGGAGTAGAAGGTTCTTGGAAAACTGGAACTACAATTTCTTGGTTCAAGTGAAAATACGACACTACTATCGGTTTAAAAGATGGGACGGTGCGGAGGACCGCCCTATCGTCATGGAAAATAAGGTATGGTTCCCTGCAGGAAAGAGCCCCATGCTCCGACACTCCACAAGTTGAAGCAATCACCAGCAGAAAGACCACCTTCCACGTCAAAAACTTAAGGTTGGTTAACTGTAAGGGTTCAAAGGGGGGATTCTTAAGCATGGTAAGCACCAAATTTACAACCCTTGGAGCCGAGGCTAAATGTGCAAAACCCCCTGCAAGAAGTTCTTTAGGTCTGGCATGTTTGCAAAACGCAACTGAAAATAAACTGATAAAGCCGAGACCTGAACCTTCATGAAACCCAAACAGAGCCCAATTTCGAACCCATGTTGAAGAAAAGCCAGAAGTTGTAGCAGGTGAAATGTCGCTGTGTAGTGGACCCAACTCTTACACCACTTAATGTAGGTGCGCCAAATCCTGTGGTAAATGCGAGCAGAAATAGGTTTTCGAGCCCGCAACTGCGTGTTCACTACTCTGGAGGAGAATCCTTTTGATCGCCAGAGGCTGGCTTCAACAGCCATGCCGTTAAAGCCAGCCGAGGCAGGTCCTGATGCAGAAAAGGGCCTCAGTGGAGGAGATTATTGCAAAGGACTAGACGAAACCCTTGACTCACCGCCATGGATAAAATACCTGCATACCAGACCCGGCGTGTCCAATCGGGCCCCACCAGTATCACTGGCAATCCTCCCTGCTTGACCCGCACAAGAACACGTGGAAAACCTGGAATAGGGGTGGGGGGAAATAGATAACCCAACCGGAATTCCAAGCACATTGTCATGACATCAACGTCCACCTCCAGGGCGTCAATGGCGTTTGAGCAGAACCTGGGAACCTGACTGTTGTGCCTCAATGCCATGAGATCGAGATGCGGAAGACCCCACCTCTGAACTAGCATCTGGAAGACTTCCGGATGGAGTGACCACTCCCTTGGCATTACTGCATGGCAACTTAGGTAGTCTGCCTCAATTTAGCACGCCTGGGATGAATACTGGTGAAAGTGAGGTAACGAACAGTTCTGCACAAAAAGAAAGAAAGTGTTCGCACACAACCAGGGACAAATGCTCTATTGGTAATGGATAAATGTCACTATTACCACACAAGCAAGGTGCACCCTTGTATGTTATCAATCATACAAACAAAGAGAAAAGAACAAAAGAGGCACTCCAGTCCCTGAGGAGTATAAATATTCATAGAGGAACCATGTCCTAAATTCTTAATCAAAAGGAAATTAAAACATAACATTTATTGACTATATTATTAAGAAAGCAACAGCGAAATATTAAAAATGATAGTGTGTATGGTGAGCTAAAACCAATGTACCCAGAAGACGGTCGGCATAAGGAGTATAATATAATAATTATATCCAATAATAATAGGCAGATTAAAGCCCCTGAGGTTAGCGGTCAATAAGGAGGGAAAAAAATATCTTGAATAGGATATTGTGATATATTATTTGATTCCTATAAGATAATTAATTACATTTCCACGGAGGGATGTAAGTTCATAGGGATACTTGGACGCTACCACTATGATATCTTAATAGTGGGCTATCCAAGGTGATTATTGTATTAGATTCCACATAACACGCCAGAATCCATGATAATCATCATAGACCTACTTAAGTTTAAGTCATTGATCTCCTTATACTTCAAAAGAGCAATACTCTTATATCATAAAAGTACTTGGAATTAATACATAATCTGAGGTTGATCTTTATTAATACCTCTGTCTAGGCACTGCCTTGTAAAGGGAAGTTTCCCTTTACAAGGCAGCGCCGCTTTAAATTTAAGCCGTCATCTCGCTGATTTCCGGCGACTTGTACAACCCGCACTAGGATATATTTACCCCCTGGAGTGGAAACTTCCGTATGGAATAGTCTTGAAAGTAACGACCATTTTTCCCAGGTGCTTCATGCAAAGGAGCATGGAGGGACTGGCCAGGACCTGGACTGTCATGGTCTGTACGGATCAGTCTTTTTCTTTGGGATAGAAGATTTTCTGTTCTCTGGTGTCCATGATGAGAGCCAAGAATGTCATCCTCTGGCAAGGGATTAACTGAGACTTGTTTAGGTTTATGATCCAGCTGTGGAACTCAAACACCCTGATGGTAAGAACCAGATGCTGACGTAAAAGCTCTTCAGATGCGGCCTTGTTAAGAAGGTCGTCCAGGTAAGGCACTATTCTGAACCCATGGAACGTAGACAAGTGGCCATGACTGCCATAATTTTTGTGAATACTCTATACTCTGGGCGCCGTAGAAAGACCAAATGGCAGTGCCCTGAATTGATAGTGGGATGCTCCCCACCGTGAAGCGGAGCAGGGACTGTTTTCCCTCCCATATTGGGATGTGCAAGTAGGCGTATCTATTGACGCCAGGAAATCTTCTGGTTCCAGCCCATTTATCACTGATCGAAAAGACTCCATGCAAAAACCTGGCCACCCATAGATACAGATTTAAAGTCTTTATATTTAAAATAGGGCGGAAGGAACCATCCAGTTTGGTGACCAAGAACAGGTTTGAGTAGAATCCTTGGAGTCTCTGGATTTTCAGAACTAGACAGATGACCCCTGCAGAAAGAAGAGAAGCAACATTGTCTGCCAACTTGCGGGGTCGAGTGGTAAGGAGGTGGCAAAGAACCGATGAGGGTCTTGACCACATAGATCGATCATGTAGCCCCTTGTCATGATCCCCTGAATCCATCAATCTGGAGAGGATGCTATCCACTGCTCCTTGAATAGCCACAGGTGCCCGTCCACTCCCACAAGTAGGAGGCAGCAGGCTGCTCCCGGAGCTTGGGAGTGGAACTTCTTGTGGAGAAAGAAGAAAGAAGACCTTCCTCTGTGGGTGTGGCCTCTGGATTCGAAGGGTCTGCCCCTGCTCGCCTGATCTCTAGTGGAGGAGCCCCCCCGAAAGGACTGACAAAAAGAACTGAACCTCGGTACCTGTGTTTTAAGTACATTGACTGGGAGGAACATGCTTTTTCCACCTGACGATTAAAAAATTATGCTCTCTAGTTCTGGCCCGAAAAGTACAAAGCCTGAATATTAAAGGTCCTCTAGAGATCATTTGGACTCTGTATCGTCTTCACAGGATCTAAGTCAGAAAGTCCTTCTGGCTGCCACAGCTTAAGCAGACGCCGAGGATGACATTGAGACTGCATTTTGAGCAGCATCATATAAGCAACCTGAAGCCTCTTTAAGGTGCAGAGCGAGGGGAAGCAGGTCCGAATCCTGTAATCCTGCAGCAAGTTGGTCTGCCCATGTTTCAATGGCCCTGGCAACCCATGCTGATGACATGGGTCTAAATGAGGCTCCCGCCGCCACGTAGATGAATTAAAAATACTTCTACTTTCCGGTCAGTAGCTTCCTGAAGGGAGGCTGTGGCCGAAACTAGTAGGATGGTGCAGTGCGCAAGCTGTGCCACCAGAGTGTCCACCTTTGGTACCTGCTCCCAACGGGCAAGGTCATTGTCTGTAAGGGGTAAAGGGTCACGAATCTCCTTGGTGCTTCAACAATTTTCCTCAATTCTGTAGAAGGAGGAAATCAGATTGTGCGTCTTTTGATTTTTTTTTTAAATAGACCCTGGTCCACTGCTCTGGACTCTAAATCTAAGAGGTCCAAGATCCGCCTGACTGCCAGGACCAGATTCTCAATGCCCTAGTTTCTGTGAGATTTATCAAGATCCATGATCTGTGGGGAGTCTGTTTCGTATGAGAGTTCTCCCTCCTCTCAAGACGATCTCTATCAATAAGAGACCGAAAGAAGAGGTCACTTGCACTTTGCCATTTGTATTTGGTCATAGAGAGTCTTGACAAGTCCAAAAATCTGCAGTCTGTCTATGTCCTTAACTAAGGATGTGGACCATGCAGGTTCACCTACAGGGAGACCTTGGAGAGCAAGAGAAGATAATTAAAAATCTACACGGTCATCGACTGGTTGCGGTAGTTGCGCTGTAAGGGGTGCACCCGCTACTGAGGTTGAGACGGCTGAGTGGCTGCACCAGTGTACCAAACGTTGGTGCCAGAGACATCGCCCACACTGGTTCTTCCGCTAACTGTGGGGTACTACTTTGGCTCTGCGCAGCCTGGGGCCCCGCCTCGCAGTCTATACAGAGCGCACCTGGTTCCTGCTGTCCACTTGGCAATTTTACATTGCATTTGAAGCAAGTATTTTCCTCTAAGTGCTTTTCCTTTGTCAGACATTATCAGAGAAGGAGCAATTACAGAATAGAATAATGCAGAGACAGAGCAATTGGACAACACAAAATAGCCTGTATAAGATACTAGCTAATCTCTGACTATCAGTTAAAAGATGTATCTCAACTGTTTGTGGCGATATATGTTTACAAACTTATATATATATATATAAATATATACACACACACACACACACACACAAGTTAACTCGTGCATGATACTCATGCATTCTAGTCAAATCAAGCTAATTAAGGTGTTAAAAAGGTTCTTGTCGGGGGCGTGGCTTGGACGCCAAAGTGAGAGGACACGTTCTTGTGGAGCTCCCGTAACATCTCCCAATAACGGTCCAAATTTACTCCCCAAGACCCGTTTTTTGTCTCCTCTAAGAGCCTCTAAAAAACCCTCCTTAACCAGAGGTAACACCCTCACCTGCTCCAGCCCTGCCAGCTGCCGTGTAGCGATCCCCGCTGTCTTCGTTGGACCTTGCTGCCCGAGCGGGCACCCGCTTTGGAGGCTCTCTCTCCTGCAGCCCAGGGGGTGCTGTCCCCTCCCTGCCCAGCTTCTGCTCCGCCGCTCTGCCGGCGCGTCGTCCTGCCAACCTGGAGAACTCCCGCCTATCCGGCGCCGCCACGCGGCTTCAGCCCGGCTCCGGCGACGCTGTCGGTCTGGAGTGCTGCTCCTGAGGGCTTCCCGGCTCACGTCCTGTGAAGCGCCTGACGACGAATTCCCACTCGGGGTCCCGACCACGCTGATCCGGAAGTCGCGGCCACCATTGTCCCCTTCACTTCCGGAACTCAACAGGAAGGAACAGTGCATGCTGGGAAGGAGGATCTCAGAGAGGAGTGAGAAGCGACGGACGCACTCCCCCTTGTGGTGATCCGTTTACCTGCTCCAACAGCCTGTCGTTTTTTTTTGTTGTTTTGTTTTTTTGTTTGTGCTACAAGCCCACTGGCCTCCTCTGATCTAGGGGCCCGCTTGCCCTTTGCTGTATCCGGGTGAGTGCCTGGTGTTTCTGACCCCCCCCGCTGTTTAGTCTCCCTACACTCTTTCTGACCTGCTGTAGTAGGAGTCCCCCAAGCGCTGGTGGTCACAGCCGTACCCACCTCTTGTTGGGTTTCTAAGTCAGGTGTGGGTCACCATAAAGGAGTTTTTGATCCCTCTCAACCGCTGTATACTGCAAGTCACCACATAGAAGCCCATCGCACTCCAGCCCCACAGTAAAATTTGTTGGTAGGCTCTCCTGGAGTCGTATCAGAGTCACCAGACCATCCAGAGAGAAAACTAACACCGGGACACCAGGGTAGATACTACCCCTCTACTTACTTGCCCCACAACTTATTATGTCCACTTAACCCATATGGGTTTGTTCCCTGCCCCTCTGCCTCATATTCAACATTAGCAAACGGTTTCCCAGAGATTCTGCACTTAACATGAATAAATCTACGGGTAAAGGCCGCAAAGGCGCACAAGTTGAGATAACTCAGCACTTCTCCCGTCAGGACAAAGCACATACTTCATCTTCTCCTAACTCACCCTCGGAGTCCCAGAGCGACCGAGACCCTCCTACCACTGCTTCTCCCTCAACCAAGGCGGACTTTGCTGAATTACGAAATTTAATCGTGGAGCGCACTAACGCCTTTTCCGTTGATCTTCAGAAGGCTATAGGCGATCTCAAAACAGAAATGGTTGCAATCTCCAAAAGAACCTCGGTTCTGGAAAACAAGATGGAGTCGTCTCTTACATTCCAAAATGTAGCCTCAAAAGATATAGACTTCCTGCTAAAGGACAACGATTTCATGAGGGACAAGCTGGAAGATGTCGAGAACAGGGAACGTCGCAATAATCTCAGATTACGCAACATCCCCGAATCAGTGGAACCTACGGATCTGGAGGACTATGTGAGTAGGTTCTTCTCTTCTCTGGACTCTGCCTTATCCAATCACCCAATGCAGATCGAACGGGTCCATAGGGCCTTGAGACCATGCGCGCAAGATTCCGAACCCCCTCGGGATGTGATATTGAGACTACTATACTTTAAGACCAAGGAACTTATTACCAAAGCGGTTCGGAATTCTTCTTATACTCTCTACAAAGGGTCCCGTATCCAAGTTTTTCAAGATCTCGCCCCTTCAACGATAGCCAAGAGACGCGACCTCAGGGAGGTTACCAGCATCCTTAGAGAAAACGGATACAAATACCGCTGGGGTTTCCCTTTTTGTTTGATTATTGAAGTTGAGGGCCGTCAAGAGTCAATCCGAACACCGAACGAAGGAAAAGACTTACTCCGCAGGCTCCAGCTCTTCTGTCTTGATAGGATCGTGGGTGGCGATGCCCAGAGCTCCGCGCAACAACCTCCTTGATTCGTAAATCTATGTCTCTGTTAGAGGAGACGTGAAGTAATATTGTGCCTTTACTTGCTCTGTTTGTATTTTCTTTTTTATTCTTCTAACAAATGTCAATATTTTCATGTTGCTCTCATAATTACCGTAGATATTGTTGTCTCTGGTTACAAGTTTAGCTTCGGTTTAACCTTATTATGTTGTTTATGTACGGGTGGGGGACGTACCCTGTCCTCCTAGCCATGCACCCGCATACCTTGGGATTTTCTTAGCAGTTTATCTGATAGTTTATATTTTACACGCACTCCCGTACTCTGTGCCTTGGTTCTGATAATTGAATAGGCAAACTTTGGCTTGTTTTTTAAGTTAATATAGCTTTTTAGGCACTGTCCTAGTAGGTCTCTCCTCTGCTATTGAGGTCTGAACCTACACCCTTGCCTCTCTTCTTTCACAACTCCTCCTTCCTTCTCTCTTCCTTTCCTTCCCGCTCCCTGCTCCTCTCCCCCCAACCCCTCCCCCCTGGTACTCCAGTTTGAGGGATAACATTTTTATTCCTTGTGTTTCTCCCAAGAATACCGATCATGACTCTTACAACACTCTCCCTTAATGTTAAAGGGTTAAACACACCTCAAAAGCGCTCTATGCTATTCCACACATTAGGAAAACTTAATGGTGATATAATTTTTTTTGCAGGAGACTCATTTCAAAGCGGGTGGCCATCTCTCCCTGTCCTCAAGAGGATATCCTGATGCCTACTATTCCTCTCATTCAACAAAGAGGAATGGTGTTGCCATTCTTCTCCGCAGTTCAGTTCCATTTGTCGTGTCAGCAGTTAAGGACGACCCTGAAGGCCGGTTTCTCCTCCTGTCCGGAAAAATTGGTCATCTAGATATAACCTTTGCCAACGTTTACGCGCCAAATACAGGTCAGACAGCTTTTTTCACACACTTTTTCTCGGAATTACACCATTTCCGCAAGGGTCTGCTTTTACTTGGGGGCGACTTTAACACTGTTATTTCCCCCCTCCTAGACAGATCCGCCTCTAGGCACACCTCCCCCCCATCTTCACACACAAAACATCTGCAAAAACAAATGACTGAGGCCGGCTTATTTGATATCTGGCGAGCGTTATATCCCTCTTCAAGGGATTACACATTCTACTCCTTTCCCCACCAAACCTACTCCCGGATTGACATGTTTATGGGCTGCTCAAACATCTTCCAACATATAACTAGGGTTGATATAGTTCCCAATACGTGGTCCGACCACTCTATACTATCGCTAACGGTTGACCTTTTTCAGAACCCTCGGGGCAGAACCTCCTGGAAATTGAACGAGACTCTTCTTAAACTCCCCAGGTTTAAAGATTTCATATCTGATTCTATCACGAAATACTTTGAGATCAATTCAGACCCAGAGATTCAGATCTCCACTATATGGGAAGCCCATAAGGCAGTCATTCGGGGGGATATCATTCAGTTTGCCTCCCGCAGGAAAAAAGAACGTAACGCAACGCTTGATAAACTTACTCTTCAACTTAAAAATTTAGAAACAACACATAAGGAGTCTAACCCCCATTCAGTTTTGAAAGAAATCCAAAAGACTAGGGGCGAAATTCAGTCAATTCTCGCAGAGAGAACAGAACGCCAGCTTAGATGGCTTAATCAAACATTCTTTGAAAAAGGCAACAAGGCCGATTCGCTTTTAGCCAAGAGACTGAGAGCCAAACGGGGTTCCCAAACAATCAATTCTATCAGAAACAAAAAAGGGGACCTATCTTACGATCCTAGGACCATAAATGAAACATTCCACAAATATTATGAAAATCTGTACAACCTTCATAAGGACCAAACTTCATGTAAAGCCCCCCCTCAAGCCATCAATACCTACTTAGATAATTGTTCCCTTCCTTCCCTATCCTCCCGCCAGGCTTTTACTCTTAACGAGGCTATCTCCAACGAAGAAGTAATCTCTGCACTAAAGTCACAGAACAACTCCAAAGCCCCCGGCCCTGATGGCTTTATGATGCTTTATTATAAAACATTCTCCAAAGAACTAGTCCCTCATTTGACGCATCTGTTTTAATTCCATTATGACGGGGGTAAATTCCATGCGGAATCCACGCGTTCCACTATAGTGGCGATTCCTAAACCTAATAAGGACCCGACCTGTTGCCCCAGCTACCGCCCCATTTCACTAATCAACTCTGACGTTAAACTTTTTGCCAAAATTCTGGCAAATCGTTTAAATGCCTATTTACCAACATTGGTCTTCCCAGACCAAGTAGGTTTTGTCCCCACCAGGCAGGTTCTAGATAACACTAGGTGTACTATAGACATCATCGCCCATATTAACCAGAATAAGATCCCGTCAGCGGTTTTGGCATTAGACGCCGAAAAGGCCTTTGACAGACTCTCGTGGCCTTTCATGTTCAGCACGTTAAGTCATTTCGGTTTAAACGGGGCCTTTCTTTCGGCCATTCAGGCCCTATATCACCGCCCCACCTCATCGGTATTGACCAACGGACCACACACGGACCAACGTACCACTTTTTTACTAGGTAATGGCACTAGACAGGGGTGTCCCTTGTCCCCCCTCTTATACGCTTTATGCATAGAACCTTTAGCTGCCGCCATTAGAAGAAACCCGGACATATCAGGGATTCAAATTGGTCCCCGTCACTTCAAAATCTCCCTATTCGCTGATGACGTACTACTAACACTCGCAAACCCCCTCATTTCACTCCCAAATCTTCTTAAAGAACTTAAAGAATATGGATCTTTATCAAACTATAAAATTAATAACTCTAAATCGGAAGCCCTCTCACTCCAAGTCCCTATCATCACTAAAAATATTCTCGAATCTTCGTTCGATTTCCAATGGCGCCCCAAGGCGCTACGATATTTAGGGGTTCAGATCACAAAAGAATACAAACAGCTATTCCACGCCAACTACACCCCCTTATTTGACTCAATAAAAAGAGACCTGGCCAGATGGGACTCGCTTTTTGTCTCCTGGTTTGGTAGGAATTGTGTGATTAAAATGAATGTTCTGCCTAGAGTCTTATACCTTTTCCAGACCTTACCAATTCCAATCCCAGGTACTTTTCTAACGAATCTGCAATCTTCATGCGGTACATTTATCTGGCAAGGTAAAAAATCAAGACTCAAAAGGTCCTGCCTAGCTAAACCCACCCAGTCAGGGGGATACGGACTTCCGCTCTTGGAGCGCTACTATCATGCAGTTAACCTTAGTCATATCATTTCCTGGCAGTCTGCTCCGGGGATCAAGAGATGGGTCAATCTAGAGAACGCACATACACCAGATCACAATCTGAATTCGCTCCCCTGGCTCCCTAGAGCTCAAAGGCTGGCCTCAGTGTACTTGCACCCCTCCATACAGTTCACACTCAACTTATGGGACAAGCTCCATAGAAAGTGGGAGCTCACCTCATTTCCTTCTCCTCTTACTCCACTGTGGCATCACCCGGATTTTTCCGGCAGGAAATATGCGGTCATTCTCGCGTCCCTGGCAAGAGGCTGGTATCACCCAGTTTACTCACATTATGGGAGATTTTGCTCCCCGCACTTTCCTGAATCTAAGAGAAAAAAAGGGCCTTCCTTCGTCCTTACATTTTGCTTACACTCAAATCCGAAGCTTTATTCAATCTCTCTGTAGATCCTCCAAGCTACGTAGCCTCACTCCTTTCGAGAGGAGCTGTGTGTATAGGCCAGGAGATTCAGGACTAATATCTCTGATATATCATAATTTCCTGGAACCAAAAACTGACACTGCGGAATCATTTGAGGTGGCATGGCTTCGGGATACTGGTAGAGCTCTGGATCAGAAGGGATGGTCCCGGCTACGGGTGAGAATCTCCAAAATCTCCATTAATACCTCGATACGAGAAAACACATTTAAAGTATATACAAGATGGTATCTAGTGCCCTCAAAGCTCCACATAATATATCCAGGCACTTCTAACTCATGCTGGAGAGGGTGTGGGGAGGTGGGCTCATTCTACCACATCTGGTGGACATGCCCTAGAGTTTCAAATTTGTGGTCCCAGGTGGCCGACCTAATGACAAGAATTCTAGAGGTTGAGGTTTCACCTGACCCAATGGTTATGCTGTTATGCTCCCGGGTCGAAGGCCTAACTAAACAGGCAGATAGACTTGTTCAACACATTTGTGCCGCTACTCGCCTACAGATAGCGAAGGAATGGAAGTCCCTACATCCACCCAGCCTCCAAAGTGTAGTCTCTCGTGTGTGGTACATGGCCTCTATGGAATACATCACCAGTCTTCTCCACGACAAAATTATAAATTTCAAAAAGGTATGGAATTTCTGGTATTCTTTTCATCAGGCATATATGCCCGCTACTTGAAAGGTTGTTTCTTCAGAAGCTCTTATCAGGTCCTCCCCCAACCCCTCCCCCCTCCTTCCCCCTCTTTTTCTCTTCTATTTCTCTCTTTTAAAAAAATAAAAAATAAAAGCATCATCGATTTAGAGTTCCAAAGCAGCTGAGTTTTCCATAATCTTTGATTGGGTCAGCCTATTTCCTCTCTATAGGTTAACTTACCGCTTCCTTTTATGTTTAGGAAATTGTGTAACAATATGTCATTTGCCTGACTTTCTTCCCGTTTCTCATTTGACATGTTCTAGCCCTCATGTTCAATTGTTTTTCTTCTCTGTCATTAGATGCTATATGGAACTTCTGTTTTTTTCTTTTTTGCATAAATAGTTTTTTTTTAAAAAAAAAAGGTTTTTGTCATGCATTTGGGCCTAGCCCAGGCCTCCTCAGGGGAAGAGCGTTACTTCCCGACGCAAGCGCCCTTTTTTAACGTGGTTTTGTCCACATGTCTCCACCTCATCATTTTTCTCCATCACCTCATCCTTCATCTTCATCGCCACATCCTTCATCAAGCTACTTAAGGTGTTAATAACTCCCCACTGTCACCCCTGGCAACCACCGACCACTCCCAACTGTCACTTCTCCTTCAAGAAATATATAGGTCAGTGTATAACTCTGCCCATTAGAGTGCCCCATTAGATCATTTCCTTTTTCTTTTACCAAATATAACTCTGCCCAGCAGGTGGCGCTGCAGCTTGGATTTTTTTTTTACACACACGCCACTAGGCATTTATATAGTAGATATATATATATATATATATTAGATATTTTAACCCAGTAAGGAATGTGTGATGCAGTGATTCAATGTATATGCTGCTATCACAACTGGAATACAATACAATATACCTACGCTGTATAACAGAATGTATATTTGTAAAGTAATATATATAGTGGTATTTAGCCCATCAGACTAGTACAGATCTGCAGGCAGGAGAGGAGTCCAGTCAGCAGTGAAGTGCAGATGGCTGGGGAGTGTCCTGTTCCTTCCCGGGTAGATTTTGCACCCTGGGAGATATTATTTTACAATCTTCTGGGAAGGGGGGGGGGGGACGACTATTTTATCCAGCTCCTCCCTTCTTTCAAGCCATTGATCTCTGCCATTCCTTCTCCCAGCCTCCGATATCATGCTGCTTCTATTATGTAAGCGCAAACATTGGGTCCTCTATGCGGTCGCTGGGTAATTTTTACACACCTTAATCCCCACCCTATCTGAAGACAGAACTTCATAGTGGCCATATGCTGTGAACTATCTAAATAAAAATCAAAGTAAAATAAATAAAATAAAAGCCCTATTAACTTTCTAGTCAGAAAAGTAAGCCCAACTCTTTGGTCACTTAATCTACATTGGGGAGCTACATGGGGGTTGCAGAGGAGAGGGGTCTGTCAGCAGGTTTAGAATTAACAAGTTAACTAGTTAAGTGCCAACTCCCATGCTCACCTCCTACAACCCCATGGTAGCAGTGTCTCCCAGATGGAATCAGAGAAATGCACTTTATTATGTTTAAACATATTTGTGCCCATTATTATTTTTGCCAAGTTAGTGCAATCCCACAAAATTATGCCTAAATGTATTTAACAACATACAAGAATATATACCAAATGTATACTATACCAGAGATTTTACACACACTTTAATTTCATCCCATAAGGGGAGACAGTATTTTTTTATTTTTCTGTTAATATTTAAATAAATTAGCATGTTTACAGGCTATGACATAAACTTAGATGTTATTGACATTTAAGGTCATGTTAGACATGAGTGTAGTACAATTTAACGATACCGACTACCCCGACATGGACTATTACGACATGAGGATTCCGAAGACTCTTTCACCGCTTTAAGAGGAGTCGTGTTTTGATGTGATGTCATTTTCCACAGCCGCCGGCAACACATCAGGTTGTGAAATTAAGTCATCTGGGTCATGGTAAGTCATTTTTTTTTAGGTCGAGGTAGTAGTCTTCGAAATCCTCATGTCGTAGTAGTCCAGTGTCGGGGTAGTCAGTATCGTTAAACTGACTACCACCGGTTAGACACATGCTCTAACACTAGAGGGCACCGTTTAGAGAGCTTCTCTAAGGGTTTCTAGACCAGGGCTGGACAAGTCCCAGGCCATCACTGCAAATAAAAACCGTCCTGGCTATTGGGTCATCCCGCCCAGCCTGCACTGAAGCTTGCATAAACAAGCTTGGTTGTGTATAATGTAGCTGAATAGCCAGCTTTCAGATTTATCATTTGACATGCACAATATTGTACTAATTGGCCACCAGTGATTTAGATCAATGAAAAGGAAAAGCATTGGGCTTCACCTCCTGTTCACATAAGCTCTGTAGTGGTGGTGATCATTGCATGTGTAAATAAATATTTCAGACACCTGCTGCATTTGCTTTGAATATGCCCTGTGTAAGCACCAACTTATTTCCCTAGCAGGAAGAGGGAAAAGTGCAGGGAGACCCATCTTATTCCCTGGAAAAATCCCAACCACTATGCCAGCTTAGAAGGACAGCTCTGGTCACCCAGCACATTTCTGTATTTGGGCCTTCTCCTCTGCAGTGAAAGCTACAGACAGTGAAAGCACACTCTCTAGTGTATTTGCTGGGGACCAGTTTAGGACTTGTCCACGAAATTACAACCCCAGACACATCATTTTGAAACGCTGTGTTGGTCCTATAGCCTGAACAGTGTTCTTTTAAATGGGGTTTTACTACAGTGTGGGGCTCCTTCCACAATAACATAATGCTGTGCTGTAATAGCCTGTTCAAATATGTCTAAGCAGATACACTGCAGATGTTGCAGGATCCAGTAACTGGTAAGTTGCAGGTACCACATGGGGCAGAGGATGGTTTTGTGTGTGTGGATGTATAATATATGGGTTAATTCTATGTTGGCCATTATTAGAAATAATGCTAAACTACCTGAAAACATACATCACCAAACATTTAAAAAATTTTGCACAGCTCACAAAGTGTTTCAAATTTGCTGGCTGCTATTTTTTGACTCTGGCTTCTAACATTTGAAGAAATATGCCCAGCTCTGTACTATATCCAGGTTTTCTCTGGTGTATGGAGGCTATATACAGTAATGATATGAGAGATTTCCAGTGGAGGGAGAAAAAGTTTTGTATCACCTTCTCACTGTTCAGGGGTGGGAACCACTTATAACAGTAGCTGAAAGATGCACAGAATCAAGTGACAGCTCTGCTTTGTGCTACTCGGGATCAAACTACTTACATAAAATCTAGGAGTAAATGTATGCCCTGGTACACTAAAGAACAGTGCGGAAGAAAGTGCATTTACTCGGTGCATGAAGGGGTTAAACCAGTGGTTCCCAAACTTTTGCAGTTCGCGGCACCCTTAGAGTCTCCAAATTTTTTCAAGGCACCCCTCCAATATAATTATTGAGCAGTCCTGTTTTAGAAGTAGTTGGGTCAAAAAATTGTAATAAGTATTTAGGTCAGGACAGAAATACTTATTTAGTTGTATGCAAAAATGCCCCCTCTGCATCCAGACACACTGCCCCCTCTGCATCCAGACACACTGCCCTCTCTCACACTGCCCCCTCTGCCCTCTGTCACGCTGTTCCCCCTCCTCTGCTCTCTGTCACGCTGTCCCCCTCCTCTGCCTTCTGTCACGCTGTCCCCCTCCTCTTCCCTCTGTCACGCTGTCCCTTCCTCTGCCCCTGCTGTCACTCTCCTCTGCTCCGCTGTCACTCTCCTCTGCCCCTGCTCTCACTCTCCTCTGCCTCTCCGCTGCCCCGCTGTCACTCTCCTCTGCCCCGCTGTCACTCTCCTCTGCCCCGCTGTCACTCTCCTCTGCCCCGCTGTCACTCTCCTCTGCCCCGCTGTCACGATCCCTCTAACTCCTCTGCCGCGGGCCAGCCATATAAAAAAAAAAAAGAAAGAACACAGTAACTTACCAATCCACCGGGCGCCGGGACCCAGCAGCCTCCTCTCTCCCGCAGCAGCTGTCACTGAATATCGACGTCAGTGACAGCTGCTGCGGGAGAGAGGAGTCTAGTGGGTTCCGGCGCCCGGCGGATTGGTAAGTTACTGTCTTCTTTCTTTTTTTTTTATATGGCTGGCCCGCGGCACCCCAGTGACAGCGCTGCGGCACCCCAGTAACAGCGCTGCGGCGCATAGTTTGGGAACCGCCGGGTTAAACAATTACTGTAAATACTGTATCCTAAATTATTACAGCTAGCTCAATTAATGGACACAATACTTACAGATGGCCTGGACAAATTTTCCCTTGAAAGCGGATGTTCCAATGCCTGAAGCTTTTCTTGTAGATATCGATTTTTTAAGTGCAATTCATCTACCACAGAATCACGAGGTAAAGCTTGTTTTGTTCTATGACCAAATAAAAATTAAATTAGTTAAAGCTTCAGGGGACAAAAAATAAAAATTAACAATGTTTGGAAGTTAGTTTAATACTTCTTTGAACACGAAAAACCAATATATATTTAAACGTTAACAATGACATTTTTATTTCCGAAAGTTCTAATTCCGCTTGACTAAATTCAACTTTTTTATTCTCTTCTTCTAGAAGTTGCTTGGATACAACATTAATAATAATAAATTTCCCCTGCTTGTATGCAGAGGTTAGACCTTCCCAACCAAATTATTACATTGTTCATCCAAGTGTAATGCCTCTAATTATTTCAAGAGTCTTCAGTACCCTCTATTCTTCAGACATTAACCTAGCAAATTAATAGCAGTGATGCATTAAAGGTGTTATTCTTAAACCAATTACAAGAAGAAAGGTTGTTTTTCACAGTGTATATAACGTGTGCAGTGACTTTATGGGATAGATTTCTGAGAGTTACGATGAGTTGTGCGACATTTATATCAATGCCAGATTACAGAAAGTGTCTCAATACCATATTACTTAATATTCTATTGTGTTCATGAAATTTAATAATTTGAGTGTATTACAATAATATTTTAGGGAATAAACATCAAGTAGTCATGTATAGGGAGCTTTGCAGCACTGTTTCATATGCACATGGAAAACTGCAATACAGCGACACTGGGCATACAATGTAGCAGATATGGAAAAAAAAAAAAAAAAGACATTACTTGACTGGCAATCAAGCTGGTTGATTTCTCCCACTTACACTTGCTGTATAATATGTACTCAACCATTGATTTACTGGCAGTCGGTATGACTGCACATTGATTGGCTTCATCTATGTGCTCACTGATATACTATAGACAGAGCTCTGAATCTACTTCAAAGACTAAATATGCAAGGCCAGGGAGATGGTTGGGGCCCCTTTAGGGACAAAGGGACTTAAGTCATACCCTCCCTGCCCCACTGAAATGTCAGGCCTGTTTGGAAAATATGAGAAAACAATATAACCAAATATTATCCAGTAATAGCTTCCATTCAGTGATTTACTTTAGTTTATGTACTCAGTATTTTTCAAGTAGTTCTCGGAGTCAAATGTCAAAAGTTGTTAATTTAATCAATTGAAAATAAGTGTTGTTTTTTTTCTTGTGTAAAAACAAGAGAGATAAATTAGCTTTGTATTACTGGGCTATACACTAAAACACTATTCCAACCAATGTAATACTTCCTTATTTATTTATATTATATGTATTTAAAAGCAATCTGTGTTTCAATTTTAAGAACACATACTTCATGTAAGAAATTTCATTTTCCAATTCAATATTCTTTTTTCGGAGTTCTTCCATTTCTCTTTCAGTTTCCACAGTTCGCACCCCGACTACTTGATCCACAGTTACACCACGAGATTTGAGCCTCTTTTGCAATACCAATTTCTCCTGGTCAACCCTACAATATAATATCAACATTTTACAATAAGAAAATTTTGCAACATATACAAAATAATGTAGTCACAGTTAAAATCTGCATACAAAAAATATTTAGTAATTGAATCAAAATAAACAAACCAGAAACTATAAACAGTTGTTCATTGATTTTTTGGATGATCAATGGTGGACATCTCCTAGCTGATAACCTGCATAATAACCACACATATATGTAATTATGAGGATGACTGGTTTCCTACTTATTGCAAAGTTTTTCTTAGAAGTTCAGTTTAGTTACAGATTAAAATATATCAATACACAAAGACTACTAATTACTAAAGAACTATAGATTTAGTAGTTCTAAAAGCACTCAAATTTGTATTTACATTTTCATCTGTATATTTAGAGGGATTGCAGCGCTCTCTAAATTCTCCTGCCATAATATAACACAAACATGAATGTAAATTCATGAATACAGAACTTCTGTAGTATCTGAGTGCAAACCTCTTATTTTTACGCTGCCTATTGCATGCAATTCACACTGTGGCCATTTTAGGGCAGGACTGGTGTATCATCATCATTTACTTCTATAGCGCCACTAATTCCACAGCGCTGTACAGAGAACTCACTCACATCAGTCCCTGCCCCATTGGAGCTTACAGTCTAAATTCCCTAACACACACACACTATGGTCAATTTGATAGCAGAACATACAAACTCCACATAGATAAGGCTATGGTCAGGAATTGAACTCATGACCCCAGTGCTGTCAGGCAGAAGTGCTAACCACTAAGTCACCATGCTGCTATACATTATGCTGCCCCTGTCCTAGCTGTTCAAACAGTCATGTCTGCCAGAAATGCTCTCTCCCAGTGGTCAGCACTAGCAGTGAACGACTACATATGGTACATATGGGATAGGTGAAGTATTTTGCTAAAGCATTATAAAGATCTGCAGATGTTTGACCCACTCTTATGTTTACCCAACTAGATTGTTTCTATGCAATATTGTGCCCCTCAACTTAGAATAAACCAAATTCTGATTTAGGTAATGAAAGAGATGAGTTTGACAAGACCAGTTATTTTATCTTGTATTTCCTGAATTCTCTGCAAGAGAAAACTAAGTAATGATTATAATCCATTTGTTATTAATATATAGTATATATATATATATATAAAATGCATAGTGGCGTGTGTTAGTCTGTCTGTGTGTGGAAAAACTAAAACCAAGCTGCAGCGCCACCTGCTGGGCGGAGTTATACACTGACCTACTAAATTCTTAGTGTGTGTGGAAAAAAAAAATCAGAAAGGGCTGAAATTTGGTATACTAA
Source organism: Mixophyes fleayi (assembly GCF_038048845.1). Taxonomy (NCBI): domain Eukaryota; kingdom Metazoa; phylum Chordata; class Amphibia; order Anura; family Limnodynastidae; genus Mixophyes; species Mixophyes fleayi. The sequence continues at coordinate 223,699,044 of NC_134405.1, forward strand.
GATGTTTTTAATTTGTTAATTGTTAAAAGTGTTTATAAAGATTTTAAAAGAAAATATATATATTTCTTGAAGGAGAAGTGACAGTTGGGAGTGGTTGCTGGGGGTGACAGTGGGGAGTGGTTGGTGGTTGCCGGGGGTGACAGAGTGAGAGGAGTGTGATACTCAGGACCGCTGAGAGAGATCCCTGTGTCTGGATAGACATCTGGATAGATGTGGCGATGAAAATGAAGGATGAGGTGATGGAGAAGAATGATGAGGGGGTGACATGTGGACAAAACCAGGTTAAAAAAGGGCGCTTACGTCGGGAAGTAACGCTCTTCCCCTGAGGAGGCCTGGGCTAGGGCCCAAATGCATGACAAGAACCTTTTTAACACCTTAAGTAGCTTGATTTGACTAGAATGCATGAGTATCATGCACGGGTTAACATATATATATATATATATATATATATATATATATATATATATATATATATATATATATATTTTATTTTTTTTTTAAGTGCAGCTAAATCATCAAAAATAATGTGTTTTTATTGTATAGAGAGGCAAACTTTACTTGCCTTGTCAGTTTACTCAGAAAATCATTGTTCTCTGCCCAATGCAATACATCAGTTTCACATGCCTAGTGACTGACTTCCATCATTAAACCACCATGCAAGCAGTATTGTATGCTCGATCACTCTCCTTTTTAACTCCCTTCCCTACGGACTTTACAGCACTACAACATCAACTTGGAGGCTGCCATAAATGTCTCCTACATGAGTGTAGAGAAATATCCATACTATAAAAATTTCACATGTAAGAATATATTTTATAAAAGTGCAATATATAAAAAAAAAAAGAAGAAATTAAATAAAAATGAGATAAAGCATACATTGATGTCAACAGGGAAATGTATTACTGTGAGACAAACATTTATAGAAATATGTACATATGCAGTGGGCAATCTATGACAAGATTTACATTCTAAGAATCATCAAAAGATATAATAAACGCTCCTACTGCAACAAAGCAAAGTCGTTTTTCAGTTTAGTTCCACTTTACAGTAAAGCAGAGCGCCAACATATACTTTTGAACTTATATTCCTTAATAAGAGATCTTACAAAATATTTGGATACATTTTTCTGTAGCTCTACAGTTGAAAACAATAATGCTGTTTTTCTATGAGCACTTAATCATGGCACATTTTTCCAGCTAGAGAAACGCTCTGTCCACTTTCAAAGACTTTCTATTACACAAGAGCTGCTTCAGCTGCTAAAGTGCTACATCTACATAGCAAGTATAATATATACATAATTCTATAAGTACAGTTTTACTAGCACATCCATTTGGGTCTGACACTAAAAATCATTGTGTCACCATTACCACTGCTGTTTTTACTAGCTATAACTAGAATTTTCATTTATATCCAAGACATTTTCTATCTAGCCTTAACTCAAAATCATATTCCACTTTTACATTTAAATGTGAAATAGCGTGTAATACAAAAATTGTTGACAGAGGGGTGGATACCGGTTAAACACGAAGGAGTTAATTATCTGCAAGGTGCATCTGAGGCTGCAAAAGTCACTTCAAACTGACACACAACCATCAGATCCAAAATGGAATACAAATAATGCGTTTTTGAAATGCCAGGCAATAAACCAATTAACATAACTCACTTGGAGTATAGCTCTTTAAGCCCTGTCAGCTGTTTTGTCAGAGCTTCCACTTCCTTCTCTTTGTCTCTTAGTCGGCTGCGTATTCCCTCTAATTTAGTCTGCCACTTTTTACCTTCTTCCCATTTGATAATCTCTTCTTTAGAGCTCTGCAAATAAAAAAAACAGCAACTGTGGCTACAGATATGGAATGATTACACTGAAGTTAAATATATGTGCAGTCTTTGATTTAACTAGACAAGGTATAGAAGACCAATGTCCATATGCCTGTAAGACAGAGAAAAAAAAAAGCTGAATTAGGTTCAAAATAATTATTTTCAAACATTTCTTCAATAGCAGAATGAAAGTCACTAGTTTTGTTTGTTTCACTAGTGCTTGTGTGTTTGGATTGGACATTTTAAATTTCCTATGTGACAGTGACCGACAGGAATGATAAATTCTCTGCACATCGCTGCGCAATATGGTGGCACTACAACAATAAATGATAAAAATGAGGTGCAGTCTAACCATAATCACAAGAACATAGAAGAAAAAAATAAATATTGTTGTTTTTCAATAAAATACTTTAAGACAGGTTTTAAACCATAACAAATTGATTTATACATTTGTATACCATCGTCTGTCGATTGGAATTCTGTTGCAACTCAACTTAGTAGGGTGGAATTTCTTTTTTAACATTCAATATATAAATTTAAAGTAAGACATGTTACATTTGGTGCCTTAGGAATGAGAAATGAATGCTTTAATTTATTCATAGATTATTAACACATATCCCACTGCAGTGGTAACATTGCTGATCTTGGATCAAGCCAATGGAGCATGCGTTGTACAAAGCAAGGAGCTGTTCTACTTTTGAGCTGAAGATACATGTAGCTGCCTGTTCTCAAACATTTGTAGTATTATCAAAACATGTTACTCACTATTTATGCCTCAAACCTCCTGGAGTGAGTGTAAAAGAAAAAGCATGAGCAGGCTATGTTTTCTTTAATTTCATAAGATGTTAAAAGGGCTTTATGCTATGCAATAAAAGGTAGTAATATAGGGTGCTCCAATTGCTGAGAAATATCCCATTCAAAAATCTAACAGTTAAAACTTTTTTTTTTTTTTTAAAGGAAAAGTAATTTATTGTTTTTGTGTCTAATCGGGTGACACTATTATGGCTGTTTATGTTTTTCTATTTAGCAAGCAGTGTAAGTAATATGTTAAACATATACTTACAAAGTATATTTAGGCAGAAAAGGCAAGTTCTTTAAGCTACAAACTTCACATTTCATTCCACATTAAGGTACAATATGAGCAATTAACTTTCATCATACATTTGTTCAATTAATGCAAGATGTTTATAATTTGTGTAAATATGTTGATGTACCTTAGTGCAATAGTGTCTGAGATACTGTCCACATTACTTGCTGCCTGGAAGTAAGCACCTGCATTGTTATCACGGTTGTCAGGGGAAAGTTTACACTGAGCCAGGCAACGTGTACACATTACAATTGCCAGTCCCACGCATGAGGGTTAAAGCAATACATATAGATTTTACTTTCCTTTAAAAATGTTATTGTTACATATTATTTTATAAATCTGTTTTATAGCCATGCCTAATCACATAGCACAAAATAAAGAAGGTAGAAAATGAAAAGTGTTTCACATAACAAACCTTATCTTCTCGTGCAGGTTTTCTTTCAGCTTCTTCACTTTTTTTCTCCAACTCTACTTCTAGCCTTTTAATCTTCTTCTGAAGTTCATCTACCACACTCTGTTTACTCTCCACATCTGACTTACTCTGAAAAAACACATATATTTAAAATCCTTGAGTTAGCATTACCATCATGAAAGATGCTAAAAGCAAGAAAGCTATTTTGAGGTCTTCTTCAGACATATGTGCATACGAAGGTTTCTTATAGACAAATTATAATATCCAACAGCGCTCCATTTCTAACTGCTGCCTGATAGATGTACCTTGATAAAGACAGTGCTTGTCGAAACATGTTGGAGCATGCAAGCTGATTACAATTTTATTGTTGAATGTAGTCTGCATCTCTTCCGTTGAATGGGGATTTTTTTGGCTTTCTACAATTGGATATCCCGGGCTCTATGTGGAGAATCTACCAACTGCCTATTATTCTCATTTATCTGGTAAGAGTGCATGACCTTATTCCTTTTGGATTTTATTGTATTTTATTTTTTATAATGTGAGTGTATCCTATTTGTGTGAATAAATACATTTATATTTACGAAACATTATCACACTAGATGCACTTTATTTTTTTCCTTTTATGATATGATAAGCACCTCATGATGTATAGAGGACGAATATAAAGAAAGGAAAAGAAAATTATATTGGTGTGCCTATTTTCCATAGACTTCTAGTGAGTAGCCCAACACTAGGGGGCGATAAACTGAAAAGAAAGTGTGGGATTTAAAGCATCAAAGAATTATATGTGGGATTTTGTTACATATGTTTACATGTTCAAACTATATTGCACTATTGTGACTTCTCTTTTTTCATGCACGTGACATATGAGAAGAGTATCGTTAAGAATCAAGAACTTTGAGAACATCATCATAAACAAAAATAAGTTTATTTCTCTATAATCCTGTAAAGAGATTATAACAGCGCCTGATGGGTTTCATATTGTCAGTATTTGTTGCTATATGTACATACGATATGGAACCGGTAAATACTGTTAATGGTGTATCTGATCTAAAGCACTTGGAAGCGAAATGACTAAAAGCGGAAATTATATTTATTGTTAAATTCCTTTTCCTCAAAATACTGAATGGCAGCCTTAACAATGGTTTACTCCCTTTCAGCCTTAGTTAGAGACTGGAAATAATACATCTCCAGGAAGTATATAGTGCAGCTCATCTCCCTGGTAACTGTCCTGGAGAACAGAGATCTACGCTTCTCTTGTTGTGAAGACAAACCTCTTTGCGGAGGTCCCTCATGAATACCAGGGGTGCATTAGATTCCGCGCCTCATTGTTCAGTTGCGCCAATACCAGTTAGTAGCTAAAACCAATACGTTATCCTGACAGACACACTGTTACAATATTTGACTGTGTTAAGACTGCCTCTCTGAGCTCCAAGTCTAAATCAGTCAGACTGTATCAATCGGATTGAATACCTTAAAATGTATTCAGACATATAGGGACGCCCACATGTATATAATTTAGCTAAAAATTCTTTATAAAATTCGAAAGAATTGAGAAAATACTCTTAAGTATAAAAGAGTTTGTTTTTCATCCTAGATATTAAGTGCACAACTACTAAGAGGAGATTTATTTAAGTAGTTTATGATTATTAATGTGTTTTTATATTATATAAGCTGTGATGTGATTTTATTGATTGATTTAATTAAATGCGTTAATATTTTTATATCCTTTGTGGATTCTGCATTCAGCCCTCTATTTTGATAGACCTCAGAGAGCACTGTATGCAAAAGTGTGGAAAATCTGAGGAGAGATACTGGCAATCTCACAGCAGCCGTGGCCTATTTTCCTATTTTCTCTGCTGATATACTGAATTTATTTCATTTTTACAACAGATTATTTTTATAGAACAGTCCATCATGCACCTAAGTGAACTTGTTTTTTTTTATGGTTTTCTTTCTTAGAAACTAGCTGGAAGGTCCACAGGCCTATCTCTTCTATTCTTGGAATTTTGTTGCAAGAGAAAATCTGACTACATTGTTTTGATATGTTGCCCAATTGGTCTATTTGAGGAAGATTGAACTTCTTTGTCAGCAGTTGAAAGATTACTTGATGCAGAGTCCACTCTTCTGGATGAACTTGCTTTCGACGGAGTCTGCTATGACATTGTTTGGCCGCAACCTGGAGTGCCAAGAGAGACCTCAGACTTTCCTCTGCCCAGGACATGACTTTTGTTACTTCTGCTATAATGATATTGATTCTGATCCTCCTTAATGGTTTATGAAGACGACTTCCATCTTGTTGTCTAAGAATATTGGGGGATGTTTGACATGTAAGAGAAGACTAAAATGTTAAACTGCCTTCCAGACTGCCATTTCCAAAAACATTTACATGTAATCTCTTCTTGCTCTGTGACCATGTACCTCTTTGTGCTGTTTTTGTCAGGAGACTCCAGTGCCATAGGCTGGGTAGCCTGTCATGAGAATTGTTCATTCTGGTTTTTGAAGAGAAGCACTTAGTTCCCTTACATTTGGATCCTGGTACCAGTTGAGGGACTCCATGGTGGCCCTTGTTAATTGGATAACTTGGTCAGAGATGTTTGTTGATTTTCCCACTTATTAAGTATAAGTGAAGATTTTGCATGTGCCACATTGCCCAAAGAAGAAGGATACCTATGGTGGAAGAAAAAATTCCTACAAGGCGAAGGTCCATTCATACTTTAATTTGTTATTGAAACTGTAGCTGACAAACCAAGGACTGGATGTTTCTCTCTTTTGGTACAGACACTTTGTTTCTCACACTCTATCTGAAACCCAAGAAATTTTATTTGCTGTATTGGCATGAGAGGACTCTTTTCCTCATGTATGATCCGTCATGTGCCTGCTGAAAATATATTACTTCATGTTTTCTCTGTTAAGCTACAAAGTGTAATTAATACATTGGTGAAGGTTTTTGGTGATGTTGCCAGGCCAAAAGGAAGACAGGTGAACTGGAAGTGGTGGCCCAGATAAATGTTTGCAGATTGTCTTTATAATAGCTCTAGTGGAATTGGAAGCATTAAGCAACGAAGTTTCCCTTGGGAACATGATGAAATCTTGTATCCTTTACTGACAAAATCTAGAACCCACTGATCCTGAACACGCAGCAATCAATGAGGGTTGAACCAGGCGATAGTCACTGCAAGGCTTTTTGACCTTGCCTCCCATGTCTAAGATCTGAATGCCTAAAAATGCTGATTGGATGCACAGAATCAGTTTGTCAAGTGTACTGTCTTTCAGGCTTGTAGGATCATACATCTTTAAAATGTTGATGGGATTAAGTGGAAGGTAATACTCACTCCCTTCAATCTGGCAAGAGATCGTAGGGTTTAACCCCCAGAAACTTTCTGAATTATAGCATCTAGTTTGTCACCAAGAGCAAGAAACCTCAAAGGGAAGCATAGCTTGACTATTCTCAGGGCTGAATTCAATTCTCAGCGGCAATTTTTTAACAATGCCTTAAGTGATTTTAACACGGTTTTCACTCATTCTGGAACGCATTAACTTTACCCGCTATTCTAATCCATTTAAACACATCTTTTTGTTTGCGAAAACAGTCCACGATGGGACCGTTTTCGCAAACAAAAAGGGTCCCGTCGCTGACGAGTAGTTGATCCATTGAAAGTATAGGGAGGGAGGGAGAAGCACTAAAAGCTATTAAATTTTTTTTTAACGCGGTAAACTGTCAAATCAGTAGTTTTATCTCGCACCTCTCATGGCTGTGCAAAAATGTAAAAACATAAGAAAACCATTGAAATCATGCAATAATGTGCTTTGTCATGGTATAGATAATTGTATAGTAAAAAAAAAATAGTAAAAAAATGTAGTGTATGTAGATATTATAAAATAAAAAGGTTGTGTAATGCAATACAAATGTATGCCAATGAATTTTTTTTTATTCTAGATGGCCGCGTTAAACCCTCCCCTCCTCTAAAAATTTGCATGCACCAATGGTTAATGCACGGGGTGGCGTTAACGTTTTTCAAATTGAATACGTTTTTTTAACAATGCGTAAAAATGGCCGCGATTGCATGACCAAACCTGCGCAAATCGTTTTGCATTTTAAAAAAAATGTCTGCAGAGAAGTGAATTCCCCCCTTATAGTGAGCACTTGATGTCCATGGACATAACAAGAGAAGCTCTCTTATAGCTACAACTGCTGTAGCCATAGCTTAGACTGACAAGGCAATAATATGTGCCTCACAAAGGAAATCCATTCCTTTGCATAACTTCAATGCATTTAAGCATTGGGCATTAGTTTTCTCTTGAGTCTCCACCTGAACACTCTCTCTCCATCTGAGTGCCCTAGGCATTCAAACCGTGGCCACATTAGCCTTTAAGGTAGATCCAGAATAAATATAAAGTTTCTTTAAACAACTTTCCATCTTTAAATTCATAGGATCTCTCAAAGGATCATCGTCTTTTAAAGGAATAGTGGCCCTAGATTTTAGACTGATTAATGCTGCATCTACTTTTGGAAGCTCCATCTTGGCACTTCTTCATATCAAAAGGGCCACATGCATCTACTTAAGCGGAATCTATATATTATTATTCAGATAAAATAGTCTTGGACCTTCTTTAATTTCTCAATACTCACTCCTAGAAGACCCATCCAGGTCCTCCAAATAATTCAATTTAGAGAAATAGGCCCTAGCACCTACGTTAATACTTGTCTGGGACCTAGCTCTCTCAATCTCATGCACAGAGTGTAAAAGAGGATTCTTATACTCACGATAAATCCGTTTCTCTGATTCCATCTCGGGACATTGCTACCATGAGAGGGCGTGGGGGGGGGGATTTAGAGGGGTTTGGCACTTAACAAGTTAACACTGTTAATGTATGCTACTGACAAAACACCTCCCCTCTACAACCCCCCTGTAGCCTTCAGTTTAAGTATAAAATCCAAAGGTAGGGGAGTCAACCAACCACAGACCAAACGACAGAAGAGAAGGAACGCAGTGTTCCCCAGATGGAATCGGAAAGACGGATTTATTCGGAGTAAAAAAATCCTCTTTTCTCCTTTATCCTATCTGGGGGACACTGCTACCATGGGAACGTTCTAAAGCAGCCCCCTTAAGGTAGGGACTGCTCTGACAGCCCGGCACGTGGAGCACTATGGGCAAAACTGGCATCTGCCGACGCAAAGACATTGAATCGCTAAAATTTTTGTAAAGGCATGGACCGAGAACCAGGTGGCGGCTCTGCATAACTGGTCCTCTGAGGCCCCATTTTGCGCAGCCCATGACGCACCCACGGAACGGGTAGAATGGGCAACAATACGATCTGGCACAGGTTGGTTAGCATTAATATAAGCCTGCTTAATAGTAGACATAAGCCATCTAGCAAAAGATTGCTTGGAGGCCGGCCAACCACATTTTGAGAAGTCAAATAAAATAAACTAAGAATCTGTGCAGTGAATCTTTGATGTCCCAGGTAATAGAATCGGAGAGCTCTGAATACATCCAGAAATTCCAAAGAACCTGTTCTAGACACTTGTGGATCGTCTGTGAACACCGGAACCACTATTTCGTGGTTTACGTGAAAACTTGAAACTACTTTTGGCAGGAAAGAAGGAACTGTTCTGAGAACTGCCCTGTTGTAGTGAAACGCCAGATATGGCTCTCGACGTGACAGCGCCCCCAGTTCGGAAACTCTATGAGCTGAAGCAATAGCTAGTAGAAAAAGCACTTTCCATGTCCAAGACTTTCCACTCTCCAAGACTTCGCCCGAGCTGCCCCCTGCACTGGAATGACCTCCCTCGTTCCATCCGTCTCGCGCCCAATCTGTGCTCCTTCAAACGAGCACTTAAAACTCACCTGATCCACAAAGCTTATCAACCATCCACTTAACCCCTCATCTACTCTGCTCGCTATTCCCTCTCTCCCCTGGCCCCTTCTTCTCTCCCCTAGCATCACCAGCTCCCTCTCGTGTCTGATTTGTCCACCCTCCCTTAGGATGTAAGCTCTTATGAGCAGGGCCCTTCTTCCCTCGTGTCTCCATACCTATTCTCCTGCTCTGTCCTTACTCCATATGGCTGTCCCGGAGTTACTGAAGCATTGGTACTTTGTGTTTATCATTCTGTACTGTTTAACCCTGTATGGTCTACTGTTTGTACTATGTACGGTGCTGCGGAAACCTTGTGGCGCCTAACAAATAAATAATAATAATAATAATAATAATAATAATGTTAAGAACCGTAACTTCACAGTCTGCAACGGTTTATAGGAAGGTTCTTGAAGCATATTAAGGACCAGATTAAGATACCAGGGTGCCGTGGGCAGGACATATGGAGGCTGGATATTGAGGATTCCTTGTAGGAAGGTTCTGACATCCGGAAAGTCTGCCAGGCGAAGGTGAAAAAACACTGAAAGAGCCAAAATCTGCACTTTTAAAGATCCTAGGCGAAGACACCCATCCCAGGCCATCCTGGAGAAAAGCAAGAAACCTTGAGAGGCGGAACGAATTCGAGTGGCAGGTCCGGTTTTCACACAATCTAATGTATGTAAGCCAGATACAGTGGTAGATTTGAGCAGAGACTGGTTTCCTAGCTTTAAGGTGGTATCCACTACACGTGAAGAGAACCCTCTGGATTTCCAAAGGCTGGCTTCAACAGCCATACAGTTAAATTCAGCCGCGGTAAGACCTGATGTAGGAAACTAGAGTCGCCGAGTCCCGCAAGGATCGTGCTTTGTCCACTGGAAGGAATACCTTATGATTGTTTGTATCCATTATCAGTCCCAGAAAAGTCATTCTCTGGCAAAGGGTTAACTGGGATTTGGGACGATTTATGAGCCACCCATGCCTCTTCAGGATCCTGATGGTGAGCTGTAGATGTTGCTCGAGCAGGTGAGCTGAGGCAGCCTTGATTAGTAAATCAGCCAGGTAGGGCACTAATTGCACACCTCTGAAATGAAGAGAAGTCGCCATTCACTGCCATAATTTTTGTAAACACTCTTGGTGCTGATGCAAGTCCGAATAGGAGAGCAGTGAACTGGTAATGAGAAGATCCCACAGTGAATCTGAGAAGAGCCTGATGTGCCTTCCAGATAGGAATGTGGAGGTAAGTGTCTTTGATGTCTATCGACACCATGAAGTGGTTTGCTTCCAGTCCGTTGATAACGGACCTCAGGAATTCCATTCGAAATCTGACCACCTGCAGGTGAAGGATCAACTGTTTTAGGTTCAAGGTGGGGCGGAAGGAGTCATCTGGCTTTTGGAACAAAAAGAGGTTGGAGTAGAACCTCTGTCTCTTTTGATCTTCCGGAACTTCCTGGATAACTCCTGTGGAATGAAGAGAGTGAACACAGAAGCATTGCCTGTCTTCTTTGTGGGTCGTGGGGCAAGTTGGTTTTAAAAAAAAACAATGAGGGGCTGGGCCCACTAGGTCTATTATGTAATCTCTTGTCATGATCCCGCGAATCCAACTGTCCGAGGACTCTGCCCACTGATCCCTGACCAGAAGCAGACATCCCCTCCCACCGCTAGAGGGGGGCGTCACGCTGCTGGTTTATCCCCCCGAAAGGGCTGTCTAAATGAGCCAAAACTGGCCGTCCTAGGCTTTGGGACATTGACTGGTATGAAGGTACTTTTGCCTCCTGTGGCCTGGGAAATTATGCTGCCCAATTCAGGCCCAAATAACACTCCACTTGAATAAAGGAGAGACTCCAAAGATTTCTTAGATTCAGTGTCCTCATCTCAGAACCTCAGCCATAGGTCCCTCCTAGCTGTTACTGCTGTTGCTGAAACAGAGGAGGAAATGGAAGCTGCGTTTTGGGCAGCTTCATACACGTACCCTGAAGCCTCCTTCAGGTGTAGGGCAAGCGGAAGTAAGTCAGAATCTTGCAAAGCTGTAGCCAACTGGTCAGCCCATGTTTCCATAGCACTGGCAACCCAGGCTGATAAAAACATGGGTCTATATGAAGTATCTGCTGCTGTGTAGATGGACTCTATCTTATGGTCAGTGGAGTCCTGCAGGGATGCTGTCCCTGGAACAGGGAGTGTGGTGTGGCGAGCTAAGCGTGCCACTGGGGTATCCACCCTTGGGACCTGTTCACAACGGATTAGATGATCTTCCTGTAGTGGGTACAAAGTCAGGTCTTTTCGTGGAATAACAAACCTACGGTCAGGTTGCTTCCAGGATGCTTCTGCGATCTCCACAGATGGAGGAAAACAGATAGTCTGTCTTCTGGCCATTTTAAATAGACCACGATCTGTAGCAAGAGGATTTATGCAAGTAATATTCTATCTACTAATATATATGCATGAATAAGTTTTTTAATACACCTCTATCTATATAATAGTGAGTATAGAAAAAGCTTTTGGTACTTAGAATTCTCCTGCTCTAGCTTAGCCTTGGGAAGGCTGTCAGCAGCTCTGCTTATCCTTCAGAAGGAGCTGATGCTTTTTTTCCGGGCAGATCTTGGCGCCTTGGGAGAGTCCAATATTCCTCTGCAGATGGGGGAGCTCTATTATCCTAGCTCTCCCTGCCTGCATTTTCTCTATTTTTACAGGGTAATGGTGTTAAGGGCGATTTACTGCGTCTCTGTAAGCAGCAATCACCTCTGCATTCATCTCCTTGCCCCTGCAGACGAATGCCAAGTTCCCCCTCCTTTTCTGAGGAGGGGACTTGGAACAGTCCAACATGTCAGCCTCAGATGGCGGGGGTTACCGGCACTCTCCGCCTTCGTGGCAGCGTCGGTAACCTTGAGCGGTCAGTGTGACAGCGGCTTACATAAGCCGCCTGTCAGCACTGTATAGGAGCCACCACAATAATTAAAAGAATCTCTCTGCTGTCAGTGAGAGCCGTCCGGCTCTCGACTGACAGCTGCTTCTTTAACCAACGCGTGTGCTCTGTAATAGTTCAGAGCACACCTCTGTCTAAAAATAAAAAGAATAAAATAAAACACTTTAGGTAAGAAAAAAAAAACTTAGTGCCTAGCTAAATGAGCCCAACTCCCTTGGGTACTCAATTAAAACTGAAGACTACAGGGGGTTGCAGAGGGGAGGGGTTTGTCAGCAACATACATTAACAGAGTTAACTATTTAAGTGCCAATCTCCTCTTCCCCTCACTCAACTCCCCCTTTCCCCCATGGTAGCAGTGTCCCCCAAATAGGATGAAAGAGAAATATTATTTAGTCACAAATGACCATCATCAAAGGTATCATTTATTTAAACTGTTTATGGGGCTGCAAATTGCTTAATACCCCTTCGTAAACCACAAAGGTTTGTCAAAGTCTCCTGTGCTTTATCTTCTGGGCTTTATCTTTCTTTCCATCCACAGGCTCTGAAAGAATACTGAGAGGGAAGAATATTACTAAACAAACAAACAATCCAAAAACAAAGCACCTCAGTCAGGGGCTTACCTAGGGTGGGTACTCTTTGGTTGTTTCGGGGTTCAATAAGGCTCCATACTGCTGGCAACGTGTCTAGACTACTTCACATCTCGGATAAGCAACTTGTCTCCTGTTGCTCAGACATCCAGAGGACGTCGACTGTAGCCAGTAGCACTTTCCAGGATTACAGTGAACACCACTATACTGATTCAAAGCTTTAATCGGCCTGTTCTGTCCTCCACGTTGGTGTACATTAACCAGAAGTGGTGCTCACATGTGCAAAGCACCCACGTTGGCACGCATGCCATTTTCAAATAGAATTCTGGACATAGAACTCAGGTCCTCAAGTAGCCAACTTGACCCTCTGCTTGCACCACCAGCATTGTGTTGCCAAGCCTCTGGATACAAGTAACTTCTACATACAGAAAACAAAAATACACTACCTATTTTCTCTATTCTTAGCTATAGAAGGGAAAAAATGACAGGGAAGAGGAGGAGCTGCACTGAATACTTCTTGGAGGCATTTTCACACATTGTTAAGGCTGCCATGGGGGATATGTACTAAATAACCTGTCAAGGGATACAGAATGAATATTATGGAAAAACAGAGTATAACCATGTTACAGTACAGTTGGGATTTATTCTGCATTAAATATAATATTACCCCTAGCATGCCATTTTCTATTTGCTTCTTTGACCACCGAGAACGTAGTTTGTTCTAGAGGTGCTAATCTAGCAAACAGCTTGAAATTAAGCTATGCCTATACCAAACATTTTAAAACACAACAGGCACTTCTTCAAACCCCTCTTGGCCCTAAATATATAATTTAAATATTGTTAACTATTCTTTTTTTGGGAAAATTTTGAAATGTTGAATATGATGGTTTTCTTTACAATTTGGGGGTAAGATACATTTCAACCATTTATTTTGTGAGATTTAAATCAGTGCTTGGGATTACCACCATGCTGAAATTTTTCAAAATTAGCCTTTTATGGTTAACAATGTATTTTGTAAAAATTAAAGAATCCAGTGGTGCTCACAGAGTGGCTGAAACTTTTTTTTATTGTGCTGTAAGAAATCACTGTCCATCTTGAATTATGCATCCGGATCCTGAACGTTTTAAACACCACTGTGCACAGAATGCTTTACATTGTTAATTTGTTAATATGCAGTCTTTATTCTGTTAAGTACAACAGGAAACTTCAAAACAGGTCCACTTCTAATTTCCCAGTTTGAAAGGTATATTACTTTCATAATATAGATCACATTTTGCATACTGCTTCAGATTTTTCCAGGGTTTATAGTTACCAACTGTAATTAATATAGAGCTTAACATATCCATGTCATCACATTTCATCTGGTACCTCCACAAAAGGGTGTCTAGCTTCAATTCTGCACACCATTTACTTTTTTGATTATAGTGGTATCAAATGCCAATGACCAAGGGGAACTAATGCCCAAGCCAGTTTCCACCTGAACATTGTACAGGGAGATTATAAAGAAAAAATGAATTTCAATATTCAAAACACAATTATATAAATTCACAGGATGATTCATGTTTTTCTATTGCCTTATGATCAAAGATATAATTTGCAAATTCTGAAAAATCAGTTTGGCAGGAGCAAGGAGAGTGCTAGTAGACATCACATGCCTCTCCTTGCTCCTGCCGACTCGGACGTTTTCAGATAGGTAGCATGCTCGCTACTAGCAATGTGCTGTCAGTGAGAGGAAGCATTAACCACAGAGTAGTAGAGGGCATGCCCAAGGCATTGGAGGACCTGCCAAAACTTGTAAACACAGGACCCCAGGCAAGTAAATCTTTGTGATGACGTGATATTCCACCAAGAACAATTTTCAGTTTAGGGTGAAATGATTCATTTATTTCCATGTCAAGTGCCCGTTTCCTGCAGAATACTTTAGTTAAGTATTATACCAAGAGATCCCAGTAGCCGCATGTTTCTAGCCGGTTTTTAAGGTGTGCAAATGTTTAATATTAGTATAGACAAATTCTCAGCCTACAGAATTAGGGATTGATGCCTGGTAGATGGGACAGTAGTTAAAAACAAAATGTCCTGTAACCTCTGCTTGGAAGCATATATTAACAATACAGCAGGAAAATACCACAACTTTGTAATATTTTGTAAACCTCATATGTGTGCAGATTTACTCTAGTTGTATATTTCTTCACCAGTGGAAAATATTTCATGACTATCTTCCAGTGATAACACATAAGCTAGTCATATATGAAAATGAGCCGCCACTATAGAAATATCTGTTTAAGAGGTAGTGCTATTTTTGCAACTAATATGTTGCAGCAATATTCAATTTACCTGTATGCTGCTTGTCAGCCGTTTTAGCCTTTTCTTCAATTCCTCATATTCCTTATCTACTTCATCTTTTTCCTTTTGTAATTTATTAAGGTTTTTTTGTTTTTCTCGCAGCTCCTGGTTTAGGTTTCCAAGGTCTTCGTTGAGGGTATTCTCCCTAGTCTTGCTATTTTTCAAGGCCTCTTTAAGCTTTAGTTGTTGCTCATTTAAATCTTCAATTCGTGCCTGTAATGATAATATCATGTCTCTTCACAATTAAATTTGTCTACTTAAAATACCACAAAGGAATTAGGTTTCGGATTAAAACTCTGTAATCAGCTTTTAAGTTAAGAAAGGATAATGTAACAATTTTCATTTGCAACCAACACAAGCACCATGGGACATCATTTGCAAGAAGATGCTTAATGAGAGAATTTGCTTCCAATTAATTATTTAACTCTAAAATCCATGAAAAGAATATCAATAAAACAAGCCAGGCAACATAGGTTACTGAAATGCTCACCTCAGTCTACCTTATTGATTTAAAGATCAATATGGTGTCAAGTGAAAAAATAATAAATAAATACAATGTAGTATCTTTACGTAATTGTATTGCTGTTTTTTGCCAATTGTAAACATGCAGGTAATAACATGCCAGGACCTCAGTATTAATGCAATGTTTTGTATCAAGTCTGCTAATTGTGATATTTAATAATAAAAAAAAAATGTAGCAAGTATTCTAAATAGGAGCCATCACTAGTTCAGAGTTCATCTAAATGCAACTAAGCTTCTTTAAGAAGGAGAACTTTAGTCTAATATCTTTACCAAAGGTCCTCTTCTCCCCAATTAGTAGAAGCACAGAACACAGTGATTTAAGACGATGATATTGAGCAGCAAAAACTAACTAAAAACGAAATGACTCCTCCATTCTGTTTAAATTGTGGGAAGGTGAAGAGCAAACAGTGCAACTGACAAGTTGTATGACCAACGGAAAGATTCTCTTTCAATAGCTAGAGATTGAATAACATACATCTTATAATATATAAGCATATTAGAAATATTCAGGGACATTCATGTCAGTTTTGGGGGCATGAAAATTTGTTTTCCATCAGTAGAAACAAGGAGGAAAAAAAACTACTCAAGAATAATATGTGTGCCTTACACAACAACGGTCTGATAGACGATGCGTAGGTCACTACAAAATACTTTAATGATCATTTAAGGATCATTTTTTCAAAACGTTTAAATAATAAACCCTTGTTTCCAAAAACAAATGCAAACCAAAAGCACAAACTATCATTATCTAACCATCATCTGGGCATTATGACCATAAACAGAGACTCAGTTTATGGTTAAATCACTTTTCCATGTGTCTATGGACCCCAAAATAGAAATTGTTTAGCTCTGAGAAGATACATAGAATTGATCTTTATAAAAAATAGGATTTTTGTACTCACCGTAAAATCCCTTTCTCATAGTCAAATGGGGGATAATGCGGTAGAAATGGGTATCAAATTGGTACCAGGAGTCTAGGTACAGTTAAGTCTGTGATTGTAACTCCACCCCTGCAATACCCCTCCCATAGGAAGGATATTCAGTTTATGTCTAGGTCAACTAGGTTAATTAACCACAACAACACAGTCAACCATACAACATTCAGAGCAAGGATGGGCACACAGTGTTCCCCAATGGACAACGGGAAAGGGATTTTATGGCTAGTACAAAAACTCTATTTTATCATACGTCTAATTGGGGGAGCACTGCGATACATAGGGGACCTACCAAAGCTGCCCCTTAAGGGAGGGACTGCTCCAACACGGCTCCACGCAGAACCCTACGGCCAATGCTAGCATTCTGTGAAGCAAAGCCTTGTAACTTATAGAATTTTACAAACGTGTGAACAGATGCCCATATAGCCGCCTGGTACAGCAGAAGCTCCGTGATGCGCCACCCAGGAAGCACCCACAGCCCTAGTGGAATGAGCAGACAAACCTCCCAGCAACGGCCTGAGTTTGAGTAAGCCTGCTTGATGGTGGTGGTAATCCACCGAGCTAAAAAGACCTTAAAAGCAGGCCAACCTCGTTTTTTCTCATCAAAAAGCACAAAAATATCTGTGATTTTGCGCAATCCAGCTGTGCGGTTCACATAGCATCTAAGAGCCCTGACCACATCTAGAAACAACAAGGATTGATTTGAGGAAAAGCAAGGACAACAATTTTCCAACAATTTAAATGAAAGTGGGAAACAACTATAGGGACAAAGGAGGGCTCTATGCAAAATACCGCCCTATCTTCGTGAAAAACCAAAAAGGGGTGAGAACAAGATAAAGCCTGCAACTCAGAGACACGGCGTGTAGAAGACACCGCCAAAAGAAACGCCACCTTAATCAAAGCTGGAGAACCAAATTCAAGTCCCACGGCTCGACAGGATGAACGAATGGAGGAAGATATGAAACGCCACCTGTAAGGTGTGAACTTCGGGCAGGGAGGCCAGTTTACACTGGAAATAAATGAAGAAAGCCTAAACCTGCGATTTCCACTAGGCTAAGCGCAACCCCTTGTCCAAACCAGCTTGAAGGAAGGCCAGCAACCTAGAGAGCTTGAAAAGGGAAGTTTGAAAGTAATTTGATTCATACCATACATAAGATTTCGATGTTGTGTAAAAATTGGCCGCCAATGAAGGCTTCCTGGCCTTGATCATGGTCCTAACTACTTTAGTTGAAAAACCCTTAGCTCTCAGAATCATGGTCTCAATAGCCACTCCGTTAAAGTCAGCCGACCTAACAAGTGGCACTGAAGGAGACCCTGAGTGATTAAGCCTGGTCTGAGAGGTAGTTTGAATGGAGGTTCTACTACCATTCCTAGCAGATCTGAGTATCAGACTCTGCCCCACCAGTCTGGAGCCACTAGGATGGCCTTCACCCGTTCCCTCTTCAGTTTCTTGAGAACCTTAAGGATCATAGGAAGAGGAGGGAATAAGTAAACTGGTTGAACCACCAAGGAATCAATAGAGCATCCACGAATCCCATTACAGGATCCCTGGTTTTTGAGCAAAAGAGGGGAACTTTGAAGTTCAACTACGAGGCCATCAAATCTATATCTGGACAAACCCAGTGTTGAACCAGGAGATTGATGACTTCCGAATTAAGGGACCATTGTCCCGAATGAACTATGTTTCGGTTGAGATAATCGGCCTCCCAGTTGTCTATTATTATTATTATTATTATTATTAATTGTTATTTATAGGGCGCCACAAAGTATCCTTAGCGCCGTACAAGGACAAACAATGGCACAGTACAAGGTGAAACAGCACAGTACAAGTAACAGTAAGCACTATAACTCTGGGGGCTCAGTCACAGCAAGAAAGAGAGGGAGGGGAAAAGTGAGTACAGGCAGGTAACTATGGCCCAAGAGGGTGGGCACGGATGACAGGTAAAGAGTCACTGAGGGGAGCGGAGAGAAGCGAGAGGAGACAGAGGGCAGAGGGTAAGAGAGGAGGTGAACTGAGTAGCTGGAGAGCAAAGTTAAAAGTGATGGAAACAGGAGGTAGGAGAGCCCTGCTCGAAGGAGCGTACAATCTAAACGGAGGGGAAGACAGACAGGCACATGGATGAGACGGGAGAGACGAAGACGGAGTCGAGGAAGGGGGAGAAGGGAAGAAGGGATGAGAAAGAGAGTAAGCCGACCAGTGGGAGTTTAGGCATGAGACTGGAAGGCTTTTAGGAAAAGGTGGGTTTTTAATGTTCGTTTGAAAGAGGACAGATTAGGGGAAGTTCTGATGGAGCGGGGACTCCTGAAATAAATATTGCCGTTATAAAATTGGAATCTGTCTCTCTGCCCACAGCATCATCCTGATCGCTTCCTCATGGCCCTGGCACTGTGCGTGCCACCCTGATGATTGAGGTACGCTACTGCTGTCGCATTGAGTGACTTGACTCTGACCGGCTTTCCGCGCAGAAACACATGAGCCTGTACCAGCACCCTGTAGATCGCTTATAAGCTCCAACACGTTTATGGGAAGAGATAACTCCAGCAGGTCCCACCGGCCCTGGAATCTGAGGGTTGTAATGAATCCAACCCAAACTGACAGACTTGCGTTTGTGGTGACAATCGTCCATTCCCATGTCTGGAAGGATCAGCCCTGGGAGAGATGTGACCTGAGCAGCCACCAAGTAAGGGACAGGCAGATTTGAGATGGTAGATTGATCATCTGCTTGTCCAGATGTGAACGAGAGCCTGACTATTTGCGCAGGATTTCCCACTGAAATGTTCGTGAATGGAACGGAGCATAAGGCACCGCTTTGAGGACTTACACCATTGTCCCCAGCAGCCTCCTACATCGCAGCAGGGACACCCAATGCTTGATTAAGAGGTCTTCCATCTTGCACTGGAGCGATAGTATCTTGTCTTCCGAACGGAACACATTCTGACATCTGGTGTCGAAATCTAACCCTAGAAACCGCATCTTCTACGATGTGATTAGAGATGACTTCGGCAGGTTGATTATCCAATCATGCTCCTCCAGGAAGGATCTGGTCTACTGAATGTGCTGTGACAGGATCCGAGATGATGGAGCCTTCCACATAGGGTCGTCCAAGTCAAAAATTACCGTGCCGCCATGGCAGTGGAGAAGGGCCGCCATTACTGTCATCACCTCTGTAAAGAACCTCGGAGAGGTCACTAGACCAAAGGGTAACGCCTTGAATTAGAAATGATTTTCCTTTACTGCAAAGCATAGTAAGCATTGATGGCCCTGCCAATGAGAACGTGCAAGTAAGCATCCTTTATATCCAGTATAAACTGTGCCGGTTCCATGGCCGTCATCACCGACCTCAGAGATTCCATCTTGAATCCCTTGACTCTGACTTGTAATTTCTGGGTCTTTAAAATTTAATACTGTCTGAAAGAGCCGTTTGGCTTTGGAACTAGGAAAAGGTTTGAGTAAAACCCCAAACCTCTCTCCAGTGGCGGAACTGGAATGATGACTCCCACGTCCAGCAAGTTCTGGATTGCTATCTGCAGGGCTTTGCGTTGACTGACGCAGGCTGGAAGCCCTGTTGTGAAAAAACGGCAACGAGTAGACCGAGGTAAGTCTATGACAGATCCATGGCTCAGGGGATTGTCACGAGGGGGTACAATGATAATTTCAGCCACCTGTCCCGAAAAAGCAGAAGAAGTGCACGACTACAGCTCTGTGTATGGAGGACACGTCATGCTGAGGCAGACTCCGCCACTAGCGAGGGCATTTGACTGGCCCCTAGCAGGGGATCCTCTGAATCTGTGGAAGGGCCAAAAGGACATAAACCTAGGGTGTTTAGGCCTGGTCTGAGTGACAGGAATGGGCCTTTACCTCCTGTAGCTTCCGAAATGAGCTGGTCTAATCTGGCTCCAAAGAGGGAGATGCCGTCAAAAGGTACAGCATCCAAGGTGCGCTTGGAATCCACGTCCGCGGACCAAAAACGCAACCATAAGGAACATCTGGCTGCTATGACTAATGCAGAGAGCATAGCTACGACAGAATTAATATCCAATGAAGCCTGCCCTACAAACTCTGAAGCCTCTCTAATATGATCGGAAAGCACCATTAATTCATCACTAGGGGCTCCATCCTGGAGACCTCAGGACAACTGCTCTGCCCCTGCTTGGCAGCCTTATAGACCCAGGCCCTGGACATGGCCGGCCTGAAAATACTACCAAGTGCTTTGTAAGCCGACCTGAACAAAAAGTCACATTTCTGGTCCATGGTGTCTTTGAGGGAAATAACTCCCTCAACTGGTAAAGTGGTTGTTCAAAACCAACTTGGATATAGGAAGGTCCACCCTTGAAAGTGCTTTCCATTTGTCACAATCTTCAGCTAGAAGAGGGTAGAGAGTTTTAAATTTTCCTGGCATGCTAAATCGGCGATCAGTCTTTTTCCAGGCGTCTGAAATTATTTCCATTAATTGAGGCGATGGATGAAAGGAAATTTATTGTTTCAGCTGTATTTTAAACAGAGAAAAAACAGCTTCCCGGGATACCTCTAGGTTGGTGAAGCCTAATGTTTGGCACACTCCCAGCACCAGGTCCTCTACACCCTGCACTGTGGATGAATCCTCCACACTGGTGAAATCTTCTTCCCCAGGATCTCCCTGAACTTCACTTTCTTCCTCCGATGAAACATCTGAAGTGGACATGAAATTCCTAGCTTCCTAAGTAGCCCGAGGCTTATGAGATGGTCTCTTTGCAGTGTTCAGTAAGCGTTCCAGTGAGGAAGTAGCTGCAGCTAAACCCTGGGCTGAGACAGCAAGAGTTTGTGCTAAAGATTATTCTACTTGGGACGCCCCTTGTCCTGTTCCGTTTTCACAGTGTGGAAAATGGCGCTGAAAGCTCCGTGCTGGCGCCAGGGACCAGGACCTCCTCTTCATTTTCAGAAAATGGCCTCCCCCACGTCCAGAACGGAGATCATCTCCGTTAACCTGTGCCCCCTGTGTGAGGTGCAGCCATAGCTGTACTTTCCGATTCAACAGAGAACTGCTGTGACTGCTCTGTGTGCTGCGGTCGCGGCTGTCAGCACTGCAAGCGCTGACAACTGACTGCCGGCTATGCAGAAACTATCCCTTGTAAAAGATAGTGGCCGGCTCTGCTGGGGGTGAGATAGTTGTCAAAGCTACTCACCCGGCTCAAAGATCCGGGTGGACCAAGGCCACAGGCTGTCCACCCCCTTGGAGGCATCCCTGAGCCTAGCATTTCCCCCCTGTAATAAAAAGAGAAAAAATAAATAAAAAAAAACATTATATAAAATTAAATAAATTAAATCCAAGGCAGAAGCCCTGGAAAACATGCCTGACTCCTGAGGGCACTAAAACTAAACTGAATATCCTTTCTGTGGGAGGGGTACAGCAGGGGTGGGGTTACACTCACTAATTTAACTGTTTAAGTGCCTGGACTCCTGGCACCACCTAATATACCCCTATGTATAGCAGTGTCCCCCAATTGGACATATGAGAAATATACAAACAAACCATATATATTTCACAGCACTATGTTTTAGAAAAGCACAGAAACTAAAAAACAAAAGCAATTCTAGTCTGTGACCTTGCCCGATGTATAGAACATTTAACAAAACACACATAAAGGAAAAGGGCACCATCCTCACCTTTAAATCTTTGGTCTGTCTGTCAACAATCTGCTGAATGTTTAAATTTTCCTCTTTTTGTGCAGCCACAGAAATAATCTGCTGTTCAGCATGAGCAGTCATTTCTGCTCTTAGAGCCAACAGAGCTTTACTTAAAGCCTGGAAAAGAGAATACTATATATTCAACAAAACTGTAAACATGTTTAAAATACATTTTTGAAGTTCAATGGCCCTTCAAACATGCAATACATCCACAAGTGAAGACCTTTATTATAACGCTGTAAAAACAATTAGAACTTTATCTAATTGTTTAATTTAATTTAAGTTTAAACCATGTATAAAGTACAAAATTAACCTGCCATACCTTGTGTCTATAGATTGCAT
This sequence comes from Mixophyes fleayi, assembly GCF_038048845.1. NCBI lineage: Eukaryota > Metazoa > Chordata > Amphibia > Anura > Limnodynastidae > Mixophyes > Mixophyes fleayi. The sequence continues at coordinate 223,721,531 of NC_134405.1, forward strand.
AAACATTTTTCTACACATTTTCTAGCAATTGAGGAACGCGTCTTTAGCAAAATTTAGATTAGCAAGTAATCTCTAAAGAATCACACGGAAAAAAAAAAAAAACAACCAAACAAACTAGAATTGTTAAATACCTTTCTAGCTTATTTTCCCGGGGACGATGATCTGCATCCATCAGATTAGACACCAAGGAAGAACAATTTCCTCCTACTTCTTCAGGCCATACCGTCAGACATGACCTCAGGCTGCTGGTTCATATAAACTTATATTTGGTATTGAATAAGCAAAGAGGCAGCGAAGAGAAATGATAACAATGCTCAAGGGGGGAAAAAAAAACCTGCATCTCCAAGTTATCTACACGAGAGACGAATTTACTGTTCGGTACAAACAAAACAGGCCAGGGAATGCTGGAAGAAGCCTGGGGCTTTCATGAAATAAGACAAATAGAATCTAGACAATAAAAATTAAAGTAGATGAAGATTACTTCAGGCAAGGGAGTGGGAGTTCTAGGTTGTAGAAATCATGTTCCTTCAGAAATGCAACCTACGCAGCAATGCCTAAAGCCATAAACTGTAAACGGTCATGCAGGTAGTACCAGATGCTGGAAGAGCAGATACAGTTAAGACAGGGCTCATCGGCTAGAAGGGCCACAATCTCTGAGTACCAGGTCCTTCTGGGACACTCTCAGGGTATAAGGATAGCCAAGACTACTTCTCAGCAAACAATCGTAAATACACGTGGAAGCATGGTTGGGGGAAGGGGAGTAGTACACCAACTAATAGTGCCAAGATAATATCATGGTATCTATGCCTAAAGCCAGGGGTACTGATAATGAGCTATGAACTACAGGACCTTGAAATTGTGCTGAGATGCCATCAAATGCAACTTTAGGCAAAGATCAGAATGTGAGCACACTTGTGGGGTCCACCGATTAAGCAGAATTTCAAATCTCAGAATCTGGACAGGGTGAATAACCACTAAGGATCGACCTTGGTTCCAGGACACTTACTGGTTGGCGTTATTTGTTCGGAAATCAAAGGCTTTGAAAGTCAGCTAGTCTGGTACATCACCCCTGGTCATTAGACACCAATCATCGTTGGGGAGTTTAGGAATGAGCGCCCCCGAAAACAGGGTCTGATCTGGCATCCACTAAGTGAGGGACTTCTGCAGACTGTATGACAAAAGAAGGTGTTGATCGAGGGAGTGGTGAGAACTTTCACTGATGAAGGATGGAAAGTTAAAACTTTGCTGCTATGGAACTAGGTGCAAAGAACCACCTTTATGGTTACCACCATCAGACCCAGGATCCGTATGCACTTGTGTGCCAGCACCTTACACCAATGTTGGCGTGCTGACAATCTGTCTTGCAGGCAATAAATCTTCTCCAGTGGGAAGACGACTTTTGCCTGGGGTAATGCCTGGGACATAACATGCCGAAGGAATAGTTAATTCTCCCTTAGTGTCCAACCCGCAAGAGGCAGTGTCAATACCTATTGCCCTGTAAACACGAGTGCAATACAGGAGAAATATCGCCATTTCACCAGTTGTCCTGACTTCAACCAATTTTGGTAGGTACTAACCACTGAATACCGGGCACACCCCACAAGACCTGCCATTTTGGAGATGGTCTGACCCAGTTGTCTAGCCATCACAATTTGGCTCTTGTCAAAGTCACACATATCCTTACTATCTATATCCATATCTATTTAGTAACATTGGGCTACAGGTGTTATTGCATGGTTCATGGTGACAATATGACTATTTGAGACATACTTCTCCAAATTTATTTCCTTGTATATGCTTTTTATAGGCTAGATGCAGAGGAACTTTGAATGGTCCCTTTCATAAAGATCATTGCATAGATTCAAGTATGATTAAGCAATACATTATATTTACTAGCACTGATCAAAATTGCTCATGTTCATATTTTATCTGGCTAGAGTAAGTTAGACAATGAAAGCAAATGTACCATTGGCTGCTATGGTTTAGTGCAAATATGAACTTTTGAGCAATGTTCGTAAATTTATCACTATATGTTTAAAGATGCTTCAGGGCTATATAAAGTCATCTACTTACTGGATTTTTGGGCATGTCTGAAAAAGATTTAAATTTATTTAATTATCAGACATTTTGCTTGCTAGTTCCTGGATTTTTTTTAATACATAATCCTGAATTATAGAGAGACCATAACATTTTTTGTTTTCTCTTCAGTTTAGCTCCATCAAAACGAAATTATGAAAGAATTGCCTTTTTTTTTTTAACCTAAGATAAGTTGACTGCTTCAGGAATTTCTTTTGTACCATGAGCAAATCAATTACCTTCTGCTGTTTTTCCTTGTGGACCACTTGGTTTTTTAGACGTTCAACTAAATTCTTCATCGTTGCAGTCGGAGCTCTGGTATTTGCCTCTTTCTGGGCCTCAAGTTCAGTGTTAAGATAATTAATTTCCTTTTCCATCTCAGAGAGGCGGTTTCTTAGCTCTTCAGCTTCACTCTTATGTCTTTTTATTTCTAATATATAATGTTCTTCAAGCCTGAGTTGAAATACAAACAAATAAAAAAACAACCAAAGATTAAATAAAATTGCTAACCCAGAACACATACTTTTACCAATTTCAAAACAGCTATACAAAAACTTCCCCCCACTCGCCCATAGACACCCTATGGATGCCACAAAAAAATAAAATAAATATATATATATATATATATATATATATATATATATATATATATATATATATATATATATATATATATATATATATATGCTCCCTGTTATTTGTTTAGCATGTAATTTGGTCATAAAAAAAATGACTAGAGAACATTTCACTTATTTGCTGCACCACTGTATATGTAGATCAGAGCTGATGTATGTATTGTATTTGAAAGGATTTAAACCTTTATATTAACTTCCCAAGGTCCAGATAATATTATTGGATTTAGAATAGTTTGAATGAAGAAAAGAAACAAAACATCCCAATACACACAGATAAATACACACAAAAAACCCATAGATAAGTGTTTTCATAGTTGAAGGTCCATGTTCCAGAGTCGCAGGAGTTAACAGGATCACTCCACATGGCTCCTGAGGGAGGGGCAGAGGTGAGAGGATCCCTGTTCTGCTCCCACGACAAGTTGTAAGAGCTCTGCAATAGCCAGGGTCAATAGCCCAACTAGCTCTGCCAGATCGATTGGGCCGCCACAGCCGAGTGCAGCCACTGGTCCTCTACCACCAATGTTGTGTGCAGGGTGTCCAACCCAGACTGAGCACAGGGCAATTTGGAGTTCTACCAAGAACAGGCAAAAACTTACCACAGTTCCTACTCCAGCGTGGGACCTGGAAGTGCTCCCCTTCCTAGACATAGCGAGGATGAGGGAAGAAAGTGAAAAAGAATACTTGAAGTGCACACACCACAGGTGGATGTGAATCTGCGATACAGACTTCACCCACCCCTCCTGCACCTGATGGCACTGTCTGGTATGAGGATCCTGGTCACTACCCGTGGCAGCAGTGACTGAGCCCCACCCCCAGATGCAATCCAACTTTGGGAGAGGACAGACAGCAAAAGTGGAAACCATCCCCGGTGCCTCTTCTGCCCCCTGCAGAAATTTCAAAGAAGGTGCCAGAGAGATGATCTCCAGTGAATTAGCAATAAAATAAAACTTAAAAATTAGAAGGCTGTCTGCGGCTGCCTTTAACAAGGTTTCCTGCTCTGGCAGCCAATGTTATATAGAGGAGTAGCTTGAGCTTTTGCCGGCAGATTTTAAGTGCCCAAAGCTCACTATAGTGCTCCAGTGTCCCCTATTTGGATGAATGAACAAAGACCTTTGTCACACCCGCACCCAATCCATCTGAAAGATAAAGGTCTATTTTTCTATGAAGAATCTTGAGGTTGAGACATGGGCTGATAGCGAGAGAGACTGATGTGAGTGAGCTCTCTGCACAGCGCTGCGGAATGAGTGGCACTATATAAATAGCTGATGACTGTCCTGTACAATTTCAGATTTTAAACATTTTGATAATACGAACTTATCCACGGAACTTCAGAAGTAGAGGCTGAGCTTCCAACAGGCCATTACCCAAATAAAGCATAATAGTAAGACTCTTGTGTTAGTCAGCGTAGAATCGCCTAACTCCCGTCAGTATAACAGCACAGAGAGCCTTGTCACTAGTTAAAGCTGTTGACGGTATTGGCGAATATGTACTTTGTACACAATCCTCACATTTATACTCCTGGAATGGGTTGACAATTTGAAAACTGTGGTTGTGGTGAAACATCTACCCTCCTGATACAGCTGTTTTCTATAAAGTAATTAAAAAAAATGTATATAAAAAGGGAATTCCCAGTGAGGGCATTATTTATCTGATACAATATGTTGCTAAGCTATTCCTGACAAAACACATATACACAAGCTGGGCCCATGTGTGCTGCTTCTTATTTAAATATTTAAGCTCTTGGATGTTAAAATGTGTGTTTACAAAAGAACATTGCTACAGGATTGTTTGTTAGCATATACAACTGCAGACTGGCCTCTTCATTCACGGCACACTGGTGCATGTCAAACTCTTCCATCTCAAGTTAGAAAGTGTTTCACACTGGCATTATTAGAGAACAATGTGCTAAATTAATGTGATTACAAAAAATGGGTCTTTGTAGACTAACTATTCAGTTACATTTTAAATTGTTTTAATTGTGCTGAATTACTGGTTGTAATAACTTACCCTTGTCAAATCTGTGCCACCCAATCCTAAACTCAAGTGGAATGATACAAAGAAAACCAAACAAAAATCAGCTTGCCTGCTTGGGTCAATTGCACCGCAGCGATGTTCTATTTACACTGTTATGGTTTCATTTCTCTCCGGGTATAAGGCTATGTATGTTTTCAACCTACTACAAGGTAGATGCAAGTACGCACGGATGATGATGACTTCACGTAAACCAGGTACAGATCCAGAAACACGAAATACTTGTTTTCTGTACCTTTTTTTTTTTTTTTTTTTAAATAGTGAGTTACTCCCATTTTATCACTCTGAAATCAGTCCCTGTATGTTTTACAGGAAACTCACATTAGAGGCACTTTCATGGAAATAGTTTGGGTTAGTTGGGCTTATTATGCTATATATTAGTGTTGAGTTAATAAACTGCACTTTATACTTTGCAATCCCTTAGATTGGATCCAGCAGGCAAAAATATATTTCTAAACTGTACCACTGAATGCACAATGAAAATTATCTGTTTTCTTTGACCACCCTACCTTGTTTTTGGGCCATATATATGTGCAGGTTCAGAGTTTATGACCCAATAATCTAATATTTTAATAACTGCTATGACAAAGTCTTAGACAAGTATCCCTTAGATGCCGGTTGTCTTGCTGGTCCTTTGCTACTTCCTTTTCTGACCTTGTAATACAACTGGGACTACATGAAGTATGGTGACATCTGCATCTACAAGTTGGCCAGTCCTCCTGTCACTTAATTGCTCGTCAAGTCGCTGTTACTAACTAGCCTATTATAGTTACAGCAGAATATTTTCGCAGGTTTTTCTATTTTTCTCCGATTGTTGTACAACTATCGTGTCACTAAAACTGGATCTCAAGTCACCCCAAATATATAAAAGGAGCAGAGGATGGCTCAGATTTATGCATCAGGAAGAGTTGATATTCCCTCTAAGGAGGTTTTCTGTAAGCGAACATTTTATGAGCGATGACACTGTAGATGTGCTGCTGACATTTCTGGTCAGGGAGTAAGGCTCACCATCCACTCTTAGAAACATTAATAACATTCATATTGATCTTCTGAGATCAACACAATAGGAATAACAAGGGTTGGCTAAACTTTTGACCCATGCTTGTTAACTATTTAGTGAGCCCTTTTCAGACACCAATATCTCTTCTCCATGACGGAAGTTCTATAGTAGTACTTTCTAAATTACAATAAGATCCCACATTATGTAGTTCACAGAGGCCCATTTCCGTTCCCAGAGTGGATGTAAAAATCTTTGCTAAAATCATTGGAAATAGGCTAAACATAGCAATCACCTCATTGGTGGAGGAGGAGGAATTTTCCCACCGCCATCAACGTGTGATTGCAGTCTCTGACCATCGAAAAATATGTGTTTCCTATTGCTGTACCTTGCTAAAGAAGTGTCAAAGTCATGTGACTTCAATGCTTTCTATACTGCTTCAAAGGCATATTTGGCCCCTGACTCGCTATTAATGGAGCAGCTTACCTAAATACAAATTAAATTGATAAAAAAAAAAGAAAAAGCTAATAAAAATTCTATATTTGGAATAAGGTTTTCATGAAAGGGGTTCATTTTTTCTGATGCACACCAGACTTCCTGCCAGTAAGATTAATGAAAGGCCTAAAGCCTAAAATGGCTGAACTTGACTGACAACAGAGAAAAGCAACTCACAGAGAAGTAGGTAACAATATGCACGGTCATAACGTTTACATACATTTGTGAACCTATGCTATGCACATAATGCCTTTTCATTTTAGACCTGTTTGTGTTTTAGATTTTGTGGCTCTTTAAGTGCATCAATCATATGCATTACAATGTAAACACCAAGGCTACTTTGCTATACTTTCTACATTTTTAGTCAAACATATAACTTGTATTTTAAATATTATTATAGCAAATCAATCCATTTCCTGGCAGAAAATGCATAGCAAAAACTAAATAAGGAAAAAAAAAAATATTTTACCTGGCTTTGGTATTTTCTAGCTCATTTATTTTTGCCATATGCACTTGCTTCTCCCTGTCCAGTTGTGATGTGACATTCTTTAGTTTGTTGGAAAGTGTAGTCAGCGAGTTGTCTTGTTCAGCAATGGTCTGTTCCATTTCCGCTAAACGCATTAGCTGTTCACTTGATGGGACTTTCAAAGTGGGTTTCTTCATCAAGTCCTATAACATGATGCAGCAGAACTTCAAGATTATGGGCCTGATTCATTAAGGATCTTAACGTAAGAAACTTCTTATTTCAGTCTCCTGGACAAAACCATGTTACAATGCAAGGGGTGCAAATCAGTATTCTGTTTTGCACATAAGTTAAATACTACCTGTTTTTTCATGTAGCACACAAATATCAACTTTAAAATTTCAGTGTACTAATAAGTTATCAAGTATCTGTGTGCTATATGAAAAAACAGGCAGTATTTAACTTATGTGCAAAACAGAAAACTAGTTTGCACCCCTTGCATTGTAACATGGGTTTGTCCAGGAGACAGAAATAAGAAGGTTCTCAAGTTAAGATCCTTAATGAATCAGGCCCTATATTGCTAAAATTAACAAAGTCATATAAATGAAAAATATATTTTGTCATATTACTTTAGCTATTTAAGTATTAAAGGGGTTGCTAACTTCTGTATAACTCTTTCCTTATGTCCTTCCACTGTCATGTAGCAAAGAGTGGAAGAGCCAATGTGTCAGATCTTCTCACACTGTGCATCACAGACAGTGATATGGAAAATATTTTGCTTATGTAGATAATCATAAATTTGTTTCCGGTTATATAATATTGGATATACCGAGCGCAGGCGTATTTCAGCTCTGGTTTTGCTTCCAACATTGCCTTATGTTGTCTTAGCAGCTATCAGGGTTATTTAAAACACATTTGGGTGTGACATACAAGCCAGCCCTAGCTAGATGCAAGAATCTGTACCTGGGAGGTTAGTGCATCCGATTTATTTTAACTGCATTTTAATGGTGTTTAAAGCATACAAGCTCAGTGTATGACCTGCATAAAATGAGGTGTCCGTGACACTGGGATGCAGGCTTAAATGTTTTAAACAAAATATGAACTAACACCTCATGTTTTCATTTTGCTAGATACACACATATATTCAGTGGTAAGGATAAGCACCGACAACTATCTTTTTGTTTTCTATACATATATGGGCCTTTACATTGCCATGCAGCTGGTACCATATGTAATATGGGATATACACAAGCGCAGGCATATTTCTTCTCAGGTTTTGTTTCCGGTTAGCTCGAAAATGTCCTGAAAAGATGATTGAAATATCAAAATTAGATGGAATACAATTAGTGCTAATAAGATGGCTCAGATCAGGGCTTTTTAATCTATGGTACTGAAGATCTACTTCAAACTGTTAAATTATGCTCAAAATAAACAGTTTAATAAATAAAATATTTGTTTTAAATAGGAGAAAAGACATTACAGTCATTACATCCACTACACAGACAAGGTTACACCGTGGGAACATATTCCACTGAAAAAAATAGGTCACTAAACTGAACTGACAGCTTTGGTACAATGCAGCACTCCATCAGTAAAAGCATGGCATTTAGTAATGCCACTTTGACACTAGCCTTATACACTGTTAGTAAAACTTTAGAGCTCCAGCAGTTTGTTGATATTAACTGTATGGATTATAAAGGCAATGAAGTTTAGCACACAGAAGCATTAAAATGGGGACTGTATTACAAACAGAAAAAAGGCAGACCTATGCACTTTAACAAGTGTCCTGTATCCTAATGGAAGAGCTCTTTATCCATGGTAAAGCACTCTGTTCCCTAAATGGACTTCAGATAAATATTCTTCCTTTCAGGTCAATGACAAGAGTAACATACCAGCTTGACTACACAACAGTGCTTTATTGACAATGATAATCGGCCAGACCACAGCAGCTAAACATCAAGTATTTTAATCTACTAAATTTGAGATAAACCTCATTGTTTGGTCATCCTTGCAATATTAAAGAAACCTGATTTTACATTACAGTTAATGTGCAATAAAAACTAAATGGGATTATCCTCCAGTGTAGTGTAACGTGAACAAATATGTCACCATCAGACCTGGTCAAAATTTGACCATTCTAATGTGTAGCCCAATCAGCCACAGATTTGGATATTCCGTTATTGGACTGAATGACAGCACTGCACCGCTTGTGGCCAGCTTTAGCATTTAAAAAAGGCTGCTGAGAATTTACAACAAGGAGGAAGCTTGCTGGTATATGTAGTGGAACAAATGGAGAGAAAAAATACAAACCAGAGCAGACTCCTTAAATTTGCTTATTGAGGCATCTGAATGCAAATCTAACTTCTGATGCAACACTTTGAGATCCTCGGCATGCTTTCTTGCGTTCTCTTGCTGCTCCTAGTGGAAATAAATGCAAATATTTGTGTAGCGTTCAACGTATATTATAATACTTGAAAACAGATAATGGCAAAAGTTGTTTCCTCCTGCGGAGTCACTGAATTCATTTGTGCTCAGAGCTAATAAGCAGAGGCAAGCAAATATAGCTGTTAAACAGTCACTTTTCAACAATGACCACAATTGAAAAATCAAGTACAGCAGAGTACCAGTGCTGCTTATAGAATGACGCTATAAATATGAGATCATCAGAGTCATATCATTTCTGTCTAAACAAAACAGTCTGCTACACCACTAGTTACACTTAAGGGGTCCGACTCATCAAGGCCCACATACTGAGCGCAACATGCGCTTGTTATAAAATGCACGGAATTTGAGTAACTGTACTCACAAATTCAACAAGAAGCGGATCTGAATATATGTGTGCTGATGAATACGGGTGTACAATATATATTTAAGGAATATAAATTCTCAAAAGAAAGCACAGAAAAAAAAAAACATTGAATTAATGCACCTGTTAATCCCCCCCCTCCCATGAAATACATTTATTAGTATGTTATGAAGGTCTACTATACATAAAATACATGTTTACAGTTGCTACCAATCGCATACCCCTGACATAGCATGCATACACAGCCGTCACCATTAGCAAACGGACTAGACCTGTAGCTGGGTCAAGAGATACGGCTGAAAAACAAGTATTTTTGAGATGCCCAGAGCTTGAATTGGACACGTTGCTGCTGCATGCACTTAGACTACGGCCAAATGTCCCTTCCCCGCTCCGTTCTCTCCCTGAAACCGTAGGCTGTAGTAAGGGTCCTTTGCGCTCGAAGATGAATTGAACGTCGCTGCATTCTGTGGCGTATGAGCCTGTTCTGGGCATGCGCAGAGTGATTTTGCGGATGATGAGAACAAAATTGCAGTTGATTTCCAGGGTGTTTATTTGCTGTGTCCTTATGGTTACTCACAATTAACAGTCAAGGCTTTTTTCTCTTTACACAGGATCTCTGAACATTTGCTTCTCATATGACAGCGGGTAGTGGTGAACACACCATAGTGGCACAAAATCACTACAAACACTCAAATACAGACCTTATTCACAGACTGTGAATAATAAAAAATGTAGCACTAGCTGAAATGAAAATGCTTTTACAGAGGTTTAAATAACTGGGTATGTTAGCAATGATTACACTCATAAATAGCTGAACGGTCTCATCTTTGCAGGACTCAAAATGACACTTACATGTGCAGCATTTAAAAACAAACTATACTAGGAAATACTGTAAAGATGATAAACCTACATTAAATATATTCTATGAAATCGAAGCTTGGATACCAATGCTGTTTCTGCATTTATTTGCTTTTGTATGAAGATATTGCAATGTTTGTGGAACTGTATTCTACAGTGGCTGCACCTCACTGCTTGCTGTAATGTACCTCAAGGGACAAGGACCTCTCACTCTCTCATCCAAAGAGCTTTATTATGGAGAGTAAATCATTTGCAGAGTGTACCAACCCATGGTATTGCTGGAATCCCAGGTGACTTAATAATACATGTATTACAGTGCCATGTTTGTGAAAGCTGTTAAGGCAAAACTGCACTAGTAAATAATTAGTGTTTGTAGAACAGCTGTAATTGTCAAAGTATGTTGAGCACAACATAGTATTCTGTATTTTCCTGGATGGCTTCCAATGATTGGAGCACTGCTTTGTTTTACTATAAATGAGCTATATTAAGGGTCAACTAAAAACAAAAGCAAGAAAAAAAAAAGGAAATACAACAAATAAAACATATTTTTAGTTTACAACTTGAATATGCTTTTAGAAAGACATGCTAAAAATAATAACTCTGAAAATATTACTCTGTAGAGCTGTTCTTGATTAGTTAAATGGTGCCATTTCCATATAATTACAAGGGGTCTGATTCATTAAGGATCTTAAACTTGAGAAACTTCTTATTTCAGTCTCCTGGACAAAACCATGTTACAATGCAAGGGGTGCAAATTAGTATTTTGCTTTGCACATAAGTTAAATACTGACTGTTTTTTTCATGTAGCAGACAATTACTTGATAGCTTATTTGTACACTGAAATTTAAAGTTGATATTTGTGTGCTACATGAAAAAACAGTCAGTATTTAACTTATGTGCAAAACAGAATACTAATTTGCACCCCTTGCATTGTAACATGGTTTTGTCCAGGAGACTGAAATAAGAAGTTTCTCAAGTTAAGATCCTTAATGAATCAGGCCCAAGATGCTTAGCTGGACTTCTAGGGCACACTTACATTCAAGTCTGCAGCTGACATTCCAATCTTCTCCCAATCTTCCCGCAATCAAGCATATAATATTATAAGTCACCACTATTTATTTAAGTGAACCTTCTGCCTACACTCTGTGGAGGCAGATAATTTACAGCATGTATCAAAATTCATGAGAGTACAATCAATTTGCTAGAAACCAGTAACATTACTGAGGCACTACAACTTTGTGCATAATTATTGGGTTCAACCCACAAAGTGGCTGCCTTTGAGTGTAGGCATCAGGTGCAAATAGGATCCCTGTGCAGAGTCAACCATTTGATGGCAATATACTTAAGCAAAAAGTATATTTTTATTTAGAAATACATAAATGGAGATTGTCCTTTCTATACAAAATTCCTACGCAGAATTCTAGGTTATTTTCTAACGTTACCAACTGGATAGCCATGAAGTATATTTATCATACCTCTCTTGCTTTAGCCAGAAGATGCTGGTATTTTTTCATAACTTCTTCTTTTTGATTAAGCCGAGCTTGCATATTTACAATTGTTTGATGGGCGACTTTCAAAGCTTGGCGCACCTCTGAATCTTCGTGTATTTGGTTAAACTCGGACATTAGCTTCTCTTGGTCTACAACTGCAGGCAAGCGAAGTCTCAATTCATTTATTACCTTATCTCGGCTCAACACATTTTGTTCTGTTGTCCAGAGAAGAGATTCTTTCTGTTTAAGTTTCTACAAACAAAATGAAAATAAAATAAATCACAAAAATTCATATACACATATGTCCTGTTAATCACTTAAAAACAATATAACACAATATTGGCAATCTTGCAAACCTGTTACCGGGTAAATAGTAAAGTCTACCAACACAAAGATTATTAGAGTAAAAATTACTTAGCACATGCTCTAACTACAAGTTATGCAGTTAGGAGAATCCTTCTAACAGCTCTTACCACATGCTGGTACCATTAACCATAGACAGAGACAGGTAATTTGACTGCCAATCCTCTCTGCAGTGCCATGGTGCTTGACTGATGGTCTTTGCAGAATAACTGCAATAGCATTGTGACTGTTAAATAGCTTTACGATTCTTCAATAGGTTAATAAATCATCCAGCACTGATTATGGTTGCTACTGGCTTCCGGTAACATCTAATCTACCCATTTTTATTCCAAAATACCTCAGACCCTATTTGATTATTAACGTTTTTCTCAGATTTAGTATAGCCTTAGGTCTATCTCCAATCATTTTTAAAGTTGCTTACTATATCCGCCTCGACTACATCTGCTGAATAGCATTCCACTTAGTTATTACCATTTAAGTGAAGTGATTCTTCCTCAAACCAGCTACCTTCCAATTTAAGTGAATGCTTTCATACTTCTCTTCCTCTGTAGAATGTATTCCATCTGTACCCTGATGTATTTGAAAGCTTCCATCATAGTCTCTGACTCTTCTTTGCTCCAATTCATACATGTTGGGGCAGATTTAATTAGCCTCGATGTCCGACGGCACCTCATGGCTAATTGACTCATTGAGGTCCTTTTGTCTTTCCTGGAAAGTTTTGTGCTGTAGACCATGCACCATACACCTTCTGGAGATATAGCCTCCAGAACTGAACACATTATTTTAGGTGTGTCCACAACAATTACCTAAAAAGTGGCATCACCACCTCTTTCTTTTGCTGTAACATTAGAAGAGCTGAGGGGCACTAAGAGGACTCAACAACTGGCACAGATTTCAAAAGATACCCCTCTAATACTATGGCAATTACAAATCACCTCACCAGGCACTGCATACGCTACAAGCTGCACATAAGAATTGAGCTTGAACAATAAGGTAGATATAAATCTTTAGTAAATAGCAACAGATGCTACTGCCTATATAGTATCACACCTTCATTATTGTGTAAGAGATAAGCCTGAAGCCAGTGAAACTAATGGAAAATTACTAGCTAACAGGTAACTGCCATTACCGTCTCTGTACAGACAGTCAGATCTCTATTTACCAATTAAGATAGCCAAGTTGTACTAGATTCTAATTTCCAAGGAAGCAATACTTAAAAACAACCCAAGAAGATAATAAATAATATTTAGTGGAGGGTGAATGTAATGCTTGCAGTTTTGGAAATGACAAGATTTATTCAAAATGTATTTTCCACTCTAAACACAGGTGTCAAAAGGGAAAAGCACATATATTTATAAAATGCAGCTTTTTTTTTTTTTTTAAATATATTTATGTCCTATCAAACATTAATGGCTCTACTCACCTCTTCTAGTGTTTTACATACAGTTTTCGTCTCCAAAATGGTCCTCACATGCTCTTTTATTTTGCGTAGTGCTATTCCAAGTTGTTCAGGTAGAGGTAGGCTGGGATCAGGCACTTCTCCTGTGGCCTCTTCAAACTACAATAGAAAGACTTACAGTGTTTAGATTTCTTAAAATTAGCAAGCTGCAATTTTTAATTCAAAATACCACAACGTAATGCATTTACCTTCCGAGCAGTGCTGAGTACTTCATTCTGCTGCTGTTCATACATATCCAGCTGACGTTCCAGTTCTACTTCTCTCTGATCCCAGGACATTTGGCGTTCCTCATGAAACTTCAAAAAAGATAAAAATAAAGATTTTGACTAGCACTTGAATCATGACACAAAACATTCAATGATGTGGTCCTAGGCATGTATCTAGTCGGTAAGCATGATTGCCTATATGATTAAAACAACTATGATCTTTAGATACAAGTCTATACCTTGTATTCTATCTTTTCTAGAAATAAATCTGTTGCTTACACACAGCGAAAGCATAGCCTATGATTCTCTATGAACAGCATCCCTTAGCCTTAAAGTGTCTCAGTGACATCACTGGCTCCTAAGAAACTGATGTGTTGTGATCTCAAAATTAAAAAAAAATTAAAAAAATCTATTGTGCGTCAGGTACTTTATACTGAATATTCAGGTGAAAAATTTGCATATCTACTTTGCAGAGCACATTACATTGTTCCTAAATATTGTGAGAGTGCATTAAACTTTTCTATAAACAGATATATATAACATTCACAAAGGAAATACGACATTTCCGAAATCCAGCTGTACACTAAACTTCTACTTCTCCCAATACACTAGAAGTCAGTTATTGAAGTCTACAATGGAAGAGTTCAAACAAGTTTACTTTGAAAACCTTTGAAGAAATATTGTTAGACAATTTGTTTCTATAGAAAACCTTGTTACAGATGTTTGTTGTCTAAATGTGTGACCGTTTAAAATCTGAAAATCTCATTACTTAGCACAGTAAAGGTAAAAGAGTTTGACTAATTCTCTATGTCAATTATAATGCAATTTACAGCTACACATTACAATTACAGACTGAAAACAATCACATGCAGAGCTGAAAACCAAGTTCAGCATGACTTCCAAACTTCTTCTGCAAACGTGATTAATTATGCATTATTACACCAAAAGTTTCAAGTGTTCACAAAGGACTGATCTAGTGGAGTATAACTTTATGCTGTAGTTATAGAGGCCACCCATGGTATCAACCAGTGTGAAAAACATGCAAACAGAATAAAGGGAACATCAAAGTCTACAGAACACTAGGCTGCCAATACCTCAGAACAAAAAACCACGGTAGGAACACCACATTTTGAAGTTTCAGAAATTTTTTATAAATTAAAGTGTGACTTGAAATGACCAAGTAGTTAAGTTTAGTAGAGGTTCAAAATAATTTGGAAAGTACATGTGTATACTGCAAATGCCTAAATCAAAAAAATTTAATTACATTATGTGCATTTTTTAGCTTACTGTATAACGTGTTTGCTAATGTTTGCACAGTTTAAAGTGGAACATGTATCATTACGATAATATTCTTAATATGACGTTGACCAAACAGTGACAGACACAGTATTCTAGGCCACCAAGTTTCTAAAGAAATGTATCAATAGGTTTGGGAACTCAATGTGTACAGATGACATTATGCTTTATTCACTCAGTACATCTATTTGTTTAACATAAAAACCGGGACACTGCATGCAGCCAGTTAGGTTAAATGGCAATTTAATTATGGCAACAAAAACTGGGACACTCTGGGAGAACAGAACACATGGGAATTATAACCTCCCAACATCTTATTTCCTTGTTATTAAATCGTGACTATAATATATTTAACACACACAATCTCTGGCGCTAAAATATTAAATGTTGCCAATCAGTATAAGAAGTAAATTGCAGCAATTCAATGGAGATAGTGTCCAATCTCCTACGGTTACAATATAAAGGGAAAAAAAGGATGAATGCGCAAATTCACTTCTTATGAACCATATAATCAAAGTTTAATGATACCAGATTGTTAGACCTTCACGATCTCACATATCAATAAAAGATGTATATATACATAAACATAAATCCCTGAGTATATCTCCTAATAATAAAACATGCATGTACACAGCATCCAATAAATGCTTCTTAGAAATATGCAGAAAGCAGACTCTAGCATCTTGGCTCCATATTCTGATGGATTAAACACTTTTCCATTCTCATGAAATAAAATCAAATATCAGAGTAGTATAGAGACTATAATATATTTAACAGTAAATGGTTCATTTTCAATTATATAGAATAATGCAAAATTTACTGTGAAATAGAAAAATATTAGGGAGGATTCAATTGGTGGCGATGTGCCGCTGAACATACATTGTTGGTCAATGCAGTACAGAAATCTCTGCTGACTTTTCCTTGCTATGGAACGGGAAGGAAGATGAGCGGAGATTTTAGTAAAACCCCTGCTGCGGTGAGTCTTCGTAAACTGTTCCGGAGACACATTGTGGTACTCGCATCTAATCAAATTCCCCCTAGGAGTCCACAATTTGGAGGTGACTACTACAATTCTTACGATTCACAAAACATTTTACTAAAATGTTTTATGTCTTTCAGAAACAATAAAATAAAAATAAAAAAACATTGTAGTAAAACGTATTATAATTACGATTGTGTTAAATTGCATATTTACTTTTCTGTTTCTTTTTTTGTTTTGTTTTTGCTTTATTATGAACATATATGAAGCATTGTATTTTTGCAACTAAATTGCATAACTAGTGATGCTAAGTGGTTGACAATGGTAGTAATATAACTCTCCTAACGGTTTATAGATATATACTATTCAAAATACTCTGTGTCTCATCAAAAGTGTTGCGTTGATTAGAGAACATGCACAGGACCAAAGGGAAAAATAACTAACTCCGAAGACGTGGTCTGCTTGGAGGAATACCAGCTAGGAATCTAAGCTTGATACTCCTTCGACTTTTACCTGAACGGGTGATACAGACTGAATCCAACTGCCGTATGAGTCAGAGTTTGGTCTACTGCGATTGCTGCTCAAGTAAATGTTGTTGATACTCAAATGTGTCCAAGTTCTAAGAGGGACACTTCAAAATGCAGAGATCGGTGATGCTGAGGAGCGCAGGTGTGTGCAGCTTAAGTGTACAACTACTGTAAAACTGGATGATGCCAACCTGTCTTGAGTGGAGTAGTGTGAGCATGCTTGCTTGCTCTGAGAGGCACCCAGTAGGTTCAAGGGTGCATTTAAGTGTAGCTTAAAAGACCGTGAGGTGAAGCCACTACTTGGTGGTATGCGGTATGGTGGTGTGACCGCACCCATGTAGAGGCACAAAAGTGTGGCAATATTACAAAGCAAGAGTGTCAGCTCTTAGGACAAGTGATTCTACTACCACATGTAATTAAGAGATACGGGTTGGAGAGTAAAGCTGGAATATGTAAATTGTAAGTGATTGTTAATAACCTACCTCATTTATTTAATCCTGATGAGATGGCCTGGACCCCATTCATTTCATTACTAGTAACTGTGCACTACTACACCTGCAGCATCTGTTTCACTATTATTAAATCTGCATGGACAAATGTTTACTAATCTGTGACACACAGGAGCCACAGGTGAGAGAGATAGAGCTACAGCTAGGTGGTTGACGCAAGCGTACTGACAGGTAGGAGTTAAGGATTACACATTACTACTACCACCACCAGCCCAGGGAAACAGGGGTTATATAGAAATCATGTGAATCAATACAAAACTTCAGGGTGCAGTACAATATGGTTCATTTCAGTTTCCTAGTGCTGTCACAGTGGGATCACACTACATGCTCTTAAATCCTTACTTTGCCTTGAGAAACAAGCTCTTCTTCTAGATTGCCAACTGTACGTTCCTGTTCAGAGATGATGTTATTCAAATATTTTATCTCTTCCTTCTTTTGGTTTAACTCACGAGCAAGTTTCAAGTCCTGGAGCCTCATTTCATCCATTTTCTTGTGCCATTCTGTAACCTGTACATGGTGCATTTACATAGTTTTGTTAAATGAATTCAGGACCTTAAAAGGATAAATCAAAGTGCACATAGTAATCACTATTGATAGTTCGTTTGGTGCAACATTCCTATTGGGAGCTCATGTCAGGAATGATTATATAAACTCAATGTACTACTCTTTTGTATACAATACACCACATTATATACATATAAGAAAACAGTAAAAAGTCAATTTGGTTCTTAATACACTAAAGATTACTTCATACAAGAACAATGTATGTTTTTAAGAAAAGAAAAAATAAATTTATAAATTAAATGTCTAAAATAGACACTAAGGTTTTTTTAATATTTTGAATGTAAGCATTTGCTATATTATAGAGTGTATATAGTACTTACTTCTGAAACTTCTACCTTCTTTGGATTACTGATCATACCAGTACTCTATCTACAGCCAGCAACCTCCACCGCATCACCTTACAGACTTCAGACTTAAACGGAGTAGCAAGAAAATCTATTTGACTCAAACCTGATGACATTGGGTGGATAACATAGCACACAGCAGAGGGGCCTGCCATCATTATGGCCAGTCTACAGAGAATGGCAGGAGCTTCTGGAGACCATTTTCATATAAAATGCTTACAAATGTGAGAGGGCTTATAATGGCAAAACAGAATCCAAACGTCTATTTTTCACATTTAACCCATACAAAATAAAATAAAAGACTCCCAGAATTAGCCTTTAAATTTTAATAAGAAAAAACAAAATCAAATAAAAATGGTTGTTATCATACCATAGTGAACAGGGTAACAAAATCATAGGGCCTACTTTCTATTATTTTCAGACATTTTTAGATCTTCATTATAAAACTGTGCAAAACATTGTGGAACAGAATACAATTTCAGAGGATATAAATTATTGTGAAGCAAAAACTGGGTGCGTCTTATCAACAGACTATACCTCCATAAAGTACAAATACCACATTATGTAACAATTCATAAAAAAGTTGGATGTATGAACCAGGTTTAATAGAGAAAAGAGTTTGACACCCCAACCTTCCTGTTACAATTTAATAGGAGCACCTTCATTGCTACAGGAGGAGACAAAAAGAGGTTTTGACAGCAATTACAAAAAGAAGGTGGAAAGCTGTTGGACTTAAAGATCATGGATTCAAGAACCACGTCGTTAAAGTCAGCCGTGGTAAATTCTGTTGCAGAAAAGGAGCCTGACTTAACAGGTCTAGTCTTAAAGGGAGACGTCACAAAGGGCCCTCTCCCATGCCAAGAAGGTCCCACCACCTTCTCGCTCAGTGTGGAGCCACAAGAATCAACAAAGCACCCTCTCTTTTCACCTTCTCCAGGATCCATGAAAGTATTGCTAACAGAAGGTAAATCAGATGAAAGCCCCAGGGTACAAACATGGTGTCTACCAACAACACCTGAGGGCCACTTGTACTGGATCAGTAGTGCTCGACCTCGTAGTTCAATCAAACTGCTACCATGTCGACATCTGGTTGACCAAAGATTTACAGGTGTTGAAGGGGCTGCCTGAAGATCTCTGCTTCTCAGATCTCTACCCCTGATATGAACAACACCGTGATGGCCAGACCTCTTCAGATTGTATTTCATGTAGTCGATGATAAAATTATGAAATTCAAAGGTCTAGGCTGCCCTGTACATGAGAATCAAGCTATGTCAGTGATTCCTCCTTGATCAGCAAATCGTCCAGGTAAGGAATGACATTCAAGCCCCCCAGACCTCTCGAGGGCAGTTATTACTGCCATGATCTTGTTAAACATCCTCAGCGCTGTAGACAGGTTAAAAATAGTACCCAAAATTTAAAATGATGGGTCGCTACACAAACCTGAGGAGAGACTGGTGTCCCTCACACATTGGAACATTCAAGTAGGCGTCCTTGATGTCCATGGACACCATGAACTCGCCCTGATCCATGCTGTTAAAACTAGACCTCAGAGAATCCATTTGAACTTGTCCACCCAAAGCTAGATGTTCTGGGACTTGAGGTTGACAAGGGCTAAGAATAACCTGTCCGGTATCTGAATCAAGTAGAAATTTGAGACAAACCCCAACCTCCTCTGTTACTGGGATATCTACTCTTACAGACTGAATGGATTTCCCTTAGAGCCCTACATTTTGCTTGGTCTCCAGCGAGACTGGTGGTGAAGAATCTTCTGGGTGGGGACTTCAGGAGATCTATTATGTATCCCCGCGATACAATGTCACTCACCCAGACATCAGTGATGGAATCAAACCACCGTTCCCGGAAGAGAAGCAGACAGGCACCCACCATAGGAAACTCCGGGTGGGTACCCTGTCCATCACAATGACAGTTGGAGGGTTTGGGAACTGGACACTTAGGTGCTCAATAAAGCAGATGGCCACGTACAAGTCAATATATCAAAGTAGGCTGAAGATACCATTTTAAGATATTCATTTTAAAAAAATGTTTAAAAACGCTTTCATTGCCATAAATTTGTACCAGTTTATTTGTACCAGTTTTGTAATAAGGGAATAATTATCTGGAAATAATTCATATTTTAACATACCCAAGCAATTTTTTTTGTTTTGTTTTAGAATGGAGTTAAAATTTTAATAGTATTAGTTTTTCTTTTGTTTTTTTCACTTCTTATTAATTCACTTTCTCCAAGGCTGTAAGGAAACATAGATTGTGAATTACACTTTACTCGGAGGTACCCTGCTCTTCTTAGTTCTTTCAACAGTTCAAAACCATAGTCAAATGTTTATTATCAAGTTTACATGGTTGCCAAACATGCCTACTCCTTTGAAGGTTTGGTCTATGCTCTTGGTTATAATCAAAATATACTTAAATTCTATATTGGTGGCCTCTGCCGTGTGTATCATGCAGTGACATACAATTTACATTGATGGCAGTGAAGCAATTCGGATATGTTGTTAACATTTCTCATTGCATAACAAAATGTCATTCCTTTTCTTCTTTCCTTAGGTACCACTTCAGAACTCACTAAAACATCTGGGGCTAGATTTACTAAGCTGCGGGTTTGAAAAAGTGGGGATGTTGCCTATAGCAACCAATCAGATTCTAGCTGTCATTTTGTAGAAGGTAATAAATAAATGAAAGCTAGAATCTGATTGGTTGCTATAGGCAACATCCCCACTTTTTCAAACCCGCAGCTTAGTAAATCTAGCTCCTGGTGTACTGAATGTGGAAGAGTGGTTTTCACCAAGTAAGGCTAATGATTAAGTGTGGGCAATGAAAAAGTATGGGCAATGATTAAGTACGGGCACACCCATTAATCAAGCTTGCTTTGGAATTGCCACATATTATGCAAATATTTCCATAACTAGAGAAATAATTTTGTATTAAGAATATAAAAAGTGAAATATTGACATCAAAGAATTATTTAGTTTGTAGTGTTCACCAATTAGAATTACCTACCTTCTGAGCTCCCCTGGCATCTTTAAGGGTGGCGATAAGTTCTTCTAAACCCTTAAGTTTTTGCTCCAACTCCAGTGCATGGGTCTCTGTATTTCTGCGTTGTTGTTGAACAAGTTGCATTTCACTAACTGTCTTTAGCTTGTCATTCTGCAGTTCCACCATGGTCTTAGAGAACTTTTCTTGCTGGGCTAATGGTAGAGCACCACTGAATTGCCGCCTCAATGTTTGAATAGTATGACGAAGGTGTTTAGCTCTGTTCCGTCCTTCTAGACGAGCATAATACAATGCCTGCTCTTTGTCGTCAACCTTCTGTTCTAAACGTAAACCATAGGCCTCCATTTTGTGCAGTTTGGCTATTGTGGCCTCCAACTTTGCTACAGCAATTGACTCACTGACTTGAAGAGCTACAATAAGCTGGTGTAATTTAGCAATTAGTGCTTTTTCATCAGTTTGATCCTATAAAATAGAACAGAGTAATGTGTTGGAAAAAGGCACAAAGAATATCATCTACAGCTGAAGGTAAATTTAAGTTGCAACGATTAAGAATGTTGCATCTCTGTGGAGTACCTTCGCAACCATTTCGGAAGCACTCGACAGCACACCGCTTTGAATTGAATCACCTCTAAGAGTAGAACACAAACAAAATACCTATGTGTAAATTACATATGCTAAAAGCACATATAAAATTATATTAACGGGATGTACTAATGTGAATCTTAGCCAAGATATGAATTAGAAATCATTACATGGGAACAAAAAAAATGTCATAAGCATACTGAAAAGTAGAATAAGGCTTTAACAAATGCAACAAGGGAAAATCACCAGTATACATAGACATGCCTGCTGTACTAGAGAAAACAAGACTCCTAAGCCTAGTGTACCTGGAAAACACAATAATCATCCAGTGACTAGGATCAGGTTCCCAGGTAAATTGGAACTGAATGGGAATTTTGCCGTGACTGATACAGTCAAGCAGATATATGGCATTTCTTTGTCAATTAAAAGTTATTGTAACTTTTTGAGCGGTCTCAATGTTTTATTATTAGTATTGATATATATTTCCCCTGTTGTATTTAATAGTGATTTTGTGGACAAGGTTCGCCTCCTGTTGCCAGGTATCTATTTCAGAAAGAAATATTAGGAGAGAACGTTTAACCCTCAGTATCAAAGTCACTGGTTTTGTCTCGATTAATAAAAAATGTTTTGTGTACCATAAACAAATGTCACAAAATTAAAACGTTGAGTCAATATGTTCCACTGTTTTATTGCCTTGGAATATCTTCTTACACCAGTCATTCTGCGCTGTAGATCTTACTTTATGTACTGCTACCCCATCAATAACTCAAACAAGAAAACAGTCAAATATATCTGCAAGCACTTATCTGTACAGTTATTTCACTATTTTGAAGCTAATGTCCAAAAACGAATTGAGTGATATTTGGTGACTTAATGGAGATTATACAATTTAGCAAACATAAAAGAGGTTTTAGACAAGTTACCATTATAAAACAGCTGTTGTAATAAAATATTGTGAACCACAGCATATGGTGTTGGAAATAATCCAACACATGGAACACATTGAAGCTGCATGTGTGCCTAATTTAGATGTATAGCAAGATTTACCTGGAAATCCAGCACTTGTTTTCGGAGGGACTCCACTTCCTTCTCCCTTGATTGCTGACGACAAACTAATGTTGAAACTTGTGATTTAGCAATATCAGAAAGGCTATGCAATCTAATGAAAGATAATTAAATAATTAAATAGTTAATTCTAACAACTGCAATGAGAATATCTCAGAAAATAGTTAAAATAATACTGTTAACTTAAGGCTTTAAAGACGCATTTTGAAATTTGCAACATTTAAAAATTTCCTATAGAGAAAATGTGTCGTTTTATTTGCACCTTAGAACAAATGAGAGTTGGCACAGCATAATTGAGACTTTGTCAGGGTGAACGCAGAATAAAAAAGCTACAATAGTAGCAGACAAAAATGTAGGGTACTTTGGAGACAAAAAGAACACATAATCCAATAAACAATAATGCTAGCCGTTTGGTTAAACTAGATCTACCTCTCAATGCAAAATAGCAAGCACTGTATAATAGGGTACATATTAAGATCACTTCTTGCGAACATGAACGCATTCATGAAAAAGTTTTAGATTTTTGAATTCGTTGCAAGCCTATTCCTATACTTGGCCAAAGGAGCCATATCTTGGTGTGGGAAAGGACTGCGGACTGCTGTGGGAGGAGTAAATGTATACAGTGTCATCTGAATTAAGAAAACAATGTACACACTACCAATCCTGCTGCAGAGCTGCTTACTTTGTTGGAATGCCACTATTATGTCTAAGCAGTCAGGAGGTGACACTGCTCAATATACCTGTCTGTCTGTATGTATGAGTCTGTCTGTGAGTGTGTGTCTATATTAGGGAATTTAGACTGTAAGCTCCAATGGGGCAGGGACTGATGTGAATGAGTACTCTGTACAGCGCTGCGGAATCAGTGGCGCTATATAAATAAATGGTGATGATGATGATGAATATACACATCCAATTTACTGCCAACTATGGAAGGGTGACGTAAATTGACTTAATTGACTTCACTGTAGCTGTGCACCCCCTTTGATTATTAAGAAAGGACACTCTTTAGGGTTAGCTTGTTGAACATTGGAGTTATCCAGACTGGCAGCAAAGTATGGAGTTCAGAAGTGGCCCAATTCCTAGGAACATATTCTGGAGGCAAGAGGTCCAGATGTATCTCTCCTCTTACAGATATGTCCCAATCCTTCTTATTGCAAGGCAACAACTATACAGTACATCTCATTGGAGAAAGGACAGGTATCACCTACTTCATCTAAGAACCACACAATGCCAAAAGGTATCCTTAATTTTGGCAGAAGGCCCTTACTATGCAACAACATTAAGAGGATCATGATACAACACATACAATGACAAGACACAGAAGAGAAATTGTCCTGTCAAAGAAGCTTGCAATCTAAGAGGTGTAGGGTACACTCGATATATAAAGGTAGCTGAATAATTATTGTAGCTGTTGGCGGGGATACGTTTTCTTGGATAAAGAAGTTGAAGAAAGAGATCCACCCTCTTCTTACCCCCCAACCAGGTGGTGAGAGAGAGGTTCATGCTTGTTTTATTATTATTAATTGCATGTAAAGAGGGCCACTATATGTAGCAGCATCGTACAGCGGGAAATTACACATTATACATAAAACATAGCAAGCAAAATACTTAACTAACTAAATATCAAAAATACGGACAAACAAAGCATAGTAGAGAATGAAAAAAAAGGGGATGTTTATACTTACGATAAATCCGTTTCTCTGATTACATCTGGGGGACACTGCTACCATGGGTTGTATGAGGGGAGCGTGGAGTTGGAACTTAACTAGTTTACTTGGTAAATGTATCAAGCTGACAGACCCCTCCCCTCTGAAACCCCCTTTAGCTCTTCAGTTTAATTATAAAGTCCCAAGGAAGGGGAGTCAAATAATCTGAGAACATGCAGCAGAAGAGCAGACTCCAGGGAACGCAGTGGTTCCTGGTTGGAATCAGGGAAGCGGATTAATCGTAAGTATAAAAATCCTCTTTTCTCTTTCATCGTATCTGGGGGACACTGCTACCATGGGGATGTTCTAAAGCAGCTCCCCCTAAGGGAGAGACTGCTCTGACAGCCCTACCCGTAGAGCACAACGGGTAAAATTAGCGTCCGAGGGCGCAAAGACATTAAATTGATAAAATCTTGTAAAATGAATGGACCGAGGATCAGGTGGCTGCTCTGCAAAGCTGGTCCTCGGAGGGACCATTCCTCACAGCCCAAGAAGCCCCCACTGAACGGGTGGAATGGGCAGCAATTATGTCTGGCACTGGTCGATTCGCATTGACATATACCTGCTTAATGGTCGAGGTAAGCCATCTGGCAATAGTTTGTTTGGAAGCTGGCAATCCCTGTTTATGGAATCAAGCAAAGTGAATAATGAATCTGTCAAATATGGGCTGTCCTACGGACATAAATTTGGAGGGCCCTGACCACATCCAGGAACTCCACAGTGTTAGGTCCTGAAGAAGACGCCATTTCTTGGAACACTGGATCTACAATTCCCTGGCTTATATGTAAATCTGAAGCCACCTTTGATAGGAAAGAAGGAACCGTACAGAGCACTGTCCAATCATCATGAAACACAGGGAATGGTTCACTACATGAAAGAGGCCCTACCTCTGACAGTCTGCGAGCAAAAACGCTACTTTCCATGATAAAAAACAAAAATCTGCCAACTGCAAGGGTTCAAAGGGTGGCCCTTGCAGCAATACACAGTTTAGATCCCAAGGTAAAGTGGGTGGAACATATGGAGGTTGTATATGCAGGACTCCCTGCAAAAAGGTCCGTATATCCAGCATATCCGCCAGTCGAAGATGGAAAAACACAGAGAGCAGAGAACTGCACTTTTAATGAAGCCAAACAAATTCCTGCCTCTAAGCCATCCTAGAGCAAGGCAAGGAATCAAAGAAGGTTAAAAGGACAGGGTCGACTTTCGCACCACCTAATATAGGTGCGCCAGATGCATTGGTATATTTTGCAGACACTGGTTTTGAAATCCGCAACAGTGTGTTTACCACCCTTGGGGAGAATCCTCTTGACCTCCAAAGGCTGACCTCAACAGCCACGCCGTTAAAGCCATTGAGGCAGGTTCTGTTGTCGAAATGGTCCTTGAAGAAGGAGGTCGTCTCGAACAGGCGGCCGAAGTCATTGACCAACCGCCATTAACAGAATGTCTGCATACCAGACCCGATGCAGCCAAGCGGGAGCCACAAGAATTACTGGAAGACCTCCCTGTTTTATCCATCTGAGGACACAGGAAAGCATCGGTATGGTGGGGGGAGGGGTGAGTACCCCAACCCGAAGCGCCAGGGCATGGTCACGACGTCAACGGCCAACGGGTCCCTGACACTTGAGCAGAATCTGGGAACCCGCCGGTTATGTCTCAATGCCATGAGGTCCAGGTCTGGAAGACCCCATCTCAGGACCAGCGACTGGAAGACCTCTGGATGGAGCGCCCACTACCCCGGCATTGTCGCATGATGGTTTAAATAATCTTCCTCCCAGTTCTGGATGCCTGGTATGAATACTGCAGAGAATGATGGGACCTGGCATTCTGCCCATGCTAAGAACCGAGACGCCACCCTCATAGCTGCAAAACTTCTAGTCCCGTCCTGTCTGTTGACGCAAGTCACTGCCGTGGCATTGTCGGATTGCAGACGGACTGTGGGCCTCCAATTCTAAGATGTTGATTAGTAGGGAGGTCTCCTGACGTGCCAAACGACTCTGAAGCCGAAGATGGAGGACCAAAGATCTACACCCCTTCAAATTGGCGTCGGTGGTATCTATGATCCAAGACCACGGGACGAAGGACCTGCCTATCCTCAAGTGTTCCTGGACAGTCGATCAACAAAGATATCCGTGCTGCAGGGAACAACAGAGTCAGTTGGCGGTCCAAGTGCAAGTGGGATCCGGACTTTTTTTCTAAGAGGTCCCAATGGAAGCAGTGGGAATGGAACCACTCGCAGGAAAGCCTTTCGAAGGTGGGCACCATTCTTGCCTAGAAGGCACATGCAAAGGTGCATCCATAACTTGTGATGTTGTGTCCTGTACTGATTGGATCTTGTCCTCTGGGAAGAGAACTTTCCATGATGAGCCTCAGGAAGGGCATCCACTGGCAGGGAACCAACTGGGATTTGTGCCGATTGATTATCCAGCCATGGCGCTCCAGGGTGTTAATGGTAAGTGTCAGGTGCTGGTGTAGCAGTTGAGGTGAGGTAGCCTTGATGAGCAGGTTGTCCAGGTATGGAACTATTTTCACTCCCATAGAGTGAAGACAGGCCTCCATGACAGACATTTTTGGAAACACCCTTGGCGCCATTGAGAGGCTGAAGGATAGCGCCCTGAATTGGCAGTGAGAAGAACCCACTGTAAAAGCAAGCAGGGCATGGTTTCCCTCCCAAATGGGGACGAGAAGATTGGCGTCTTTGATGTATATCGATGTTCGGTATTCGCCTGCTTCCAACCCATTTATTACCGATCAGAGGGATTCCGTTAGAAACCTGTCTAACGACAGGCGAAGATTAAGCATCTTTAAATTTAGAATGGGTCGGAATGAGCCATGCGGGATCCGAACCAGAAAGAGGTTGGAGTAAAACCCCTGTCCTTTCTGGTTGCCAAAAACCGGGCCGATGACGCTGGTTGAAATAAGAGAAGCAACACAAAGAAGCATCGCCTTTCTTCTTTCTGGGTCACGGGGCAAGGTGGTTATAAAAAAAGGACGAGGGGCTGGACCTGCAAGATCTATTTTGTATCCCTTTGTCATGATCCCGCTAATCCAATAATCTTTGGAGGACACCACTCACTGATTTTTGAACAGAAGCAGACGTCCATCCCGCCGCGTCGAGAAGGGGTGAACAACAGTCAGGTAGTCTGCTTTTCTGGAAACTTGGGTGAGGGACATCTCGTAGAGTAGGAAGAACTACCTCTGTGAGAGAGTGTCCCCTGTTCCCAAACGGTCTGGCCCAAGAGAGGATGATGGCCCAGCCGGCCTCAAAACAATTATCTCGGCCATCACTGATATGGTGACTGACACAGGAAGCTCAATAGCTACTGATATGGAGGGTAGAACCGCAGCAAGCGCTGGTATCTCCGCTGGCCTAGCGAACGTCTCAACAGATTGCGCCAGAAACCATGCCTACACCTGTTCCTCCAGTAAAGGTGGAACATCAACCTGTAGAGTGCCCCTGGGTCCTGCAATATTGCTCAAGTAAAATATTTTGCACAAGTTGCCTTTTACTTGTTCGACATGTGTCTGAATGGTAATAGTGTCACTGTAAAAGGAAAGAGTATACAATACAGACAGTCATACAAGAAATAAGTTTTGTATAGATACAAGAATACAACTAATCTATGACAGGTAGTCAAAAGAAGTAAATTGTAATTACTTATATGCTGCTAACACTCGTATCACATAAGAATATATGTTAATTGCACAAACAGTACTAATATACCTCTTAGTAATAACGGAGTAGACGTATAAAGCAATATAATATATAAATTTTGGTGCTTAGCCGTTCAACAGGCTAAGCCATGTTTGCAGGAAAGTAGTCTGTCATGCAGCATCTGCAGTGTTCAGGCTGAGAATTTGCTGCTTTCCCGGGCATTCTTTGGTGCCACAGGAAGAGTCCAAAGTCCTCTGTGCGGTGGGGGAACTCTCTCTTAATTAGCTCCGCCTCTGAGTGATTCCAGGTCCTGTAATAGCAATCGTTAGCTGCAGCTTCTTAAGTCAGTAAGCCTGCAGTGATCGATCTGATTTTGCATCCAAATGTGATAAATAATGGATATATCCTAGTTTCCCCCCTCCTATTCCTGAGGGAGGAACTTGGTATGTCCTGTAAGATGGCAGCCACAGGGAATCCGTCAGCATGACAACGGCTTAATTAAGCCGCCTGTCCGCACTGAAAAACCGCAGGTGCTCTCACTGTAAGACAGCTATAGAGCAGCTGTATACCCAGGAAGTATGCTCTCTCTTATAGTGCACGCTACCTGTATTCTTTTAAAAAGCAAGTAAAAAAAATACCTTTTTGTAATAATGAATAAAATAAAATCTAGACTACCGAAAAAAAATAAGCCCAACTGCCTTGGGCAGTTACAGAGGTTGCAGAGGGAAGGGAACTGTCAGCTTGATACATTTAAGAAGTTAACTAGTTAAGTGCCATCTCCACGCTCCCCTCATACAACCCATGGTAGCAGTGTCCCCCAGATAGGATGAAAGAAAGTAGTAAATACAAGGATACCGGAGGAAATGATGCCCCGCTCCCGAGAGCTTACAGTCTAAAGCCTCCTGGAGGCTTGTAAAATGGAAAAAAATTCTCCCAGTAGTTACTTAGAAATGCAGTTTGGCACACATTAGGAAATCTACTCTTAGCCTATGGTGACCATCTCACTGGCTTGATTTTTCCTCTGTACTCCCTTCCTTTCTATCTAGTACAAGAATTGCCATGAAGGTATATTTTGGCAGAAGTAAACCCTACTGCCACCTTCTGGAACCCCAGATCATACTGGGCCACCGAGACCACCGACCGCTGTTTTTATAATATATAATGGAAAAATAAATAGCTTGTTTAATGTAAATAACCCTGTTACCAAATTAACTCATTTTTTCTTTTTTAAAGTAGTTAGGTCAATTGTTAGTCTAGGTGAGATTGGCTAGATATGAGATTGAGAGATACAAGATAGATAAATAGATAGATAATGAGGTAGTTATATAGTCAATATAGATGAAAAAGCAAAATTTGATAAATCATTATTGTTTAAACTACTTCCGGTAATGAAGATATTAAAGAACATCCAGTCACAAAGGCACAAAAAACCAGCATACTAAAGATTTAAAAATGGGCAAACTGGATGCACAGACCGCCTTTTTTTCCAGTCTCTGAAGAACAAAATACTTACTTTAAGACCTCGACCTTCAGCTCCGCTTCACTTTTCTCCAACTCCATAATTTTTCTCCGGTCTGCATCAGATACGGCTTTACTTATGCTGTTTGCAAGCTCATCTCTTAATGATTGCTCTACTTTCTGTGCCTCAAGATTGATCCTAGTAAGCTGAGAAAAAATAGCACCAATTAGTATAAAACAATAACAGAAACAATATTTGCCATGATATTGTTTTATGCATTAAAATATGTGTGAGAACCTCGATTGTCACCGTTTCTAGACAACAATAAAAGTGTGTAACTTCCGGTTACACATAAAAGGCAATATAACACTTGCCACTTACCTCAGCGAACTTAGACTCCAGTTCAAAGTTCCGTTCCTCTACTTGTTTCAATGTGGACCGCAAGTGTTCATACATTTTTTGGGAATGCTCAGCTCTTTGTCTTTCATTTAGCTCTTTCATTTCCAGCATGGTTATTTTTTTAGAAATTGAAACTATTTCATTATTTGTAATTGCTTTGGTGGCTTTGTCCATTGCAGAATTGCCTCCTATAGCAAAATATTTAAAGTATAAACAGCAAAAAGAAAGAATGACTATATTCAGGCATGCACCATTAAACTAATCCACACAGGTAACACCTAACTGCTACACTCATTTGGTCATTGTTATGACCTTTTTACACAAGTTGCAAAATAAAACAATGGAAATGGTTCTGACATATGAACTTTATAATTACACATTATATAGAGGGGGAGCGTGACTAGGACCCAGATGTAAGCAGACAAGTTTTTGTAGACCTCCCGATACTGCACATAATATGTAGCTAATATCCTGTACTGAGAATACCCAGACTTTAGTAATTAAATTGCCCTACTGTGTCCTCTGCTGGCTCAGCTCCTTAACTATAAGAAAAGGGGACACACAGGGATAAAGCAGTTATATTACATTTAAAATTATGGTTGTGCCTACCTTTCCTGACTTCTCAGCTAAACAAAAGACAGAGGGCTACGTTCGCTGACATCAAGCAACAACTTAAAGAACACGGTCTTCAAAACTCTATTGTAGACTCTGCTCATTTTTTGTGGCTGAAGGCAAGACCCATTTCTTTACTACTGCCAAGGAAGCAACTAAATGGCTGAGTGTCTGACCACATTAAAGATATTGATTTTAAATTAGTTAAATATTGCCGTTATTACATCAGAAATGGAATTTTGAGACTTGTGAGATTGTTTAGACTTCTATACACGTTAAGATAACTATACAAATCTAAGTGCATTTCAGCTACAATACTAGTTTTTAATGGACAATAATCTCCGATAATTGTTAATTATATTGTAGTTGAATGAACTATACTATCCTAAGATACATTCTATCAACTCCATGTATAAGGTGGGTGATCCTTGAACATCACTACTTCTTTTACATTGTTGGGAAGGCTAGTGGTGCCCATGATTATAAATATGGATTTGAAGACTACCATGTTGACGTTTGACAGGGAGAGTGAAGAGTATTCAAAAATTTGAGGATCAAATTAAAAACTGTTCCAATTCTACCATTCTCCTATATAAATGCCTAGTGGCGTGTGAAAAAAAAAAAAAACCAAGCTGCAGCGCCACCTGCTGGGCAGAGTTATACACTGACATATATTTCTTGAAGGAGAAGTGACAGTTGGAAGTGGTTGGTGGTTGCCGGGGGTGACAGTGGGGAGTTTTTAACACCTTAAGTAGCTTTATGAAGGATGTGGCGATGAAGATGAAGGATGAGGTGATGGAGAAAAATGATGAGGTGGTGACATGTGGACAAAACCACGTTAAAAAAGGGCGCTTGCGTCGGGAAGAAACTCTCTTCCCCTGAGGAGGCCTGGGCTAGGCCCAAATGCATGACAAGAACCTTTTTAACACCTTAAGTAGCTTGATTTGACTAAAATACATGAGTATCATGCATGGGTTAACTTGTTCTCCTATATGATAATAAGGAAGTTTGTCAATTTGTATCCTTTATATTTTGCAATGGATTTGCATTTATTCTGTATGTCATTTATCATGCTTTGAGAGTCCATAAGCACTGTACCTTTATATATTAAATCTCAAAATGTAGTAAGTTTGTCCTTGCTACTCTAACGAAAGCCTTTTAAGAAGAGAAGTATTGCTTGGGTGTGTTAACCACTTGAATGCTACGGTTTGTCAACCATTTTGACTAACAAAGAGCATGTGTGCCATAGTATACATTTGTGTAGCAGAGTTTCAGGGTTCCACCTATTACAATAGGTTTAATAGCATTTAAGTTGTGTATGGATGTGAGAACTGATTTGGGGTGTGACTAGGCTAGATATATAACCTGTATGATAGGCGAGTATAAATTGGAGTGCTGAAAGCCCTTATATAACATTCAATGATTTCTTCAGCAAAGGTCTCATTGTATATATCTAGACTTAGAATGCAAATCTTGAGTTTGAAATTGAAATAATTGAGTTTGCATGAAAACATGCATATATCAGCTGTACTTACCCTGAGTACCTATGTGCTCCCAGGCTTGATCAAGTGTATTGAGTTTTTCTTTAGTGATTTCAAGTTCTTTCATATAAGAAGTAATCTGTGAATTCAGTGATGCATTTTCATGCTGTTTGAAAAGCATAACAATAATAATAAAAAAAAAATCCTAAACAACTATAGCACAATTCTTATATTATATATATTTTTTTTTTTAAATTCTTTATTTTGAATGGTCAAACAGGAAAAGGTATATATAATACGAAGTCAAAAGTTTACAAAGTATACATAGAAGGGTGTTAACATTGTAATGTAGTCTAAAGAAAAAGGGTTTTTTTTTTGACAACATGAGAGATACATTGACCAAATTTTCCTTTTATACTTTTGTATAAATGTAAAATACAGCAATGGAAAAAGTAGAATGGAAGGGGGAGGGGTGAAGGAGAATTAGGAGGGAAGAGAAAGGGAAGACCACAAAGGTTGATGTATGAGTGTAATCGGAAAGAAGGTGAGATTATGAATGTTAGAGGGCCAGGGGATGGTGGGACGGGGACCGAATCCTGCCCGCCGCACATGGGTCACAACGGAGTCATTAAGGGCCAGAGGGGAACGAGCGTTCTGCGAACTGCCAAGGAGCCCACACTTGGTTGAAAGCGTAACCTCTGTCATGTAAATAGTACGTAATTTCTTCCATGGCTGCTACGTGCCAGATTTGCTTTTTAAGGGCAGAAAGAGATGGAGAAGAGGTACGTTTCCAATTAAGGGCTATAAGGGATTTAGCGGCTGTGAGGATATGTGCAATTAGTTTTCTAGAAAATTTATCAAGGTCTGGGGGGGGATAACAAAGGAGGAAGATCCAGGGGTCTTTCGCCACGGGAGCCTCAAATAGAGTGTTGATAAAGCCATGGATCGCGTCCCAGAAGGGGGTGATAACTGGGCAAGTCCACCAGATGTGTAGCATGGATCCCCTGTGGCCACAGCTCCGCCAGCAGTCGGGTGACGAGGAGGGGAACATTGCGTGGAGACGGGTAGGGGTATAATACCAGCGATAATAGATTTTATAGGATGTCTCTTTTAGTTTAGTCGATATGGAGCTCTTAGCTATCCCCAGTCTCATGTCCTCCCAGGCCTCCTCATCTGGGGGGGGGCCCAAGTCCCTCTCCCAGTCAGCTTCATGTGAGAGTTGTGGATGGATAGTGGATTCAAGAAAGATATTATAAAGTTGTGATATCATACCCCTATCTATAGGGTGAAGTTTGCAAAGATTTTCGAATGGGGTAAGGGGACGTAGTAGAAATTTGGGTGGTAGGGAACGTAAAAAGTGGGTAATTTGGAAGAACTCGAAAGGGTTAAGCACTCGAGCTGGGGGGGGAGGTTGGAGTTCTGCTAGCGGAAGCCACTGGCCTTGTTTAGAGAAATCTGATGGAAATTTGAGCCCAGCTTGAGTCCAATGGCGGTGTCGTATCTTGGAGAGGCCAGGAGGAAATATAGGGTTAAACCAAATGGGAGTCAGGGGGGAAAGGGCAGATGTGAGTTTCAGTTTGAAGGAGTGAGAATCCCAAATCTTGATATCAAATTTAGTGGTAGGAAGTAATTTGGATGGAGGGGGACGGTGTATAGGGGATACACAGTGGCCTAGTGGTTAGCACGTCTGCCTCACAGCACTGGGGTCATGAGTTCGATTCCCGACCATGGCCTTATCTGTGTGGAGTTTGTATGTTCTCCCTGTGTTTGCGTGGGTTTCCTCCGGGTGCTCCGGTTTCCTCCCACACTCCAAAAACATACTGGTAGGGTAATTGGCTGCAATCAAAAAAAAATTGACCCTAGTCTCTCCCTCTCTGTCTGTCTCTGTGTGTGAGTGTGTGTCTATAGTAGGGAATTTAGACTGTAAGCTCCAATGGGGCAGGGACTGATGTGAATGAGTTCTCTGTACAGCGCTGCGGAATTAGTGGCGCTATATAAATAAATGATGATGATGATGATGATGATAGACCCCATAGTGAGGTGAAATCAGGGAGAGCTAAATGTGCCGCCTCTAGGTCAAGCCATGAGGTGGAACCTGAGGGGGCGTATGAAGCAACAATTTGTGAGAAATGGGAAGCCAGATAATATAACTTAATATCAGGTAGTCACCTGCCTCCACTAGAGATGGGTTTTTTGAGAATGTTGAGCGAGACCCTTGGGGGCCTGTGATTCCAAATAAAACGTGTCAGAGCTTTCTGGATATTGGATAGGAGGATGGCAGGGACAGCAACTGGTAGAGTTTGGAAGAGATATAACCATTTGGGTATGATATTCATTTTAACTGCTATGATCCTACCCAGCCATGAGATGATGAGACGGTTCCAGGATGCCAAATCGGATTGTGTTTTGGAAAATAGAGGTGGGAAGTTTTCCTGATAGAGGAGGTCATAACGAGATGTAAGATAGATTCCCAAATATTTTATTTTCCTGGTCTGCCATTTGAATTTGAAAAAGGACCGTAACAGTTCGGCCTCCTGAGGGGGGACATGAAGCAGCATGGCCTCTGATTTTGTATAGTTTATTTTGTAATTCGATATCTCACTGTAGGTCTGGAGAATCTTAAAGAGGTTGGGGAGGGAGATGGTCGGTTGAGAAAGTGATAGCAGGACATCGTCCGCAAAAAGTGAAACCTTAGAGTTGATGTCCCCCACCTGCACGCCCGAAACGTTAGGATTAGATCGAATTTGGGAGGCCAATGGTTCAATTACTAGAGCGAAAATAAGGGGAGAGAGGGGGCAACCTTGTCTCGTACCGTTTTGGATGGATAACGAATTTGAAGGTGTGCCGTTGATCAGGACTTTAGCCGAGGGCAAGGAATACAGTGCCAGGACGCCGGTGAGAAAATCACCAGTGAAGCCAAAGGCCTCGAGAGCTGCTCTCATAAAACCCCAGGAGATCCTATCAAATGCTTTTTCAGCATCCAGAGAGAGAAGAATAGTGGGGGATCTCCTGGTGTTTGCAATGTGGATGACATCAATGGCTCTCCTGGTGTTATCTCTCGCCTGGCGCCCCGGAATGAAACCCACCTGGTCATAGTGGATCAGTGATGGGAGAAATTCATTCAGGCGATTTGCCAGAATTTTAGCGTATATCTTCAGGTCCAGGTTGAGGAGGGAAATGGGTCTGTAGCTGGCGCAGTGGAGTGGGTCCTTTCCATCTTTTGGGATGACTACAATTCTGGCCTCGAGCATTTCAGGTGGGAAGGGGGTCCCTTGAAGGGCACCATTGTACAGAGAGTGCAGGTGGGGAGCAAGCAAGCCCAAAAATTTCTTGTAATAGGATGCTGTAAAGCCATCGGGGCCTGGGGATTTGCCACTTTTTTGTGACTTAATAGCGAGTTGGATTTCCTCTATTGAGATTTCTTCATTAAGCTGTTGAAGGGCTTGAGGGGATAGCTTAGGGAGTTTAGATGCAGCAAGGAAGTCTGAGATCAGTGTTGCGTTGGAGTGTTGTGAGGAGGGGGGTGGGCCTGTGAGGTTATAGAGGGCGGAATAGTATTGTTGGAAAGCCTCTCTAATAGCGGTGGGGTCGTGGTGAAGTTGGTTGTTGGAATCCCGGATTGCTATAATGTTTTTGTGGGTCCTGGCTGAGCGAAGCCGTGCCGCTAGGATTTTGTCCGCCTTGTCTCCCTTTTCATAAAAGGATTGACGAAGCCATTTAAGGCGTTTGGCTACTTGTTTGGAAAAAAGGAGATCAAGTTGGGCCTTGGTCTCGCGGAGGGCTAGTAAAGTGGCAGGGTCTGGAGTGGTTTTGTGTTGGGTTTCTAGGGATTGAAGTTTGAGGGATAGATCGTTAGTCAAGGTGAAAGTTTCTTTTTTCTTCCTAGAGGCAATGCTGATTAAGTGTCCCCTCAGGACTGCCTTATGTGCCGTCCAAAGAGTAGTCCTAGAGATCTCTGGGGTGTCGTTGAGTTCGAAGAATTCTTCGAGGCGAGCCCCGAGCTGGGAGAGTATATCCACGTTGTGTAATAGAGAATCATTGAGGCGCCACGTCATGGGGCGGGGGCGGTTTGAGAAGCCGCAGAGGTCTATAGAAATTGGAGAGTGGTCAGACCAGATTATCGGATGTATTTGAGCCGTCTGGAGTCTCAATGCTAAATCATGGCTGAGCAGGATCATGTCTATTCGTGAATAAGAATGATGGGGTGGAGAGTAATATGTATAGTCACGCGCAGTCGGTTCTTTCACTCTCCAGGAGTCGTAAAGAAGCTGGGATTTCATGAGACTGAGGAGCGACTTGGAGGATGTTGGGTCCGAAGCGGAAGAGGGTGCGGCCACAGGGGTGGAACGGTCCAGGGAGTTATTCAAGACAGTATTAAAGTCTCCCGCTACGATAAGGTCTCCCTGACGCAGGCGGGACACTAAGACATCTAGTTTTGAGAAAAAGCGGTTCTGGTGTTGATTGGGAGCATATACATTAACCAGGGTGTAGAGTTTATTATTAATTCTGCCTACTAAGACAAGGTACCTACCCTCTTTGTCTGCTAGGGAATCAATGGGTTCGAAGGTGAGATGGCGGGCAAATAAGATTGTAACTCCCCGTTTTTTAGATGTGTGATCACATGCATGGTGTGTATCAGGATATGCTTTTGAACGGAGTTCGGGGTGGGAATTGTGTTGGAAGTGTGTTTCTTGAAGGAAAATTATATCGCCCGAATAGAGTTTGAGGGTAGTGAAAAGCTTACCCCTTTTCTGAGGGCTGTTCAGCCCTTTAACATTAAATGAGAGGACTCTAAGACCCATGTGCAGCGAGGAGGTAAGAAATCAGGAGATGGCTTGGTGCAATGCGGCTGGTGGGTGAATGTTTCATGTGGTCAGTTGGAAGAAGGGAAAGGTTAGTAATGGGGAGAGGGGGGGAAAGGGTAGGAAGTGGGTCACACGGCAAAGTAGGCCGGGACCAGTGGTGCCGACATCTGGAGGGGTTACTATGTGTTGGGGGAGCACATAGGTCAGCAAAGGAGCTAAGAGCTCCAGGGGAGCGTGGCGAGGCATCCAGTAGACGCATCGCGCAGACCGTAGAGAACGGGTCAGGGGGGTGTCTCCCCTTGGGGAACCTGAGATAGAGACATTGGAACTGGATTAAATGTGGGTATTGGGCGAAGCAACCTGGGAGGGAGGTAGGGATAATGAAATTGTATAGTATTATAAGGGGTGGGAGTTGAGGTGAAGTATAGGAGGGGGGTGGTCAAGAGTGTGGGAGGGAGAGGTCAAAGGTATGGCGAGGGGTAGGAGTATGCAGTAAAACATAACAATGTAAGTAAACATTTTAACATTAAGCATGGTAGAGTAGCATCAAGTGGTATTGCAGTAAAGTACTAGAACCATATAACGATACATTTTACAATTGCTCCTGGTAAAGTGGTATCAATTGATAATGCAGTAAAACAAAGATTAGTAAGTAATTGGGTGGTCTCATGTAGCAGCCCCCATTCAAAGCAGGTCAGGTATGTAAATAATGCAGGAGGATTAGACAAATGAAAACGTGGGCAATCAGAAGGCACGTGTGGTGAGGGTCTGCAACACAGGAGCACATAGGAAAGATGCTAAAAAACGGTACTAGTAACGGACATAATGCAGAACAGCTTGAGGGACTCCAGGTCCCACCGCCCCGTCCCTCACAGGAGAAGGGCCAATAGGAGCCAGGGCCCGCCAGTTAACGCTAGATTAGACTAACATACCTATATAATGATATAGGAAGTAACATATAAAACAATAAGAGGTAAATATCATAGAATAAAGTAGTGTTCCTGTGTGAACCTCTCAAAATGGGGGGGAGGGGGACCTCACCGGAAGCGAAGACCCCGAGCTATACATAGGCTCTCTCCAACGTGCAGCACCTAGGCTGGACATCAGGGAGAGAAAAAGAACACATAGTGTAGAAAAAAGAACAACAAAACCTGGTAAGGGTAATCAAGTCCCGGAAGCTTCGTTAGGCGGTGGTGATGATGCCGGTACGGTGGTCCATTCAGTGTTGGGAGTTTGACGTGGCGAAGGTCTTGCTGTTCTCTCAGGAAGAGAGGATGATTCGGATATGGCTGGAAGACCAGTAGTGATTCCAAGTTTCGGAAGCAGGGATTGGGCTTCAGAGAGAGTTCTGGCCATAATCATTGAGCCCTGATGCCATATCAGGATGCGAAAGGGGAATCCCCAGCGATATTTAATTTGTCGTTGGCGGAGAAGTGTGGTGATAGGCTTAAAGTCTCTTCTTTTGGCTAGGGTGAGTGGGGAGAGATCTTGGAAGATTTGAAGGTTAGCGTTGTCAAAGGTGATAGATTGAAGGCGGCGGACTTCTCTCATGACGTCTTCTTTCGCCGTAAAGTAGTGCATTCTAAGGATGACGTCCCTGGGTTGGGATGGATCCTGGGAGCGGGGTCTCAGTGCTCGATGGGCTCTATCTAAGAGAAGGAGCTCCTCGGGAGTCGAAGGTGATAGCTGGGTGAAAAGTTTCTTGAGATAAAGGTCCAAGTGAGCGGGTTCAACCTGTTCCGGGATTCCGCGGATTCTCAGATTGTTGCGTCGTGCTCTATTGTCTTGGTCCTCCTGCCCTTCCTGAAGTTGGACAATATCTTGGCGGATTTGGTTGAGATCCGTTTCATGTGATTGTTGATAAGTTACTACTTCTTCCACTCTGTGTTCAAGATGATCTGTTCTATCACCTATGTCAGCAATGTCTGCTTTTAATGAGTGGAGGGCTTGGACCGATGCTTTGACATCCTTCAGTTCTTTGAGGAGGGATAGGAAATCTTGGCGAGTCATAGGAGAGCAATCCTCAGTGTCCGGATCCGAATCAGAGTGTTCGCTGGATCTGGCCGGAGTTTTCTGTTTGGAGAGATAAGGAAGGAGATCGCCTCCCAGCGGTTTTTTACCTCCTCTGGGCATCGTGGTAGAATAGGAGGGAAACCAGTTGAAGAAATGGTGGGTTAGGAGGTTTGGTTGCTTCGTTACATATGGTTCAGGGCCCAGGGGAGTAGAAGGGCATAATCAGCACCCAGGCATCTGCACCTCGTAGGGCGGAAGAATTGAAGGGAACCGTGGGAGCTCCAACATTGTGAGGAATTTGACAGCCAAGGCCCCTCTTAGTATGGGAAGTCACCACATAGTACTGGTAGCACACAATTTGTGTTAGTAAGTTGAGCTGTGGTTAAAGTGGAAGGGTAAACTTTAGGTTGGTGCTATTATTTCTCTGGTAATGTGCAGAAACTGGAGAGACTTATAGGTATATATGTATTATTCTTTAGGAAATTACAGAATACAATGCCAGGTATTGGCCACTAGGTGGCAGCAGTGGTTTTGAAAAGTGCAGATAGTCAGGCAATTTGATTGTGTAGATCTGGTTGATCTGAGTAGTATAGTGACAGTGGATATTTATGACCCTTCGGACCCTTATCCTCAGCAGGGGGTCTTACAGAATTGTGGGGTAGCCAGCCTCAGAGAGGGTCCTTTCTGCATTTGGTGAAGAGGAGATTCTCAAATCTACAGAATTTGGGGACAAGCTGCTGGAAGGATCTTCTTTACACAGTACAAGAGTGTGCTGTTTTGTCAGTGATCCAGGCAGAAGGAGGGAGCAGTCACTCACCACTTGTTGGAGGGCAGGGGGAGATCAATTTTGCGGCAGCAACTCAGGAGCAGGTCCCAGATTGATTGTGGACGTCCAGGCTGCACAGCCCCGCCGGGCGCTTCAGAGGGGATCCTAGATCCAGAGGAGAAGGAGGCTGACACGGTAATAAAGGGGTCCTGAAGGAGGAAACGCTCCCGCGACAAGATGGCGTCCGCGGGGACCGGGAAAATCGAGGCCCCGGCTTTTCAGCGCGGTTTAGGCCTCAGAGGTGCTGGATGGCCTGGGAGCACGGTGGGCGTCTCGTGAGTGGAGCGGAGCACAGCGGGTAACTCCGGTAAGTAGCGGGAACCGGGAAGGTGGGGTTGTGGCTGGTGGAAAGTGTTATAAGGTGCCCAGTTAGGAGGTTTTCCCCGGAGCTCCAAATCCGCGCGGCCGTCCGATATGGCTGACAGGCCACGCCCCCTATATTATATATTTTAAACCTTTAGTACACCATTTATAAAACGAACAAGGTTAACTCTTCTGCATTGCAGAATTAAACTTAGTTCATCTACTGCAGTTAATTTTATAGTGTTATTTTTTCTGACAAACTTTTGTTATTATATTGAAATAAATATCAATGTGAATAATAAAGGGAATAATAATAAAAAAAAAAAAAAAAAAAAAAAAAGTGCTTTATCATGAACCAGACCATTGCAACCTTCATGTAGCCAGGAGAACATCATATAGATACACATTTTAGATACTCTACAAATTATAATGTTCATAGGGCAGCAAAAAGTATGTACTTCATTGGAAGCACAGGTGCAAGAGCTAGGTACACACAGCATATTATACCCGACCGGTGAGTAACCCCTCCTTTGAAACTTAATTTGTAAATATATTTGTGTCTGTGTTACCCCTATTGTAAACACAACCATAGTATTATACCAGCGGTATTCTCCATCGTGCAAGACACCAGCCACCTTGAATGCTGTGAAGGTGACAGTAAGAGTAAAACATTTGATTTCCACTGCTAGTAATAAATCACAATTTTTAGTTTGCCTCACATCTGTATTGTCATTATTACTATCATTATTATTAATTTTTAAGACACCATGACAACTGTTACATACACATAGATATATATGGTTGTACAGTACATAGGCTTGTTGTGTGTTACTATAACAAAGTTTAACAAAAGGTGAAAACAGCAAACACATTTGTCAAAATAAATCAGTATGAAATCACGGTTATTAAAAAAAAAAGGACAGCTGTTTTTATAACACCAATCCATACAGCAGACACAACAAGCTGCTCCAGGAGTCTCGCAACATTTGTGAAGACACTGTAAGTAGGTATTTTAAGCTGTTTCTTGCATCACTTTTGTGACAGCGATTACTGGACAGAGATGTGGAAAAGCAACATTGTTTTTCCCAATTTTCAACCTTTTCACCTTATTTATCAGATAACAACAAAATAGATGAAATTGACACACACTTTGGAAAATTCTGTCACCCATAAACACAATGCATTTGCACACACTGACACAGATAAATTCCTCAACATATAAAATAACGTTTTGATAAATGTGTTCAACAGTTACATGATCACAATTTACATGGTAGACACCATAATATAGACAGGGTTGCAAAGTCGACAATAGTGACATCAACAGTATTATTAGGTCGTCAATAAGCCTATTTACCCTAACAAAAGCCCTATCCCTAACCAATACTGTCTATATTTGAATTTTCAAACTAACGTTGTTGACAAGATGAAAGTCTAGCCATTGAATGCACACCTACAATAATGTCAAAACAAATGCAGTGTTCTCCCCAGAAAATGATGCCAGCCGGGTGGCATTAAGAAGTAGCCGGGAGGGCAGTCGCGCACGCAGGGGGGTTTCTGGTTCTCCAGAAACCCCTCCCCCTCCGCTAAC
Organism: Mixophyes fleayi; assembly: GCF_038048845.1. Lineage (NCBI taxonomy): Eukaryota > Metazoa > Chordata > Amphibia > Anura > Limnodynastidae > Mixophyes > Mixophyes fleayi. Next base: position 223,763,132 of record NC_134405.1, read on the forward strand.
CAACGGTACTGTACAGCAGCTGCGGCGCTGTCAAAGAAGCGTCCGCGGCAGTGCTGTATTGTAGTATAATACAGCACTGCCGCGGATGCTGCTTGACAGCGCCGCGGCTGCTGTAGAATTCAGACTCACCGAAATGGAGCTGCTGCGCACAGCTCCCTCTCACAATTTTTTTTTTTTTTCCGGGGGGGCGGAAACCCCCCCTTCTAAATCCTGCGTTCGTCCCTGGAGGGGGAAGTCTAATACTTCACAACAATATTGAAAAATGTTGCTTCTGGGGAGAACACTGAAATGTAAAGAAGCGAAAGAAAAAAAAATACATTTACACCAGTTTAATGGAAGCAATCGCTCCTATTCATAAGTGCTCATAAAATATACTGAGTATTCTCTTCTATCACCCACTTACTTTATTAAGAAGTCCATATGAATATTATAACATGCACTGTTATTTTTAATTGTATTTTTTAAACCAAAAGACCATGCTGATTTAAAACAACAAGAATAGTTATTTAAGCAGTGTACTGTAGAGACCAGTACAGTATACAAAATATACTCCCCAACAGTCCTGCTATATCCCTTATAGTCCCCATTACAGAGGTGAAAGGGATGTAGCCTACAAACATATTTGTGCCTGATTGGGGACAAAGTTGAGTGGATGGGGCATGCATTGGTTAGATCAAGGGTGTGTTCTAAAGTGTCCTGATTTTCCATTTGGAATGTTAAGATTAGATCACAATAAATCATGGTTTTCACAAAAATCAGCTTCACAATATATGTTCAACATTTTTTAAAGTTGATAAATAAATGTACCATTTGAACATTATGATCACATACGGTACCTCTAAATGCTCTAGGTTTGCTGTCCTTTGTACAAGCAGATTGTCCTTCTGCAGCATGTCCCTATATTTGGCAGTAAGCTCATTATATTGTTTGTTGGCGATTTGTAACTCTGATAAGGGGACACACTCATCCAAAGCCTTTTGTAAAGCCGCCATTTTAAAAGAAGCAATTTCCTGTTCAAAAGAAATGGGGAAATCATATAGCAAAAATACACTATGTACAAAAAATGTTTAACAGAAATATAGTTTTACATTCAGTTCCTGTATTGCCATGCCTCCGTTACATTGCTTTTACATTTACATAAAATTTCAAGTTGAAACATAAAATAAAAAATAGATAAATTGTCTAAGTAGTCTTAAAAGTATCTTACTAGAGTCCTGCATTTGAAGATTAAACAATTTTTATTGAGCATTTACAACACAACATTCCGTTTAGTAACTCAGAGTAACTCAGTATCTTAAAGTGAAATATCTCATGAACACTTGCAATGCAACACTGTTTTGTTAAGGGATCCCACCCATTAAATGTTCTTTTACAATGTTACATACTGTACAGTTTTTACAGTTAAAGAGCATAAAAAAAGTTTATTGGGTGGAGCCAAGAGTAACTTACATATTGTATATCTAGATACACAGGTCCTTTCCCAACAAAATCTATCTATAATCTAGTTGTTCCTTTAGTAAGCACTATGACAAAGAGTATTAGTCAGACCTTTCATCAATTAAGGAAAATTTGCGTCTTCAGAATTTTTAGGGGGTTCCAGTTATCTTTCTAAGTGTTTATTCATTCATTCTCTCCCTAACTTAATTGCCTAAGTAAATACCAGGTAGTGTATTCAAACAACTTAAAGATGTTTTGCTGAACCGGTAGATCTAGTGATTATGTGCCCCAGTTTTTCTGGAACTTCAGACCACCTTTTTTAATATCCGGGAGAGTGGCTCTCCTATCCAAGTATATAATATCTAAAATCTCCAATTTGAGCATTCCCAGAGTCGGGGATACTGGTGATATCCAATGTCGTAAGATCAGCTTTTTTGCTACTGTTACAATTACAATCAGGGCCGCCAGAGTGTCGGAGGATGGTAAGAGGTCCTTCCAAATCGTAAAATCGGCCAGCAAAAGGGGCTCTGCGGCCAGTTTGACCTGTATCTTAAAAACGTGATTAATATAATTTACCAACTTATACCAAAATCTCCTGACCTTCCTGCAACTCCAAAAGTTATGCAGCCAATCTGCCCTTTGAGATTTGCACTTCGGGCAAAAACCAGATTCCCCCTCAACCATAAACCTACGCCTTGTTTGTGGGATATATGCTCTGTGTACTACCTTTAAATGTATTTCCTGAAGGCAAGTAGTGGACAGTGACTTCCAGATACGTTCAAAGTGGCAAGTTAGAGTGATTGGATCACTTATGCTGGGGATATCCCTTCGCCATGCTTCCACCGTTCGTTTCCAGGGGATTGAGAGCTGCATAGATATTAAATCTGCATATACATACCTAATTTTGAATTTAACCCTTTTTAAGAAGGAAAGTAGATTTTCCAAACCATCTGAACTTCCTGCAGGTTTTCTCTGAATTAGTATTGAATTTGCGTAATGTCTGAGCTGCAGATACATAAAAAATTGGGAGTTTGGAATTCTTAACTTTTCCCTTAGTTGACTGAATGTATAGATATTGCCGCCTGGATCAAATATTTCTTTGATTGCCATTATCCCACCATCACGCCATGTCATAAAATTGGTATTTTCCAAGCTAGGTTGGAATGCTGGGTTGCCCCAGATCGGGAGAAATTTGGTAGTCCTAAAATCTCTATTGTATTTTTTATTGATATGGATCCATGCCTTATATGTATCTTTGAATAGAATGCTCTCGGCAAGTTGTGGAGGTATCTCAGATTTGGGCAGATGCAATAATGCAGCCAGGGAATGTGGGTAAAATATAGCATTTTATAGGTTTTTATCTGTGTAACAGCTACGCTGAAGGAGCCAATCAACAATATATATCGAAATAAGGCTGCACGAGTAAATGTATTTATATCTGGTAGGTTAATTCCTCCCTGCACTTTTCCTAGAATTAGCTTACTTCTTGCTATACGCGTTTTTTTTGAGTGCCAGATGAATTTGGAAAATAACTTTGTATGCGTGTCTGACTTATTTAAACCTATTGGAAGCATTTGTATTGGATATGATAATTTTGGGAAGACCACACTCTTGATAACTGTGTTACGTCCCAAAAGGGAAAGTGGGAGATCATGCCACTTTGTTAGAAGCGCTATAATTTTTTTAATTATAGGTGGGTAGTTGACCTCATATAATTTATGAAGCCTAGTGGGAATATAGATTCCTAAGTATTTAATTTTAATATGATTCAGCTTGAACTGAGAGGTGAGAACCGAATTATTTAATATTGATTGCACACCCGATATTGGAAGAATTTCGGATTTATCAAAATTTATTTTATATCCCGCGAAGGAACTAAATTCCTGAATTACGCTCAAAATGTCAGGGACAGATTTTTCTGGGTTGGACACCATTAGCAGCATATCATCTGCAAAAAGAGCTAACTTAGCTTCCTGGTTGCCTAATTTTATACCCGTGTATTCCTTGTTTTTCCTTAGAGCAATAGCAAGAGGTTCCAGAGCCAGAGCAAATAGCAATGGGGATAAAGGGCATCCCTGTCTAGTTCCTCTTTCCACTTTAAATGAGGCAGAGAGAAAGCCATTAGCCAACACTTGAGTGGAAGGGTTACAATATAAGGATTTTAAGGTGTTAATATATTGAGCGTGAAATCTAAATTTGTGAAGGGTTTGAAACAGGTGGTCCCATGTCACAAGGTCAAATGCCTTTTCGGCATCTAGAGAGAGCAATAAGACTGGGTCTTCTCTCTCCCATCCTTCTAAGGCATGAAGACTCAGCAGAATCTTTCTGACATTAGTTACTGAGTGACGTCCCCATATGAAACCTGTTTGGTCATTGTGGATTAAACTTGGTAGTAGGATTTTGAGCCGTTCTGCTAGTATTTTCGTGAATAATTTATAATCTACCTCTAATAATGATATGGGTCTTTATGAACCTGGTGACTTTGGGTTGCATCCCGGCTTGGGGAGTACTTTAACGATGGCGCTATTAAAGTGCATTGGGATTTTGTGCTCCGAGAGTATTAAATTGAAGCAGTCTGTCAATAAGATCAAAATCCTATCTTGTAAAATTTTGAAGAATTCCCCACTAAACCCATCTGGGTCTGGAGATTTAAAAAATTTCGGCTGTTTAATTGCCTTTAAAACTTCTTCAGATTAAATGGGCTGGACCAGAGCTTTAGCTTGTGTCTCTGTCATATGAGGTAGAGAAATTTTTCCCCAAAACTCATCTTGCGCCTTGGTGTCAATAGGGTCTTGGGAATAAAGGTTAGAGTAAAAGGAACTCAAGATTTGTATAATTTCTGACCCTTTGTATTTAATGGTTCCATCTTGTGACTGCAAAGATTGAATATTGCTATTGGGCCTGGCTCCGTTTAGTAAATTTGAGAGGATTCTACTAGATTTATTGCCAAATTTATAAAAGTTGAATTTACTGGCCAATTGTTGACGGGTGCATTGTTGTTGTATTACTTGATCAAAGTGTATTTGTTTTTGTTTATATTTATTTTATTTTCTAGTCTAGGTTTTGCTTTTAATGCTTCGAAAGCTTCTGTCAAATCACGTTGAGCGTCATAGTATGTTTTTTGCTGGTCTTTGTTATATTTTGCTACATACGAGATAATTTCCCCCCTCAGGATACCTTTGCAGTTTGCCAGAATAGCATTGGATCATCAGTGTGCTGCTGGTTGTTATGTATATATTCATCCCATGCAAGTTTTAACATATCTTGAAATTTTGTAGAATTAGAAAGTTTAGCTGGGAATCTCCACTGCTTGTGTTTTCCTAATGAGATCTGTCTATCTAATTGTATCCAGATCATGGCATGATCAGAGAGACCTACTGGTTCGATACCAGTTGCTAATGTTTTATTAGCCAATGAATGTGATACCAGAAAATAATCTATACGGGAGAGGGTATTATGGGCTGCCGACAAACATGTAAATTCTGAGTCAGTTGGATGTCTGACTCTCCAAATATCAACCAAACCTAATTGATCGGAGATATATTTTATGCCAACTTGGCTATCAGATCTCTTTTGCTTCGATGGAGCTGACCTATCCAGGTATCTGGAGGCCACCATACCAACGATCATGTTTTATCGTACCAAACACATCATACGGTTTGATTAGATTTTATAAACCGTCTAAAAACCAATATCAACAATGGGACGATGTTGGGCAAATTCTGAATTGTGTATGCACTCATGACCAGCAGTGTAGGCAGATCTATTTGGAGTTTACAGAGTGACGATATTTTCAGCAGATGTTATGACAGATGAGGAGCACAGATTTAAAGGCAAGTTGTGTAGGTGTGTACACATGAATAGGCATGCTGTTCAGGACTGTCAATAGACAGTTAAAATCGTTGCAGATATCTCTCATCAGGAGAAATTTTCTGTAGTGCGTTTGATTGGAGCAGACCAGATAGTCCTAAACTGCATAGCAGTATCCATTACCAGTAGTAACCAACCTAAACAGCATTACTCCACAGGAGGCCAGATACTATTCATTCTTCTAAAGCTACCATGCTGTATAGGCAAGTGTATGTTTGGGTCCATTACATCTAATGGAGCCACTAAGTGGATAGCTTATTCATTTTTCTCTTTCAGGTCAAACACATTAGTTATCAGGCTTACTCTTTATATGCACTGATATTGCACACTCATTTCTGTGCGGTCCTCTCTCACTTATTTGGAGCTTCAATTAGGAGAAGAAAACAGTTACCAACCTCTGCCTCTACTAACTTATTACCTAACATTTCACAGTACAAACTCTTCCTCATTAGAAATCATTACATCATACACAATAAAATATACTGAAGATAATCTAATACATTACTGTAATTGAAGTTATAACTATATAAAATAAAAATAAAATATGGAACAAATATGTATAGTTTTTATTTGGTCAGCAGGAATGATGAAAAAACGGATTATGTTTTGTTAGAGCTACCATCCATCCATCCTTCAGACCCTCATATAGGTATACTGAGAGATCAAGGTTTTGTGTGTTTGTGCTAGATCTGTAAAATGCATCTGGCTGTAGAACGAGGTGCAGTTAGACAAGTGTATTGAAACACTGCATTTCTGAATGAAAAATAGCTATTTCAAGGCTCACTGCTTTACCTTACAAAAAGGCAATCTTCAGGAAATCGCTAACAAAGGACTATATAACGTTAACAAGACCCTTTTAACTGAAAGGAGAATGTCTGCATTACCTTATATCTCTGTAGATATCCAATTCTTTCTCCTACAGCAGTCTCCATGTCAGATATTTCATTCTTTAGTTTGCCATTTTCTTTCCGCAAATGTTGTTCCATTTCCAATAATGTTGTGTATCTCCTACTCAGTGACTTCTCATTAACTCGAAGTACAGTTATTTTCCTGGAGTTTTCTGCAAGCAGTCTTTTCAGTTCATCTGGCCCTACCTTAAGTGATTCCAACAAATTCTGAGGTGGGAGCAAAAGAAAAAATATATACAAATAAAAATAAATAAAAATAAATAAAAATAAATAATAATAATAATAATAATAATAATAATAATAATAATAATATATATATATATATATATATATATATATATATAAATGATGATCCGGGGCAACAATGAGGCTGATGCAGTGTTGCCGGCAACATTACCACAAATAGCAGACACAAATTGAGTGTACTAAATAAGCCGTAATTGAGGGCCCACAAAGCTGTAACTATTCCAAGATACATTCAGGTATGCAGCTGTGGCATATGTACTTGGTTTACGCCAGACATGGATCATATACACATACATGTATCACAAGACTTTTTTTTTGTTGGAGATAACATATTGTCTGTTAAGCCTCAATAAAACTTCAAAAACCTCTTTAATACAAGAAAAACAGCTCTCCATTTTGCTTATAAGTGCAAAGAAGAAAGCACCTATCAGCTTCAGAGAAGCATTTGCAAACAACGGAGGTACATGAGCAATGGTATTAGCATTACAGCAGGTATAGTGTTCATTATAACCAACTACTTCACTCATATCACTGGTGTAGAACAAGATCTATAAATAAAGAATTATTACACTCGTGGACCTGTAAATGTTGGGAAGAGGTTTTACTAGTTATATTTATCGTAAACCATAGTAAAGTATGATCTGGATTAATGATCCTCCACACTGGTCTGAGGAGTACTGAGAGGAGCCTTCAGCAATATGCCATGGGGTCTTTTCAATTAGTTTAACCTTTTAGCCTTTTGAGTCAGATTGCTGATTGTAGTGAGTGGCTAACCCATACTTCAATAATAGAACCCGTAGATCATACTTTTAACAATATACATTTGTGGCGGTAAATGGAATTGCAGCTTACTGTATATTCTCTTATCTGTACCACATCCTGTTCTTTTTGACTTTTCAGTTTTGAATTTTCTTCTTTGAACTTCTCCACTTCCACGTGCCAGGATTCTCTTTCACTACAGTCACACAAAATGCAATAAGGAGAAAAAGGTGAATAAAATCTAGATGTGTCCAAATATTCTTGGAGGGCATCTACTGACAAAAAGTCCATATGTATAAATAAATGTAATAATTCACAAATAATTTTGTCAATTTCTGGAAAAATCATTAATACAGCTTATGCATATTTTCCATAGGGTAAAGACAATGTTCTGTCAAAGACCTGTTTTCTAGAACACCTAGTACGATAATAGCTAAATCTGTTAAAGAATCTTCCCCTTTTGGAAATCTCTTCTCAAAAAAATAAAAATAAAAATCTTGATCAGACATTTCTCCTGTATCGTGCACACTTCCTAATTACATGAACCACGTCATTTTGGCCCTTCGCCCCGTGGCACAATGATGCGCCATTTCCTGCACTTTTCCTTTGAGGGAATAATTCAAAAGTAGGCAAGTATGCATCAAAGCCTTGCAAAAATCAGGTGTGGCCAGAGGATGCCCCTCATGCTGGGAATGCCAATTTTAGTGCATATTTAAAATATAATGTCAATAAAAGAATTCTCTGCATTCTGGGATGATAGCAAACAAATATGATGCAAATCCCCTTAATTTAATGTAGCTGAATCAAGCGGTAATCTCTAATTTACATTATGAATAATATTTGGCTACATACAAAATGGTGGGAGATACAACAAAGGGTTATAAAAATAACTATAGGGAGGAGGTAGAGCACAGACCTGTAGAGCAGAATATCACTTGCTGTGCTAAGTGCTCTGCAGACATGCTTCTTTGTTATCTCTGGGGATACATGATCAGTGAGGTCTCTTTGATGGTGCGTTAAGCTTGAGAACTGACTGAATCCCTAAAGGAGGGTTTCCCACACCACTACACCACCAGAAATTGAAATTCATCAGACAAGGCAACATTAATCCAATATCCAGCCTTTCAGCTTTGGTGAGCCTGTGCTCACTGTAACCTCAGTTTCCTGTTCTTAGCTGGCAGAAATGGCCAGTGTGGTCTTCTGGCCTTCAAGGTTCCATGTGCTGTGCGTTCAGAGATGCTCTTCTGCATAAAACTTTTGTAATGCTTGGTTAATTGAGATACTGTTGCCTTCCTGACAGCTTGAACAAGTCAGGCCATTCTCCTCTGACCTCTTATTAACATGGCATTTGCCCACAGAACTGCCACTCACTAAATATTTTTATTTTGCACACCATTCTCTGTAAATCCTAGAGACTGTGCATATTATAGTATTAATAAACATATACACACACATTTACCTCTGATATTCCTTGTAAACCAGTCCTTGTTGATGTCGTATCACTCCAAACTTTCTCTTGTATTCTTCTAACGCTTCCTCTAACTTAAATACTGACTGTTCTTTAAAGTCGATTTCCTGCAGAACACGGGGATGGCAAAATATGAAAAAAATTCTTTGTCATGTAAAGTAATTTAATGCAGCACAGGTATACAGATCACACTGCATTGTTCAGCACAGTAACCAAAATGAACACAGTATTACATGAAGCCTCATACCTGCAGAAGATGCAAGAGATACTCATTCTGAGAGTTGACAAGATTGGTGCTGGAGAGAGGCATCCCTTCAGGAAGGTTTACAGCTTTGAACACAATGTTTGCTCCTTCTGACTGGCGCAGAAATGCGACTTCACTTTCAAGATGTAAAACCTATAAAATGATTCAAAGCATTACATCAAACTTGTGGAATTATTGAATAAACTAGTATTAGTAGAAAAACTGTATTATAACCGATTCATTAGTGAATTAGTGAGCTAGGATTTCTAGACTGTTTCCCTATTACTCTGCATTTAAGCCTAATGTGTGTCACGTGCAAAACACTTTTCTGACATTTAAGAGCACTTGATAATCCAGCTGGTGAGCATGCTCAGTGTGACTTGGAAGCCTAGGAAGAAAAAGGTACTTTGGGATTTGCAACGAGTTCTTCCACAAAGAAACCCAAAAATAAAAACAATGTAAATTTTTTGGACTAAGAAGGAATTCAAAGACACTACATTAAAGGTGAAACATATTATCATTAATTGGCCACTTCTTACTTCATAATATCAATGCTTGTTTATCATGTGATTGGTCACGTACCTTCTCATTGGCTTTCGCCAGTAGATTTGAAAAATTTGCAGCTTCTTTCCGCGATCCTTTTAGCTCTTGCCTTAATTCCTCATTTCTTCCTGCAAGTTGATCAACTTGGGCTTTCTGATGCAAACTGGCATCAAAAATGCCACCAGTATTCTTTGATTCAATAGCCTGAAAGATGAGCAGCATGTTCACCTATTCATCACACACATGAATTTGGTTGCCAAGTGCTATCATATGTGTGAAATAAAGGGGTCTTTATCTTTCCATAAATATCCATAAATTCATGAAAATAGAAATATTATTTTGCACCATCAAAAATCTACATGTGATATAGTGAGGTTACCTGCTAAATTATGAATAAAACAATGTACCACACTGCGTTCAAAGCCAACTGACTATATGTTACACATTCTTTCCAACCAGTATCTTCTAGACAGGAACAACTTACTGGTTAACATCACATGGGTACTTTCTACACTCGCTTGATAACTCCCCAGAAATCGATACAGATGGTGCTCAAAGACCATATTTTTCAGTAGCATGATAGGGACATGGTATTTAAGCTGCCTGCAATGAACAGGCACAAGGAGATGTTAAATTCTGGGTTCCGGGGGCATTTACATGTTGATCTTACAAAGTGACCTTGTGACACCACTCAAATCTCTCTCCCATTTTGACCATTCCCGTGGACCTGAATATCCTCCAGAAGCAAATTATATACAGAAGGAATCATGCCCTTCCCTAACAGGAAAGAAAAACAGAGGTTTTCAAATGGGGAGAGTGGGGAAATTGGGATGACCGACAGGAGAAATTGTAAAAGGGCCTGACCTGCACATATTGCTAAAGAGCCGGATGAAGGTAAGGGAGTCTTGAGCTGAGGATGTTGTAGGCTATGGGTTTACCCTCATCTAAAAGGTCATCAGGAATCCCGCGCACAAAGTGGTCCATGGCTGTGAAAATGAACAGGACATACCAGGAGGAAAGGCGGGGTTGTACCATCAGGGCATCATGAGCATAGGGGACGTGGAGACAGAGATGGCGTTTGCATTTCTCCCAGATCCTAGCAACAAACAGTAAGGCAGGGACTTTTTTAATTCTCTTAATAAGGCCTGTTCTGGAGATCTGAGGCAGGCCCCAGATGTAGATGAGGTCTGGTAGGGAGAGGTAAGCAGCTTCTATGTCTGCCCAAAAATAGGAGGCAGCAGGAGCAAAGGAAGTCACCACCGAATTGAGATGGGCTGCCCACTAGTAAGCCTTGAGATTGGGGAATCCCCTAACCCCTCGGATTGTGGGCTTTTTGATCAATGCCAGTCAGATTCTGGGAGAACTGTTCTGCTGTACAAATTTAGCTATGAGTCTTTGCATAATATACAATTCAGAGTGTAAGACCCTAGCGGGAAGTATCTGAAATATGTAGGGAAGCGGAGGGAGAATAGTCAGCTTCACAGCAATGACCCTGCCCAGCCACAAGATAATTGAGGACAGTTAGGAAAATATATCAGATTTAAGTTTGAGGAAGAGATCTGGGTAAAAAGGGAATTAGAGGTGAAAGGAGACATCTGACACGTACCATTACTGATAGAGATTGGGTCTGAAGGAAAACCATTGACCATGACCTTGGCAGAGGGATGAGAATAAAAGGCCTGGAAGCCAGATAGGAAGGCTCTGGATAGGCCAAAGTGCTTCAAGGTATGGATCATGATCTGCCTTCTCGGCATCTAGGGTTCAAATAATTGATGGAGTCTGACGGATATTGAGTATATGGATAAGGTCAATGGTTCTTTTTGTGTTGTCTCCAGCCTGTCTACCGGGTACAAACCCTACCTGGTCATAGTTGACTAAGAAAGGGAGGACATAATTTAACTGTTATGCGAGGATCTTGACGTAGAGTTTGACGTAGTTATTGAGCAGAGATATCGGAAGATAGCTCGCAAAACTATGGTGGATCCTTACCCTCCTTATGAATCAAGATAATCCTGGTCTCCTTTAAGGGATTTCATTTAAAAATGGAATTAAAGAAGGTGCAGGGACAGAAGACCCGCAAACGTTTTATAAGGTTTGAGACCAGGAGAACCGCCAAGAACCTGACGGCTTTCTGAGCTTTGACCACCTGTTCCACCTCGCCTGAAGAGATACATTTGCTGAGATGAGCCACTGCCCCGAGGGGAAATTTTGGAAAGGTGAGCGGCAGCCAGAAATTCCATCTGTATTCAGTGGGCGGCATTTTTAGGGGACTGAGGAAGGTTGTACATTTTCAGGTAGTACTTTTGGAATTCAGAACAAATTGATTTTCGGTCATATACAAACACCATCAAGGAGTTTGCTAATAATAACCAGCCATTTCAACATATTGGCCACATTTTAAGAGAGTAGAAGATTAAGTTCGCCCCATGTGAAGACTATCTGTTGGAGAGTGGCAGGGTCTAGGTTGGATGTATGTTGTGCCTCTAGCTATTAAAAGGAGGTAGCAAGGCACAGTTTTAGAAAGTCTCTCCTTCCTAGTGCTTGCAGCCAGGGCCAGCAGATGGCCCTTGATGACAGCCTTATGTGCATTCCAAAGAGTCGAGGGTGAAATATCGATGGAATAATTTCTTTCAAAGTACTCAGTTAAAAGGGATTGGAGATGGGCTACTGTGCTGTAATCATGAAGAAGGGGTCATTCATCCTCCATGAGAAGGAGGAGGGGCACAGCGCTATGATTGAGAGTTTGGAGAAAATCGGAGCAAGGTCTGACCACATGATTAGGTTAATGTGGGAATTAAAGCGTTTAAAGGGAGAGGTCGTGGCTGAGCAGGAGCATGTCAATCCACGAATATGTATTGTGCATGCGAGACTAGAAAGAGTAGTCTCGGGCCAAAGGGTCAGAGATTCGCCACGTATCATATAGGTTATGGAGTTCATTCAGTCCCTCCTGTCAGAGCGGGCGGTTGGGGAAGTAGATCTGTGCAGGGAATGACTAAGAACAGCATTAAAGTCCACCTTTCCCCTCCACTATCAGTTTCCCCTTAAGACATGAGAGAGCACTGTGCCTAGTCTCTTATAGAATTTATGCTAGTCCTGGTTCGGGGCATAGACAATCACAGGGGTACCCGTGAGATTGTCCAATTTACCTACCAGAAGAAGGAATCTACCCTCCTTGTCTCTGTGTATCAAGAAGGTCAAAAGTGAGGTGCAAAGCAAAAAGCACAGACATCCCGCTTCCCTTCCTGGTAAAGTGGCATGCATGGTAGGCAAGACGGAAGCGTTTGGATCTAAGTACCGGGTAAACGTGCTTTGTAAAGTGGGTTTCCTGGAGGAAGACTAGGTCTCCTTTAAGGGCCTGTACAGAAATGTAAAGTTTGCTCTGGTTTTGGGGATAATTAAGTCCTATGACATTGAAGGATATATGATGAAGAGTCATGAGAAAGTCAGTGTCAGGGGATTAGGGGAGAGAGACAGGGGATGCGCGACAATGTGCCAATAAACAGAGATGAAAAATGGGATTACCAGGACATAACAGGAAAGTAGGGAGTGTCGAGGGAGCAAGTTCTCGTCACCTGGCTAGGGTGGCTGGTGAAAGGCTGTGGAGGATCTGTAGATCATGGCCCTCATATTTTAGAGTTCAGCTTCCTGGCCCCCCATAGGATTATCACTTTAGGCGTATAGAAGTGGAGGCAGAGGATGACATCCTTGGCTGTTTCTGGTCAGACGCCCTGGGTTTGAGGGCTCTATAAGCACTATCCAGGAGAAAATGTTCCTACAGAAATTAAGGGTCTAACTGGGAGAAAAGCCTTTTAAGGTATTCGTCCAGGTGTAGAGGCCTGACTGTTTCAGCAACGCTCTCAATACACAGATTGTTACGTCTGGCCCGATTGTCCATGCCCTCCTGATGCTATTGGACAGAAGCCAGCTTGCTGCAGATACGCTCATTGTCCTCTCCATTCCTGTAAGATGGTCCACTCCTGAGAGGGCAGGGTGGGGAAAAGTTTGTGCACGCACTGGGATCCAGGCTTCAGTATAGAGAGGGAATGCACAGAGCCTACGTGGTCTGCCCACAGCACAGGAAGTGGCAAGGGAAGAGTGTGTCAGCAGATGCAGCTAGTTTGTGCTGAAGCTGTAAAGGCCATAGTACTGGTGGTTGCCCACATGAGGGCAGCAGCACTGCAGGAACTGTATAGAGGCTGTGCCCAATTCATTCCAACTAGTTTGCACTGTGTGGCGATAGATGGCAGACAATTATTACCCAGCCAGGCAATGGGGTGCAGGGAAGCCCCAACACACATACTTAACCTTCAGCAATGAAAGTGGAGGAGATATGAGCAGGCACTTGAAAAGAGGCTGGTGGAGGTGTTACTCTGTATGGATGGAGGCAGGGCGCCACATATCGTCTCCGCGCTTGAAAGTGCTGGGGTGGGGGGTAACCAAGTAACTCACTAGGCAAGAGGTCTGGAATTGAGATGTGGCAGCGGTTAACTGCTGAGCTGACAGTGCCAGCCTCCTGAGTCAGAGGGTGTTAGCAATGGCACAGTGATTATTGTTTTGGGAGGGATCCCTCTTCTCCAGGATGATGTGGGCAACGAGGAGCCCACACCCAGATGGATTGGTGTGGGTACAGGATAAGAACAGAGGACCAGGTCTGTCTGCTCGATTTTGTGACTTTTGGTGCCAGATAGGCCCACTGGGCTCCAGACCAGACAAAATTGGCTGTGCACCTACAGATAGCATCCCTGCAGGCACCCCCAAATGACTGCTCTACAAGCATGCAAAGATGAGCCTAATGGTAGCAAGGGGAGCACCGATATAAGCAAGATTGGCCGCAAAGAACTCTAAGCTACAAATGGGCACATGTGGCTAGAATGGCTGCCAGACCATACCCCCAATTTTTTTTTATTTGATTTTTTTTAAATTTTTTTTCATTAATGATTATGGGCCTGATTCATTAAGGATCTTAAATGGAGAGGTATCTTATTTCAGTCTCCTGGACAAAACCATGTTACAATGCAAGTGGTGCAAACTAGTTTTCTGTTTTGCAAATAAGTTAAATACTGACTGTTTTTTCATGTAGCACACAAATATCAACTTTAAATTTCAGTGTACAAATAAGCTATTAGGTATTTGTGTGCTAATGAATCAGGCCCTATATTTCTAACAGGTGCCAATACTTGAATGCTTTTGTTTTTTCTGTGCGGACGTGGCCCTTCAGGCTCTAACAACTCGGCTGGGCCAATTCACTGGGATTTAGGCCAAAAAGGCAGCCAAAACACTCAAGTGGCTGATCCAAAGTTAATACAAAAAAGGCAATAAAGCAGACCCCCTCCTTGCCCGTAGATTAAAACAACACCCAAAATGCCATTTGCGCAATCAGGACTTCCCATGGACAGCTAGTTTACGATCTCCTAATAATAACAGAAGAGTTCGTCACTCTTACATCTACTTAGACCTCTGCAATTCTATGATGGTTTCACACAAAGCTGTGGTGAACGTTAATGTAAATCAACCCAGCAGGAACATTATGCACATTTTTGGTCCTGTCCAGCCTTATAAAACTGGATGGACCAAGGTAGCTTCTATTTGCACCAGATTTTGGCTCATTTGCAAAATGAAACACATGGTCACAGTTTACGTAAAAGTAAGAATTTTAGTCAACATGCCATTGATCCTTTAGTAACGATTTTTAAATCCAGGACATCTAAGTAAATCACATATTTTATGATGAATATGTATATAGTAATTGTCTTTTGCTGTAGCATCCGATTGTGTCCTATTTCTGTGAATTGTATCTTAAATTGTAAACAAAGTTATTTAATGTAACCCCATCCATTTTTCCTTTCTGTATCCCCAAATAACCCCACCTACATATCTTAAATAAAGACTATATTAAAATTTAAAAAACATAAATAAAATAATAAAACTCCTCTCTGTTTGTGGTCAGTGAATGCAATTTACAGCCTTTGAAAACAAAGTAGCTGGCGAACAAAGAGAATAATCCATTAGTGTTTAATGTGTTTCATTGAGCTTTCACCGAGTAATGTTTTTCAAGTTTTTAATGTGTTTTCAAGTATTACTCACATGGACCAGTCGTTCTAGACTTGGGATAATTAGAGTTGCTTCATCTCCTTTCTGAGAGTCCTTAATGGCTTGTAAGATTTCTCCCATGCCCTGTTGAAGTTGCTTATTTTCTTCAGATAGTTCTTTTACTGGACAACAAAACAATTTTATGAGATGTAATCCTTTAATTTAACATTTAAAGTAATATTCAGAAAAGTACTGAAAATTAGATTTTATAATATCTTTCTTTGGCAGAATTGTCATTCTTTTTCTCTCTGTCTAATATACATATACTTACTGCCAGTTTTAATAACGCAATCATAATAAAGAAAGTTTATAATTTCTAATATAATTTCAAAATTTACTGTCATTCTCTAATAATGTTACATATTCATCCATAAGATGTATTGTAATGCACTGGTGTACATGTTGCTTGCAATAATGCACAATGAATGTTGAAAATGTAGCTAGAAATGAGTTCATCACAGATGTTATTAGTTCCTGGTAAATGCACAGGCTGCACTCTTAGAAAGATTGCTTCAGTCTACACCGGCGGTTCCCAAACTGTGCGCCGCGGGGCCAGCCATAAAAAAAGAAAAAGAAAGAGCACATAAACTTACCAATCCGCCGGGCGCCTGGACCCAGCAGCCTCCTCTCTCCCGCAGCTGTCACTGAATATCAACGTCAGTAACAGCTGCGGGAGAGAGGAGGCTGCTGGGTCCAGGCGCCTGGCGGATTGGTAAGTTTATGTGCTCTTTCTTTTTCTATTTTTATGGCTGGGAGAAGCGGAGGAGGACAGAGGGCGGCGGAGGAGGACAGAGGGCGGCGGAGGAGGACAGAGGGCGAGGACAGAGGGCAGCAGAGTGACAGAGGGCAGCAGAGGGGGCAGAGTGCCTGGATGCAGAGGGGGCAGAGTGCCTGGATGCAGAGGGGGCAGTGTGACAGAGAGCAGAGGAGGGGGACAGAGGGCAGAGGAGGGGGACAGAGGGCAGAGGAGGGGGACAGCATGACAGAGGAGGGGGACAGCGTGACAGAGGAGGGGGACAGCGTGACAGAGGAGGGGGACAGCGTGACAGAGGAGGGGGACAGCGTGACAGAGGAGGGGGACAGCGTGACAGAGGGCAGAGGAGGGGGACAGCGTGACAGAGGAGGGGGACAGCGTGACAGAGGAGGGGGACAGCGTGACAGAGGAGGGGGACAGCGTGACAGAGGAGGGGGACAGCGTGACAGAGGAGGGGGACAGCGTGACAGAGGAGGGGGACAGCGTGACAGAGGGCAGAGGAGGGGGACAGCGTGACAGAGGGCAGTGAGAGGTGACAGAGGGCAGAGGGGGCAGCGTGACTGGATGCAGAGGGGGAAGTGTGACAGAGGAGGGGGACAGTGTGACAGAGGGCAGAGGGGGCAGCGTCAGAGGGGGCATCGTGAGAGGGGGCAGCGTGAGAGGGGGCAGAGTGACTGGATGCAAAGGGGGCAGTGTGTCTGGATGTAGAGGGGGCATAAGTATTTCTGTCCTGACCTAAATACTTATTACATTTTTTTGACCCAACTACTTCTAAAACAGGACTGCTCAGTAATTATTATCAAGGGGTGCCTTGAAAAAAATCTGGAGACTCTAAGGGTGCCGTGAACTGCAAAAGTTTGGGAACCACTGGTCTACACAATGGCTTCTACAACGGTGACAGCTGCACTTTACTGCAACAGTGATACCTCTAGTTTTATTTCCATATTACTTTGCATACCTTATAAATAACCAATATGGCTGTATTCTCATACATATGACAAAGTTCCACTAGCAAAATGGTTGCCTCTATAGTGACTACAGGAGAGATGCACTGCTTTATAGTCTAATGCAAAATACAGCAAGATTTTCTGTGAATCTGGATCAATGTAAGTTTACTTACACTTAGATTTGAATTCTGCCACAACTGTTTTGCTTCGTTCTAGTTCTCTTTCTTTGTCATTCAATTGTTTTGTCAGATGTTCATTCTATAAATAAAAATATATACTTTGTATAAATGTTAGAAAATTATATGCAACAGGAAGCACTGGGATCCTGTGGTAACATGGCATTTTCTGCTCACAACTCATAACATGGCTGTTCCCTTAACCGTGATTATCTGTAGGCTCAAAAATAATTCCATAACAGTTTTTTTCCCATTATAAATTATTAGAGAAATTTTTACTAACTCTCTAAATCTGAATGTAATCAAATATATAAATTACTGAAATATATGATTGGACGAGAACCGTCGTCACTGGGGCCTATTAGTGTAGTCAGAAGATGACCATGCACACATACAGGTCTATAGAGGTCATCTTTCAACCATATTTACCAACATCTCCAATAATAATCTGATCAATTTCATCAGATTTTTATCTGGGTCCTGTGACAGCTGCTACAATATCGCAATGTGTGTGGCCAGCTTTTACGCTGGAAGAGTGTCCACTGGCAAGTATTAATAAGTAGTGCTATTGAAAAAGAGCACTTTAGCTAGCTACATGGGTCGATCATGATCAACATGATCAGTATCCAATTTGGTAATACACATCTCCTATTGGATGAGATTTAACCATATAAGCCAAATGGCTAAATCTCTTGAAGAACATATTAGGTCCTGTAGGCGTGGTCAAAAGATGACCGTTCTCAGCCTGTGTGTGTAGTTCTCTTCCAAACCCATTTACTGAGCAATGGAGTAGTTGCAGGGGGCATACACACTGTGATATCAGGCCAATTGTCCCATATTGATGCAAATATTCCAGAGTTTGTAGACAGCTTTACTTGAACTGAGGTTGAGTAAGTTAATGAAATTCATGGTTTAGGCACATCACAATTGAAAAATACGAAAAAATGGATAGACATATAGGCGTTAGATTCTTGTTATATAGAGTCAATCACCGGATATTCAATAAATATCCTTAATTGAATAATCCAACTTATCACAATGAGGTTTTCTTTCTTGCTTTCCTTTTTTCTACTTTATTTTCATTAATCCATATTTGTGGTATTATCCCACATGTAAAGAAAAAATAAAATATATAGTGAAGTACATCAAAGATTGATTTCTAATATCCACTCTAGGGATATTCAAGATGTGGGGGACCACCAAAACCAAACTCCCAGTGTTGTCACTCAAATATTATGCAATAACCGTGGAATTCCTTTCACCCCAATGGTAAACTGCTTAGATGCATTATACGTAGAACACCAGCGTTATTAAATAATTCTCCTTATTATCTTTAATATTGTTGGCATTCTCCTAATATAGGAAGACACAAAGAACTGGCAGAGAATGAATGAAACAGCTGTCCTTAAACAATGCAAGCAATAGAGGGCACCAACCAATATAAAAGGATAGGAGCTGTTAAAGGACCGATCTGCGCATGCAAGACCGAAGCAAGATGGCACCGGACAGAGAAGCCCGCGGTATTCTCCCGACAAGGAACTGGACCAGGAGACCCCCCCAGGTAAATAGGCCGGGACCCGACCGAGCAATCGGCAGGCCCGGTATGTGAGAATGAGTAGCAGATGTTATAGCCTATCCAAGGTAATGATTGCTTTGTAATATATTTCTTGTTTGAACGGCATTTTAGATTACAAAGCAATCATTAACTTGGCATTATTTTATTATGAGAATGTCAGTCAATTAAAAAAAGAAAATCTGAATCTACTAAATGTAAATCACATTTCTCATCCACAGCAAATCTTCAGGTCTGCAGGAAAATACTCTACAATTCATCATACTGTGAAAATCTGTTTTTATCAGTTTAGACCTCAAATAAGCAAGATCAGTCCTTCAGTCTGCTAAATAAGTTTTGAAAGGATTTAGAAGAAATTGGTTTAAGTCAGGTTGCAATAAACTGATCATGCTAGGTGTGCTCTCGATTATGATTATTATGAACAAGAACAAGTAAATTAAATTTTGTAATGGAAAATCAAAAGAGTATTTAAAGACATCAAGTCTAGGACCGGAAGGAAATTCGAAGTACAGGACTTTACATACTATAGGGAGCAACTGTAGACTATGAGGTCATGTGATATATAAAAGGTAGTTTAAAGTTAAGTCTATGCTTTTCCTCTTCCATGTTTTCCCTATATAGCTGATAGCTTGATGAACTATACTGTATTTCTTGTTGGTTTATTGTGGAACTATATACATTTATAATATCAAAAAAAGCTTTCTTGAGAAATGATTCAGTTGTGATCCCTTTACTTTACTTTTTTTATCCTATGTTCACCTTTACTTTATCACTGCAACTTCCTGGCTGTTGCCCAAATAGGCTTTTGCACCATCATGGCCCCATACAGGACTCTACATCATGGACTCAATGTTCTGCAAACCTCTACACCAAGCGAACACCCCTATGGCTATTGCCATAGTGGGGTTTGCTTGGTGCCTCTCATTACCCACTCCCTTTAGAATTTAAGCTCTCACAGACAAGGTCCTCTACCCTATGTCTCATGTCTGCCACTCTCCGTCCTACTCTGTCCCGGTCTTGTCTTATGTAGAATTGTTTTTCTATGCCATGTAATTTGTTCTGTTAATTACATCCATGCATTTATTATTCTGCTTATCTGTAGCCATTGTTTTTATCTGTATGTACTTTTGTAATCTTGTCATTTTGATGTATGTTCTCATCCCCTATCTACGGTGCTGTTGAAGCCTTGTAGTGCTATAATATTTTTTATTTATATAATAATAATTATTATTATTTCACTAACAGAGTAAGGTGTGCTCATTTCCCTCTTAAATGTCTACACTCTGCTTCATAAAGTCTCCATAATACAGTTCAGGTCGGTGAGGAAGTCATTCAACTGTAAATATTTCAGAACTTGCTCAAGCCTTTTTTCCCCCTCAGGTGAATCAGAATGCCTAGAATTTAATCAGAATTATTAATTTCTCTCCAAGGTGTTTAAGCACGTCAAGCATCTCTAAAAATTTCCTTTGATAACTATCTTAATGCAGATTTATTATAAAATCCACCCACATATAGCAGAGATGCATTCAAAGCTTAACATTTTTGTCTGTGTCAAAGGAAAATTAAAGATAAAACCATTTTTAAATACTACCCAGATGACTTGTCAGGCACCGTCCCCGCACCTTCACTCAGTGCTGGGGACGGGCACCAGTATCCGAGTCCTGCTAGGCAACGGGACGAATGACGTACTTCCGCCCGGTCGCCGGGCGCATGCGCGGGGGCTCGCGTTAGGCAACGGGATGCTATTCCTTCCACCTGACCCCCGCTCTCCAATAGGCAGTTAGCACTCCCTATATCAGAAAGTCTCTGACACCATTAGGGTGCCAGAGTATGTGGTATGGTTCCCCTGCTCCAGCGTCTCCCAGTGCTCAGCTGTTTCCGTACTGATCTTTTGGCTCCTGACCCGGCCTGTCTGACACTCCCTACGGATCTCCCTTGGGCATTATCCTCCTCTTTGGCTTTGACCCCGGACTGTCTGACCTCGCTTTTGTGTGCCTCCTCTGTACTGCGCAGCCAGCCTTGTTTGACCTTAGATCGCCTCACTACGTTTCTGCCTGATCCTTATACTGTCCTACCTCTGGTCAGTACAGAACCTCTTACCAGCACCACTCCACTGGTGGCTGGCCCGGAGGGCCGCGACCTGCGTACTCCTGCAGTAAATTCCAAACTTCCTTCCGGGGGTCCCTGGTGAAAACCAGGAGTACGTTTAGACCCCGGGCCTCCAGGTTAGCTGCGCCAATATCAGTAAGTGGACTCTACATTGAACCGTGACATGACTATAATGTGTATGTGTTTGTATTGAAGATAATTTAGACTGTAAGATACAATGGGGCAGGGACTAACATGAAAGATTAAATATTCTATATACAGAACAGAGCAATATGAAGGTACCATATAAATTACTGGTAAAAAGAAATGGAAATAACCCCCAATATTATGTATAATTGCAAATAAATAAATGTCATAGTGTTCCCTAATAAAAAGCAATTATTCTATAAAAGCCAGTTGTAAATTAACACTTTCCAAAAGTGTTAGGAGGCTGCTTACTTCGTTATAAACAGAACATGTCTAACAAAAATAACTCCCTTTATTATTTCTGAATATTTTTTTGATGGTAGCAATTATTCTAGGGCATTGGAATATACTGCTTACAACTGTGAAGATGTAATTGGTCTGTCGAAGTTGTATAATTGGATGAACGAAAGTATATTGGTTAATATTGTTTTACCATGCGATTGCGATCAGTATGCCACGTAACACATGGCATGGCGCGATCACGCGGTAAAATACACACACACTCGCACATTTAGTTATATATATATTTCATATTTATATGGGTTCCATTCCATTTGATTTATGAGCAGATAGTATTTAGTTTATATATTATGATTATATGTACACTTTAGTGATATTTGAGGTTCAGGTTGCAGGAACTATGTCATGCTTAGTATCATTTTAATCCCCTATTTATCAGCAGTTGTCCGGTTCATTTGCCAAAGAGATCGCACATTGCATACTCTAGTTAGTGATGTCAGGGAATAAATGTTTAAACTGTTACCGACTGTGTATTATGAATAGACTAGCTTAAACTGGTTTCTGGGCGGGAGAATCATCTTGAATATTGACCCTCACCCTTGGAGGGTTTTTTTTGAACTAGCCTGTGACCTGTTTCTCACTGGAACTATAGAAGCAAGCCACGTCATCTGCATTGTTCTCTCTGTAACACTGAGTGTATATAATACAGCTCTAGCTGGTATTAGTCCAGTCATTCTCTGACCACAGTATTCTGGAGTGAAGTACTGTAAGCTGGTACAAGTGGAGCGCAGCTTAGCGAGCGCGGTATGTATCTTTTGGTATTGGATGTACTGTATTATAATTATGTATTGAATTGCTAAAACTTTTGCATCTGCTAAATAAATCATTTTGTGCTTTGCAAACACAAATCGCTTAGACGATGCTTATTGGAAAACAATAAAATTACTTTAATAATTTGGGGGCTCTTATCGGTGAGGTTACATTACCGGAAGATACGCAACGCATACAGATTTCGGTTCCTCAACAAAGGGTGGAAGACGCGTCACATACGGGAAAGAACGCAATGTGTTCAAAACCTGTCGTCCATTCTGTGTTGTGAACCCGAATGTCCATTGTTGCATAATCTAAAAGGAACGCTAGCTTGAATCTAGGGACAAGAAAGAAAACAGTTTCTTTTTATTGTCGTTTTGCGTTTAAAATGTATCGCATTGCATAGAGTATGTGTACTTCCGGTGATGTTGCCAAAGTGTTTAAACAGTCGCTTGTATAATTTGTTATACATGCATAGTATAATCACTTGTTAAAGCCTCTGAAACGTTATTACTATTGTTGGGAAGTTGATTTTATGCACAGAAAAGGTGTATATTGTGTGATTTTGTGATGTAGATACACTGTTTTATTGTTGAAGGGTCTCAGTTGCTGTCTGAAGAGGCAGGTTGCCCAACTGAAGGACGGTATACGGGGCAGGTATACCGGGAGCGAAAACAAGGGAGATTTTCGCACATGCGCCCAAAAGTAATCTGATAGCACTGTGGCCCACATTGATATTTCTGTGTTAGGGGTCCTCGTTTAGCACGAGAGGAAGCGAGAGGACGCGACTTGAGCAAATACGACCACGGCCATTAGCGGTAGATTGCGGGTGGAGGAGTGTTGAAAGTAGTGGCTGGATAGATCTTGCACTGCGGTATTCCTGGGGCCTGATATTGTTCAACATGGGTGCTAAGCAGACGCTAGAGATGGTCTATGTACTGCCTAAAGAAGGGCCTACTGGTTCAGCGAGATTTCTTATGTGTAAGAAATATGGTGAATACGCACTGGCGTATTGTGACACGTGGGTCAAGATAACCAAAGATTGTGTTAGGCCTTTCCCAACATTAGGGAGTTTTAATTCAGAGGTACTGAATAATGTTAGAGATAAAGTGAGGTTGATCAAATCAACAAAAACGAGAAATGAACATGATGACTGTTTAAAACTGTGGCAACAGGAAGGTAACAACACGTGGCAGGGTATATGCGTACCGGAAGTAAGCGTTCCGGAAGTGTGCGTTGCAAAGCGTGGAAAACTGAGCGCAAGCGCGCCCCAGACAAATTCGTAAGTACAGCCGATACCAAAAATGTAAAGAATGTAACCAGTAACTTGTATATTGTATTAAGCAATGTTAAGAGTAATGTTTCAGAAGAAGGAAATGTACCCACTGTCAGTTCGGCCATTGCCCATGCTGGTAATGTGAAAACGGC
This sequence comes from Mixophyes fleayi, assembly GCF_038048845.1. Classification (NCBI taxonomy): domain Eukaryota; kingdom Metazoa; phylum Chordata; class Amphibia; order Anura; family Limnodynastidae; genus Mixophyes; species Mixophyes fleayi. The sequence goes on from NC_134405.1 coordinate 223,786,920, forward strand.
ACCACACGGACAAGGAAAAAGAACGGTCCCACCAGAAGGGGCAGCGGCTAAAAGTGGTGAAAATAATGTAAGGGTTAACAAAGGGGGAGACATCAATTATACTGCAACAGCAATTCCAGCAACTAGTTCAGAATATAGTGATTTGGTAGGCTTATATCCTTATTATCCTGTTCGTACAACAGCAGTTCCTAATGGGAAGGCGGACAAAGATGGTGAAGTTCCTTTAAAACATGTAGCAAAGCATGATCCATGGACTAGGTCTGAAATGTTTTCAATTCTGTCTGATTTCACTGATCCCAGAAAAGGTTTGGCCAAGTGCCAGAAGTTTATTAGATATTATGGTAATGTGTACGAGCCAACTAATAACGATTGGCGAGTAATGTTGAAGGCCTACCTTCCTCTCAATACTGATATACAAAAGTTTATTAAGGATTGTATGTTGGAAGATAGGTCCTCAACAGAGGGTGATAACCATGAAAATATTAACCGCATAATTTCTCAGTTGGTCTTATACTTTCCTGTGGTAGTGGACTGGAGTAAACTTTTTACTATCAAACAACAGGATAGTGAAAATGCGGTAGACTAGTTCTCCAAGGCTCTGATAGTGATGGCCAAATACACTGGGGTATCAGACATAAATGATAATGTACACTACAGAGAGGTTGCTGTTTTAGTCTTAATGGATGGCCTCAGGGACGAATTGAAAGGAAGGGTGCAAACTTCATTACCACACTGGAAAGGAATCACTGTAAATGTTCTCAGGGAGTCAGCTATAGGACACGATAAAAGAATAAATAAACAGAAAGAGACACTAAGTGATAGGGTAATGATGGTAAGTATCCCAGCACTAGAGGGACTGCACACACTACCACAGTATATTAACACCTGGTTTAAGGAAAAGAAACAACATGAGTTTTAGATGCCATAAAACAGGACATCAAGCAAGGGACTGTACAATGACAAGAGTGGAAGCAAATAGACTTGGGCCACCTAAGGGGGAATCACATAGACACCCACAGAGAAGGAGCACACAAGTCTCAGAAGTTTCTCAACAGTTGCCTGCACACCTCACAGCAGCAAATGTTTTGAGGAAGAACTATAGTCAACTCTAGAAGTCAGGTCATACCTGTAGTCCTACAATCAGGCAAGGTAAATGTTAATCTGTGGTAAGTATCAGTGTGCAGGTTTAGAAAGAAACTGATTTAAAAGTAGATTTTGTTGTTAGTGCTTGTTTGTTTTATGTTGTCTTGTGTTTGCTTTCCTGATCACTGGCCGATGGTAAGGAATGAAAATGTTTGTTTCATTTGTTGTTTAAAGATAACCATCTTGTCTTTTCTTCTCACAGAAAAGGGTAGACAAAATAAATATAGACTTAGTGATTAAGGGGGTGGGATAGAGAAGTGGAAAAATGACTCTTGAAAGACAAATTAACAATGGATCATTGGATCATTTTAGGCTGCAGTGGCTCATGATAATTTGTTTGGCTGAGAGTCATTATTCAAAAATGAAGTATGTACATACTTTGCTCTAAAATGTTGTTTATGTATTTCAGGTAGAAACACCTGTGAGATATTAAGTATGAGTCACAAAGGGTTAATTTTTCCCTTCTCTATTATAAGTCAGGAAGTCCGTCACAAAGGTATATAGTTATGATGATACCGAGTTCCATATGAGTCAAGGACGGATGACACTGGATTGCACGGTTGACGTAGGACCCCCTGGTTAAGTATGGGAACGGGTCATAGTTTAGCGAATAACCAAAAGGATTAGTGGAATAAATACAGCCATTCTCCCATAGTGTCCAATCCAGCTGTCGCGTTTGCTGGGAAATCTCCTTTTCTACCTTTCTGTTTGTTTTCAAATCCTTGGATTCAAAACCTTGTATTCTTATTATTCCTTTCTCTCCTATTCTTCATTCTTTACATCCCTGTTAGTATCTTTCTCTTCTCTTGTATAGAGATACAAAAAGACATAGACACGGTCTCATTCATGGGGCCAAGACATTTGTGACCTAAGACGGACTCAGGGAAATACACACTAGATTGACATAAGTCACAGAAACAGTTAGGAGTTTGTTTTAGGTGTATAGAAGCTGCTAATTTTAAGCAGCAAGGTTCTGTTGTGGAAATACGATTCATGTCTTATAGATTCCATATCTGTTTTGTTTGTTTTTTCTCCTGTGCAAAGTGTGCCTTTATATTTATGCACAAAGGGTGGATGGATCGCTATAGGTTAGACATACAGATATGCATCTCTGTGTAGAACATTGGAGTAGGATTTTTGCCACAAGACAATGACATAATGTGAAACCCTAGAAAATGTAAAATTTTCATGTTTTATATTTTTTCTCTGTTAAGGGCATATTTAACAAATCACGGTAGTGCACTATTGTGCACTTACCGTGGAATTAAAGTCCCGATGTGCCCTCCGCAAATTTATTAAAGGTGCATCACTGATATCTGCTGCTTTGCACTCCTGATCGTTTTTGGGAGCAGTCACCATTCAACAGAATGGTGACTGCTCCTGGCCGCAATCTAACAAGTCCCGAAAAATGTTTTTTTTCGGGAACTTGTCTTGTTAATGTACGCCAGCTGAAGCTGGAGTACATCATCCGAATTGAAGACATCCACTGCTGTCAGCTCTGCTCCGGAGAGCAGAGCTGGACAGCGCATGTGTAGAGGGATCACATGATCCCTCCCTGTCACTCAGGGCGCTCTCTCTGCAACGATAGTTGCAGAGACAGAGTGGGGACTTTGTGCGCATGTGCACTGCACATGCGCAATTGAAGGAAGAAGAGGAGATCCCGAGACAGCGCGTCCAAAGAGGGAGGTAAGTGTGATTTTTTCTATCACAGAAACAGCAGTTTTTCGGAACTGCTGTTTCTGTGTTCCCTTTTTAATAAATGTGAGAAATAGTTCAATCCTTATCCTTGCGATAAGGATTGATAACTATTTCTCACTTTTGCCGAATAATGATAAATGTGCCCCTGTGACAGACATGTACTGGATACTGTTATATTTGAAGAAAGTGTTATTGAGATAGACCCATTTGTCTTCTCACTTAGCCAAGTAGCTGAATGTGTGGGATTGAAAAAGGCATGCGAGTTGGCATATTGATTGATATACATTGGTCTCCAGCATTTTTCTAGTCTAGGAGGCAACGTTGAGGTGGCTGAAAAATCTTTTTAGAGCAATACCAGCACATGAGTAGGACATTACATAGAGGACTTGATATAGTGACACAGTTACCAACTGAAGTAGCTGCTAGTAAAATCCACACTTACACACACGACTGTACATGCTGTCACACCAGGGCGAACATAGCTGTCAAATAGACAGCAGGGTTTTATGTGACAGTTGACAAATCTATGTTTTGTTTTTCATTGTATTGTTTTAAAATGTAAACACACACACATACACACACATTAGTTAATATTTGAAGATTTGTGTAACCTAAAGAATAAATTGTCTGGAAGGTGAAGAGATGCGGTTAGGAGTCTGGTGGACCTTGGAGAGATGGACAAGGTAGACCAGTAGCTCCCAGAGTGTATCTTCCAGACCTAGCGGAAGCAGCACATGGTCTGGCTCAGCTGGGTACAGCAGGTATGTGCAAGCTGGTAAGACTATATTGCGATGCACCAGACGTTTCTTCTCAAGCTAGTAGGACGGCAACGTCCTGTCTTGATTGAGAGAATGTCAGGAAGATACCAATAGAGCCATCCCATATCCCTCCTGCAGATGGGTTTTCTCCAGGTAAAATAAATCCACGTCATCCAATTACCACCTTGCAGGATCCTTAAGTATACACTGGTGTACCAATGAAATATATCTGGGTAAAGGTGTATTGAAATGTGTCTATACATTACTGTGTCATACCAAAAGCTTTTGTTATTCAACGCGATAGCCCTAGAGTTATAATAGGTGATAGGGGTATTCATGTTATTGATAATAAATGTATAATGTATGAGTAGTGGTAACAAATTACATACTTTTGATTAGCCACAAACCAGTGTGAACATAAAGTAATGGTACTAGTTAGAACGAATTGAATAGAATGAGGATTGAAACTTGATTGAAGTGGCTGATAGCTTTGGCCACTAGTCCTCCCCACTATCAAGATTACACCTGAGCGGCCTCCTAACCTGTTGTCTTTTGAAATGTTTTTGACTTTTCTTGTGATGAGTTTGTAACTGAGACACTAGTCTAGACCTTGAGAGGAAAGGTAAATAGTGAGACAGCAACCGAGAACGTTCAAAACACTGTCTCCTGAAAAGTTACACTAACTGTCAGGATGTTGGACCGGGAGAGTAAGTTGTGGAAAAGGAATTTCCTATGCTCAGGTTATTTGACTATTTGACAGACAGGTACAAAGTGTGAGCTACCAGCATCACGTCTTTAGGGGTAGCAGAGAGACACTGGTACCTATTCCATCCACTTGCAGAGCAGCCAACACCTAGAGAAGGGTGCAAGTGCACTCATGAATCTGTTCTGGGAGGCCTCGAATGCAGTTAGCAACACCTGAGCCAAAGACTAAGACAGTTGTCCAGCATGAAGTGGTTTCTGTGTTTCTCTCATCTCATTCTCTTTTCAGGACAGTCAATTCTTTCAATTGTGGACAGGTGACAGAGGCTGTTCAGGTAGTGATATTAAGGAGTTGGGGATAAAGAAGAAGTTGGTAGCAATAGGTTTAACCAATTACTCTATTCCATTCAGGGGTAAAGGAAAATTTGGAAACTTTGGAGCTTGGAGAAAGTGCAAGGGGCTATTGTCTGAGGAGTAAGTACGTTGACCCCATAGTTGGAGAGCGGTATATCCAGCGATGCCGGTCCAGTAATATTTGGACTTGAGCAAGCATCCTTGAGAATGATTATCATTCTTGGGTGGGTAAGGTTGTAGACCAAAAAGTGCTGGGTGTGCTCTCACGTACCTCAGTGATTATATCGAGTAGGACTAGTTCTCCTTCCACTAAATATTCCCGAATTATGGGTGGGAGGTCACTAGGGGAAAGTACGACTGCTAGGTCCCTTAGTCTAGAGTCTCCCAATATTTGGCAAGCCGACCACTGTTTCATGTACAAAGAAACTTGAGTATTGGGAGACTGGGTAGAATGAACAGACAATAGCCCGCCCCACAAGTGTTGATGAAAAGAACTGATGACATTATTAGACATAGGATGATATTATTGATGAGCATGTACTATCTAAATGTTGTCTGAGCTAAAAGACATGCTTTGGACAAATGAACCTGTTAGACATGAAGAACTGTAGTAGAGTATTCTATATTGTTGATACATATTCTATATTGTTGATACATGTTCTATTGTACCATGTACCATTCCAAATAATGTATTACATGTTTTATTGTACCCTTGAAGGGCATAAAAAAAAGGTCATCTCCAAGCTCCAGAGGTATACGGTTTATAGTAAAAGAAAAAAGAAATTTTTTTTTGAGGATTATCTCTTATAACTTGTTTAGACCTACAGACAGCATGGTCATACACAAAGAGGGATTTACATTACAGAGCAATGATACTGAGATCCTGCATAAAAAATCTTTAAGGTGATAGTTTATTATACTATCAAAGGATGGAACTGTCAAAGTCGTATATTTGGATGAACAAAAGTATATTGGTTAATATTGTTTTACCGTGCGATTGCGATCAGTATGCCACGTAACACATGGCATGGCGCGATCACGCGGTAAAATACACACACACACTCGCACATTTAGTTATATATATATTTCATATTTATATGGGTTCCATTCCATTTGATTTATGAGCAGATAGTATTTAGTTTATTATTTAGTTTATATATTATGATTATATGTACACTTTAGTGATATTTGAGGTTCAGGTTGCAGGAACTATGTCATGCTTAGTATCATTTTAATCCCCGATTTATCAGCAGTTGTCCGGTTCATTTGTCAAAGAGATCGCACATTGCATACTCTAGTTAGTGATGTCAGGGAATAAATGTTTAAACTGTTACAGACTGTGTATTATGAATAGACTAGCTTAAACTGATTTCTGGGCGTAAGAATCATCTGGAATGTTGACCCTCACCCTTGGAGGGGGTTGTTTGAACTAGCCTGTGACCTGTTTACACTGGACTCTCCTGAAGAAAGCCAAGTCATCTGCATTGTTCTCTCTATAACAATGAGTGTATATAATACAGCTCTAGCTGGTATTAGTCCAGTCATTCTCTGACCACAGTATTCTGGAGTGAAGTACTGTAAGCTGGTACCAGTGGAGCGCAGTTTAGCGAGCGCGGTATGCATGTATCTTTTGGTATTGGCTGTACTGTATTATAATTATGTACTGAATTGCTAAAACTTTTGCATCTGCTAAATAAATCATTTTGTGCTTTGGAAACACAAATCGCTTAGACAATGCGTATTGGAAAACGATAAAACTACTTTATTAGGTCATTATATTATAGAGCTACCTCACCCATCAGTGGTGCAGTAGTCACACCACTAGAGTGGAAGGACCATCAAGTATTGGCCAACAAAAATGTAATTTGGAAAATCCACACAGCCTTAATTGTTTTGTCATGTGAGATCATCATGGAGGTTCAATCTATGTGGCAAACTGAGTACTTGTATTTATTTTTGCCTTGTTTTGTTGAGTTTGTAGTACATATCCTTACTGCATGTTTGCATGAATTCTTACCAGTTTAAACACTTTCTAACTGTACAGGCTCCATTTTATCTAGACCATCACTAATCTATACAGAAATGAAATACACACCAATAGCATTCCAGTTGTTTAAAATATAAACAGGAATTCACACTTAATTAGATTTTTTAAAAAGTTAGCATGGTTTTATGTGGGCAGCACGGTGGCTCAGTGTTTAGCACTTCTGCCTCACAGCACTGGGGTCATGAGTTTGATTCCTGACCATGACCTTATCTGTGTGGAGTTTGTATGTTCTCCCTGTGTTTGTGTGGGTTTCCACCGGGTGCTCCGATTTCCTCCCATACTCCAAAATGGGGGGAAATTGAAGTGAATGAAAAAAATATTCTATATACACCGCTGCGGAATTGGTGGCATTCCATAATTAAATTAAATGATGATGATAGGCACAAGGTAAAAAACTCTACCATCTGCTACCATTCCTTGTTAAATCTAATGTTTGTCTCCATTTGCCTGGATGCAGTAGTAAGCACCAATGTTTTAAACTCTTGTCTGGTTCAACTGGTTGATTTCTATGTATATATTAAACTATAATTAAACTTTCTAATACCTAAAATCATTATTCCTTATAGCACTAGTAGCTCTGATTAGAATAATTATTGCCAACAGCATCAGCAGCACTGAACAGCTGATACATGTGTATAGCTAAATCTCAGCATTTTTAATTATATGCCTATCACTGTAGGAAGAGAGAGTACTGCAGAAATGGCATGATTGTTTAAGGAACACTTACCTTCCCCCTAATTTCTTCTGTACTGTCCAGCAACATGAAGCTGGAACTTTTTGGTTTAGATTTCAGCTCTGCGGGGGAATTCTGATTCAAGAACAAGTCATCGGCTGTTAAGCCTGTGAAAAACACAATTTAAAGAGCTTATAAAACTGAAAGAAGAGTTGTGTTAACAGTCTAAATCATATGTTCTCATGTATCTATTTTTTACATGTCATATCACATAGATTATCCCAGGCATTAAATTGATTGAATACATAATAATCATCATTTTAAACAAACAACCTAAGGCAAAAGTCAGACTCCTATAATCCTCAGAACTGCAATAGGAATGCAGTGGAAAACATTTATTTATATTAATGACTCATTTATCATTTATTTCAGTGCCATGGGCTGGGTGATCATATTATTGTGTTGTGAATAGCACAAGAAGAGTGCAAAGTGTTTTTTTTATGGGGATTGGAGGAAGGGGGGGGGGGGGGGGCAACGTGGTCATCAAGAATACACTTTCCTACGTGGTGATTACACAGATTTTTCGGAAGTATAGTTTTCATACATCTGGTTCATTTTACTATTGCGCCCTTTTGCACTGATACTACTGCCACAGATTTATTTCAGTTCTCCAACTGTGCTCAGGTTAGCAAAATTATCTTGATTATAGCAACTATTTGCAATGCAGAAACTTATAAACTTTAGTAAACAAGTCCATTCATTGCCTAAGTAAACTCTCTAGTAGAGCATCTAATTCATGTGAAAATGATACTTGCTTAGGGGGCATGTGCAGAATGGGGACGAGCTTATGGTATTCGCCACTGCATCATGGGGCTGACATCAGCATGAACTAAACAGCTATGATGACGCCAAGGTTGGGGCAAGTGCAATAACTTTGTAACAAACAGGCATCCTTAACACACAAGAAACAACATTTCCATATGGGTTCAAGTAAGTTAGGTACACTCTACAAGGGTGTGTATCTAACCAATGAGCAATGTTAATTAGTTATTTAATAATAGAGATATAATTTATTTTGCAAGACCATACGATTCTGTGAGGAAATGAGGGGTTAATTTTACACCACCATTGCTGTGCCTCGTTTCTCATGAAGTGCAGACAGATCATACTCTTTAGCCCTTTGTTCCGCAAGATCCCCAGTTGTGTTAAACCTAGGCATTTATTATATATTTGAACCTGAGGGAATATTACGCTAAATGTGACAAATGCCAGGTTAAACATAGTGCTTTGGAATTGGGATGAAAAAGTAAAGACAGCTCCAGCAAACAGCAAATGGTGTGAACATGGAAACAGGAAGTGATAAGTAAATGAGCATCTCTCCTCAGCTAGCCCGCTGTTTGCCTGTGTAAAGAAAGTGGAGAAATGTTCCAATGTTACATTCTAACTAAATTACAGACGGCTGTATATTTGTTATATTTTATTGGTATGTACTGTTTGAATCCTAATTTTACATAGCCCCTTGTGCTCCGTTTTCAGGCCACCCCTCCTAGTTATCAAAAGTACTATGTGACAAAAGCCTGCTTGCTTGCAGGATAAGAGATCTGCCCTCTTTGACCTCTAGGGAAGGAATGAGCTGAACATGCTCACAAAATGTTATTTCCATTGGTCCAGTCAATTTAGTCCTGATTAGTAAGCTCAAGGCAGACTTTCCCCTGCCCAACTGATTACCCCTATTGAAGCACTTACCGGGATTGGTGCGGATTTTTATTGCTCATTTGAATTAATGAAACATGTGGGGACTGGCTTTAGATCTATATAAAGGAGCACATGCTGCTGCATTGCTCTATCGCTGCATCCTGGAAGAACAGAGTGTCAGGGATAGCATGAAGATACGGCTCCTGCTGGACTGACTGAAGATTTCACAAGGTGTGAAATGTGTTTCTAGGTCCTCAGTTGTATGGGCGGTTGGTATACACTGGGTAGCCCGCTAACTTAGTGTGGAAGTCATTGGAAGCTACCTTCAGACATACTATTCACTGGTTATCCAGAGAAAAACAAATATCCACAGTGTGCTCCATTATAGTGACATGTTCTTTTACAATGAAAAAAAAACCCAAAAAAAACAAAACCCACAAACAACATATCCATTGAAACTAACGGACAACTATCTTTGTCTACTATAAATACATCTAACACTATTTGATAATGTTGGTTAATTGCAATACCTCACCAAATGACGAATACAATAAAACAACTATTTTCAATTATGTGGGAAAACAGATTCCTTTTATCTTCCACTCTGCTACTACAATATGAAGAATGCTACAACATCTAATATACTCATTTAGCTGTCTTTATTTTTTTTATTTTTAAAAGAAACTACCTTTGAATACAATATATTATTAATATATAGTGTACAAAGTGTGTTGCATTTCCAAAAAATATATTTCTTAGTTTTATTATTATCGTAGATTTGTAAGGCACCACAGTGCTCTGCAGCGCCGTACAGTAGGAAAAACAGTACCTACGTAAAACAGGGACATACAAGGTAGACAAATCAAACGCAGACATGTAAACAAAGGGGATGAAGGACCCTGGTCATTAGAGAGTTTACATTCTAAGTGGAAGAGGGTACAGAGTGGAGATTGGGACAGTTGTGAGGGTGTGAATAGTAGTATCAGGGATACCTCTAAATAGAGATGGGTTTTCAAAGAGCATCTAAAGATTTGAAAGTCTGATTGAGCGTGATAGGGAATTCCATATGTGGGGAGCAGCACGGGAAAAGTCTTGTAGTGAGAGTGAGAAGTGTTTACCATAGACGAGACAAGGCAAAGGTCAGTGAAAGGACTAAGAGATCAGGAGGAAGAGTATTTTGATATCAGATTTGAGATGTATATGCAGGGTTGTTGAGGGCTTTGTAGGTAAGGCCAAGCAATCTGAATATGATTCTGGAGGACACAGGGAGCCAGAGTAGGGGTTTGCCAAGTGGCGCAGCAGATGTGGAGCAATGAGAGAGGACGATCAGTCTTGCAGCAGCATTTATGATGGATATATGAATGTCAGGAATGCCTGATAGCAAGAGGTTGCAACAATCAAGACAGGAGATGAGAGAATGGATAAGAGGTTTGGTAGCATGTTGAGTAAAAAAAGGGCATATTCTGGCAATGTTTTTAAGGTGGAGTCGACAGGACTTGGAGAGAGTCTGAATGTGAGGAATAAAGCAGAGGGTGAAGTCAAATGTGAATTGGGTGACTGAGGAAATTGTGGTGTTATTGACAAAGAGGGAGATTTGAGGGCAGGTGGTGCTTCTGGCAGAAGGAAGATAAGCTCTGTTTTGGACATGTTGAGCTTTAGGTAGAGTTGGGACACGTGGAGATAGCAGAAATACAGTTGGTTACACAAGATAGTACAGAAGGAGAGAGGTCAGGGGATGAGAGTGGGTGTCATCAGCATAAAGGTGGTACTGGAGACGGAATGAGAAAATTAATGCTCCAAGAGAAGAGGAGATGTAGAATAAAAAAAAAATAAAGAGCCAACAACAGAGTCTTGTGGGCCAACAGAAAGTGGGAGTGGAGGACAGGATGTACCAGATGTAGAAACACTAAAAGAGCGGTTTGATAAGTAGGAAGTGAACCAGGAAATAACTGTCACGAAGGCAAATGGAGTGAAGGGTGTTTAGGAGAAGAGGGTGATCAACAGTGTCAAAAGCAGCAGAGAGGTCCAGGAGAATGAGTATGGAGAAATGACCATTAGAAGATGCAGTAAGTAGATCATTGATCACTTTTGCGAGAGCAGTTTCAGTGGAATGTTGGGGGTGGAAGCCTGATTGCAGAGAGTGGAGAATGAATGAGGAGAGAAAGTGAGACAGGCGTCTCAGTGTACAAATGATGAGAGGGAGAGAGTGAGAGGGAGAGAGAGAGAGTGAGAGGGAGAGAGAGAGAGTGAGAGGGAGAGAGTGAGAGGGAGAGAGAGAGAGTGAGAGGGAGAGAGAGAGAGTGAGAGGGAGAGAGTGAGAGAGTGAGAGGGAGAGAGTGAGAGGGAGAGAGTGAGAGGGAGAGAGTGAGAGGGAGAGAGTGAGAGGGAGAGAGTGAGAGGGAGAGAGTGAGAGAGGGAGAGGGAGAGAGGGAGAGGGAGAGAGTGAGAGGGAGAGGGAGAGGGAGAGGGAGAGGGAGAGGGAGAGGGAGAGGGAGAGGGAGAGGGAGAGGGAGAGGGAGAGGGAGAGGGAGAGGGAGAGGGAGAGGGAGAGGGAGAGGGAGAGGGAGAGGGAGAGAGAGAGGGAGAGGGAGAGGGAGAGAGAGAGGGAGAGGGAGAGGGAGAGGGAGAGAGAGAGGGAGAGAGAGAGGGAGAGAGAGAGGGAGAGAGAGAGGGAGAGAGAGGGAGAGAGAGGGAGAGAGAGGGAGAGAGAGGGAGAGAGAGGGAGAGAGAGGGAGAGAGAGGGAGAGAGAGGGAGAGAGAGGGAGGGGGAGGGGGAGGGGGAGGGGGAGGGGGAGGGGGAGGGGGAGAGGGAGAGGGAGAGGGAGAGGGAGAGGGAGAGGGAGAGGGAGAGGGAGAGGGAGAGGGAGAGGGAGAGGGAGAGGGAGAGGGAGAGGGAGAGGGAGAGGGAGAGGGAGAGGGAGAGATCCTCTTGAACTGGTGAGATGAGTGCATGTTTAAAGGAGGATGAAAATGTGCTAGGGGAGAGAGAGAGAGATGTTGAAGAGGATAGAGGTGGGCATGCAGTGGAGGAGAGGGAGTGGAGAAGTTGGGAGGGAATAGGGTCAAGGGGACAGGTTGTAGAGCAAGATGATGAAATGAGTGCAGAGACTAGATTACAATACATAGCACCTTCAGGGAGTTTGCTACCACCTATTTACAATTAGTTGGTGACAGGTTTATTAAAGTACAATAACAACTGCAAAAACCGTGGAACCAACTGTCTCTCTGCTATTTTCACATGAATATCCCAACACTACCTATAGGTCAACATCATCAAAACATAGCCGATATTTTCATGCCAGAGTCGCTACCTCCATCAAATTTCCCTCACCGTCAACACCACCACAATTTCCTCAGTCTAAGACTCCGTGTATCACCCTTGACTCCATCATCTGCTTTATTCTTCAGATATGGTCTTTGTCAGATTGGTCGCTTCCACCTTTGAAAAAAATTCTAAAACCCGCCCTTTACTTACCAAGATGCAACTAAAACTTTTATCCATACTTTCATCTCTCCCTGGACTACTGCAACCTCCCCCTGACATTTCTCTAACACATCTGTCCTTGCTTTAATCATTACTAACTTCCACGGAAAGACTAATCTTTTGCACCACTCTGCAAATCCCTACACTGGCTTCCCAGATCCTCTAAAATCCAATTCAAAATCCTCACCCTAATCCTCAACAAACACCCCATCATACATCTCAAAATACTCTCTCTCATTTAGATCTGCCTCTGACCTGCACTCCCTCTCTGGTAACCATCTCTCACTTCCACCTAAAAGAGAGTTTTAAAACATGCTGTTACCCACCTATGAAACAGCCTGCCATGCCTGATCAGACTCTCTCCAGCCTTAAAACCTTTAAACACTTTCTGAAATCCACCTCTTTACTACAGCATACCCTGCTATACTACTCACACTGATACATCTGTACGGCTGTCCCAATCTCCACTCGTCTCAGCTGCCCTTTTCCCACTAGATTGTGACCTTCCATAAGCAGAACTCTCCCCACCCTTTTGTTTTCATATCTGCAATTATAAATTCTATATTTTACACCTCCTTTTTTATGCATCTTTCATTGTCCTCACTGTTGAGCATTGTGACATCTAACAAATTAACAATAATCATAATAATAAAAATGATCTATTGCCTAGTTTCCTAGATTTATGCCAAATTATTCAGGTTTTGGAACTTTACTTATTCCATGCAAAAATCCTTAAATGTGCTTGACAAGATTGCTGTAGTACTTAGTAGTACTTTATAAACATTATGCTTTTGTGTTTTATTATACTACAAACAAAATATATGTATGTGGATAGTAAAATTTGTTTTAATTTCAACAATTTTCTGGAAGAAATTAGAAAAAACTGCAAGGGTGCCAATATATCAATGATAACTGTATACAAGTGATTAAGATTGTATGTGTTTGCACAGTAATCCGGTTTTTAATTTAATATTGACAAAAGTAACAGACGATAATGTAGGGATTTCACTTCAACTTCAAATCTAATGTATTTTATTCAAAATATTGAGATTACAGGTAGCAGTGTTCACCAGCATGGATGAAGGAGAAAATGAGATTTTTGCACTTACGTTAAATCTCTTTCTCAGAGTCCATCTGGGGGAGACTTACCATGGGGGGTTGTATGAGGGCGCGTGGCATTGGCACTTAACCGCTCTAAAAAGCTCAGCAAAAAAGCAAGAAATCTGGACATGCTAAAAGACTCTGAAGCATATAAACGTTGTTCACACCATTTGATATATGCTCGCCACGCTCTGTGGTATATCCATGCATACACCAGCTGCCTGGCCTTCATTAAGGTTTCTACTACTTTGCAAGAAAAACCCTTGGATCTCCAGATTTCAGCTTCAATAGCTATGCTGTTCAAGCTAACCGTGTTAGATTCGGATGATGGAACGGACCCTGTCTGAGAAAATAGTGTCCGAGAGGAAGGGCTCAACCTGGTTCTTCTGCCATTAGAAGAATGTTTGCGTACCACACCCGCTTGGGCCAATTCGGTGCTAGCAGGATCACTGGAAGACTTTGTAAGTGAACCAGTCTAAAAATCTGCGAGATCAATGAAATCAGTGGAAACAGGAAACCCAATTTAAATTCCCACTTCATGGTCATCACGTCTACTGCGAATGCCAAGTGGTCCCTTGTTCTTGCGCAAAACCTGGGATACTGGTGATTGTATCGGGATGCCATTAGATCCAAATCCAGAAGGGCCCACCTGCAAACCAGATGCTGAAAAACTTGTGGATGCAATGACCACTTCCAAAGAAGGAATGCACGTCTGCTTAATTAATCCGCTTACCAGTTGTCTACTCCTGGGATGAACGCTGCCGATAGTGCGGGGACAAAAGTCTCTGCCCAAGAGAAGATCTGATCCGCCACTTGCATGGCTCCTGCACTACGTGTTCCTCCCCGACGATTTATGTATGTCACTGCTGTAGCACTGTCTGACTGAAGACGTACTGGTCTTCCTTGCAATTTCAATTGCGCTCCCTGAAGGGCCAGAAGCATGGCTTTCAACTCTAGGACATTTATCGGAAGTAATGACTTCCAGCTTGACCAAAAGGCCTTGTAGTTGAAACTGAAGAGTCACTGTCCCCCAACCCCTCAGACTTGTGTCTGTGGTGACCAGGGTCCAGGAGCATGGGATAAAGGATAGACCTATCGTTAAGTGTTCCTGAACCCACCACCACCAAAGAGACAGCCGAGTCTCCCTGGCCAAGGAGATTTTCTGAGCCTCAAGATGGAGGGGAGATACCGATTAGTCTCAGAAGGTCCCACTGGAAGGCACGGGAGTGAAAGAGACTGTAAGGAATCGTTTCAAAGTCAAAACCATTTTTCCTATGACCTTCATGCCAAAGAGCATGGAAGGACAAGGGTGATCTAGAGTTTCCTTTACAGATATCCGAAAAGAATGAACCTTGGATTCCGGAAGAAAGATTCTCTGTGTCCATTAAGAGCACTAAGAACAACACATTTTGGCAAGGAAGCAGTTGGAATTTTGGATAATTGACTATCCACCCGTGTTGTTCCAGGATTCTGATGGAAAGAGTCAATGTTCCTCCAGCAGGTGCCTTGAAGAGGCCTTGAATAGAAGGTTGTTCAAGTATGGAATTATGTTTACATCCAGGAGGATGCCGCCAACTGGGCCTTGAACAATTGTAGGCAACTCCTACCCCCGTGGACGCGAGGAGAGGGTGAATCTCGTCATGCGGGCGCCTATTCCTGGACCTTAGAAGCTGTATGTCTTTTTGTATAGGAACCTCTGCCCCTGTGAGACTGACCCTGCAATGCAAGGAATCTCCCCCTCATTGAAGATTGTGTCCTCAAGCCAGATTTTCCCCAATAGGAATGATTAAAAGATCAAAACCTCAGAGGCCGTGGCTTAGGACCATTCACTGGAAGAAGAGTACTCTTGCCTCCTAGAGGACTGGAGGACTGATTAGATTATCTAATTCTGGCCCAAATAGGACTGAGCTCGAAAGAGGTAGGGCAAATAAAGAGACTTCTTGGAGTCTGAATCTGCTTCCCAAGAGCGTAGCCAAAGAATCCTCCGTGCCACCATGACTTATGCAGATACCGAAAAAGAAATGGAAGCTGCATTTTGAGCTGCCTCAAAGATAACATGAAGCCTTCTTTAGATGTAGGGCTAGGGGTAGTAATTCGGAATCCTGCTGCCAGTTGCTCTGCCCACAATTCCATGGCACTAGCCACCCAGGCAGACAAAGACAACAGCCTGAAAGCTGTACCGGCCCCAGTAAAGATATTCTTGAGGAAACCTTCTATCTTCCAGTCCGTAGGGTCCTGAAGTACAGCCGAGCTGGGAACCTGGCACATGGTAGGGCGGGCCAACCTAGCTACTGGAGTACCCACTTGACGTGCCTGTTCCCAGCGTGCCGCTTCTTGCTCCTGTAAGAGGTAAAGGGTGGCAAACCCGCGAAAAACAGATAACTTTCTGTCTGGTTACTTCCATGCAGATTCCGTTATGTTCGTTAATTCTTCAGAGCACGGAAAACAATCTGTCTTAGGTTTCTTTCGCTTAAACTGACGCTGGTCCGAAAATCCTTGGTCTTCTGGATCTACGCAGTCCAAGGTCTGTCGGACTGCCAGGACCAGATCCTATATGCCTTGACTCCTAGCACTCATCTCAATAACGTAACTGGGTAGAGCCTGAGTCCTCCACTAATTCCCCTTCTTCAGAGGAACCCTCTGAATCAGACATAGCTAATAAAGGATAATAGGTCCTGGCTGGCTTAGTTCTGGGAGCCAGTATAGGACAATCTAAGACTAGAGTCAAAAGGTCCAAACGTTTTCCTAAAGAAGAAGACCAGGCAGGTTCCACCTGTGAAACTTGAACTCAGGGAGAAAGGAGCTGGATCCTTCCTCTCCTTGTTACATCCACAGACAAATTTGTTATGGCTTCTACAGGAGTTGTGGAAGAAGAACCTACATGCACAGTACAAACACAAAACGTCACCGCACTAAATAGTAGGATAATCTCCTCCAAAAAAATATATATATATATAAATATTGTAGACCCAGGATAAATTACCCAGGGGGTGCACCCTACACTAATTGTATAATGAACAAAAAGAAGAAAGCTGTGTGGATGGGGCACTCCAATTTGAGAATATAAAGTAATACATTTTATTGGTATGCATTAAAAAGGGGGGGTAGAACTTGCAAGCGAAATATAAAATCAAACATATAACACACAGTGATACAAAATATAAAATGCAATCTGTATTGCAAGGACTCCGAAACGTAACTATTAGCACTAGTATAGATAGCAGTGAGCTATAATAAGCTATGGCTGTCTAAATGGATAAGCATGCTAATATATGCCCATAGATTAGTATAGTGCAACTCCTGTATAGCGATATAATAGAACACTATAATGCCTGAATAGATATAGCGCTAATCAAATATGATAAAACATGCTGATCTAAATAATATAAAACAGACATGCAATTAGCGACTAGACAATCCACTAAAATAATAATGATCCCACAATAGGAAGTCGCTAGTAACAACAAATGACAGGTAGCGAGTGGAGCCTATTCCTGCTGATCGCGGGAGTATGTGAAGGGTCACTGCCTGTATAAACTGGGGAGTGATCAGGAGGATAGGAGATCAAAAGACAGGAGAGCAGTAACGGAGCCCTGAAACGCCAACGCGCCTTTCTCTAAGCTGCTTTTTCAAGGCTGTCAGCGGGGAGACAATTGACAGCTCTTATATAGTGTTTCCAAGTAGGTGTGTCACATCACGTGAGCGACATGGCCAATAAGGTAATCAGTGTCAGAATAAGTCATGATTGGCACCTATTCTCACCCATCATGCATAGACTTCATGTTGTATAGTCTATGTCGATACGGAAAGAGCAATTTAAAAAACATTAGTAGTAAAGTTGTCATGCAGATATAAAATCCGCTGCTGACATAAGTTTAATACACTGTTTTAAACTGTTGCTGACAGGTATATGGGAGAAATAAGTAAATGAGAACTGATTCCCGTTCAGAAGGAATAAATAAAGAATTGTTTATATAGACATTGGTTCTGTACTAATACAAATTGTACAGTATATTCTTGTAAGCCTAATAACATAACTAGTATGATGTTTATAATATAATATATAAATATATGTTATTTAGACAGGTTGTGTATCAGAGAGGGAAAAAAAATTAGATACAATTGTAGTAAAATAGGCAAGTATAATTATGAGGAGAATCATAAGAATGACTTGTAGCTGTTCTAGTCATTCAGACCATTCGGTACCATAGTTCCCATCAAAAAGATCTTTTTGGTTTCTTTTTTCAGGAGTTCCTTTTGGATATCTCCTCCCCGAATTCCCAGGGAGACCTTCTCCATTGCAAACACCTTTAAATATTTGGGATTACAATCATGATGGGTCATAAAGTGCTTGGCCACTGTAGTAATAGTTTTAAAATTCCCCTGATCTCTAATCCCATTTTTTATATTGTAGACATGTTCGGACACTCTTTTTTTGAGGGTTCGAGTAGTCATCCCAATATACAGCTTGGGACAGGGACAAGAGAGGCAGTAAATAATGCCTACAGAGTTGCAATTGAGGAATTCATCAATATGCCAGATTTTATTAAATTTGTCCATATAGGACTTAGTAGGAATAGCATACTGGCAGAAATTACAGGTGCCGCACTTTAAAAAGCCCTTTGGTCTACTATGGGTGAATTTGTTTTTTTGTAGGTGGCTATGGACTAGAATGTCCTTCAAACTCCTCGACCTTCTCCAGCTAAAGGAGATATGTTTATCCAGTTCACAGTTCACACCTCCAGGAAATTTTCCAGAAACACTGGCATGTCCTACTTTCCGATAAAGACCTGGAATGTGAACTGGATAAACATATCTCCTTTAGCTGGAGAAGGTCGAGGAGTTTGAAGGACATTCTAGTCCATAGCCACCTACAAAAAAACAAATTCACCCATAGTAGACCAAAGGGCTTTTTAAAGTGCGGCACCTGTAATTTCTGCCAGTATGCTATTCCTACTAAGTCCTATATGGACAAATTTAATAAAATCTGGCATATTGATGAATTCCTCAATTGCAACTCTGTAGGCATTATTTACTGCCTCTCTTGTCCCTGTCCCAAGCTGTATATTGGGATGACTACTCGAACCCTCAAAAAAAGAGTGTCCGAACATGTCTACAATATAAAAAATGGGATTAGAGATCAGGGGAATTTTAAAACTATTACTACAGTGGCCAAGCACTTTATGACCCATCATGATTGTAATCCCAAATATTTAAAGGTGTTTGCAATGGAGAAGGTCTCCCTGGGAATTCGGGGAGGAGATATCCAAAAGGAACTCCTGAAAAAAGAAACCAAAAAGATCTTTTTGATGGGAACTATGGTACCGAATGGTCTGAATGACTAGAACAGCTGCAAGTCATTCTTATGATTCTCCTCATAATTATACTTGCCTATTTTACTACAATTGTATCTAATTTTTTTTCCCTCTCTGATACACAACCTGTCTAATTAACATATATTTATATATATTATAAACATCATACTAGTTATGTTATTAGGCTTACAAGAATATACTGTACAATTTGTATTAGTACAGAACCAATGTCTATATAAACAATTCTTTATTTATTCCTTCTGAACGGGAATCAGTTCTCATTTACTTATTTCTCCCATATACCTGTCAGCAACAGTTTAAAACAGTGTATTAAACTTATGTCAGCAGCGGATTTTATATCTGCATGACAACTTTACTACTAATGTTTTTTAAATTGCTCTTTCCGTATCGACATAGACTATACAACATGAAGTCTATGCATGATGGGTGAGAATAGGTGCCAATCATGACTTATTCTGACACTGATTACCTTATTGGCCATGTCGCTCACGTGATGTGACACACCTACTTGGAAACACTATATAAGAGCTGTCAATTGTCTCCCCGCTGACAGCCTTGAAAAAGCAGCTTAGAGAAAGGCGCGTTGGCGTTTCAGGGCTCCGTTACTGCTCTCCTGTCTTTTGATCTCCTATCCTCCTGATCGCTCCCCAGTTTATACAGGCAGGGACCCTTCACATACTCCCGCGATCAGCAGGAATAGGCTCCACTCGCTACCTGTCATTTGTTGTTACTAGCGACTTCCTATTGTGGGATCATTATTAATTTAGTGGATTATCTCTAGTCGCTAATTGCATGTCTGTTTTATATTATTTAGATCAGCATGCTTTATCATATTTGATTAGCGCTATATCTATTCAGGCATTATAGTGTTCTATTATATCGCTATACAGGAGTTGCACTATACTAATCTATGGGCATATATTAGCATGCTTATCCATTTAGACAGCCATAGCTTATTATAGCTCACTGCTATCTATACTAGTGCTAATAGTTACGTTTCGGAGTCCTTGCAATACAGATTGCATTTTATATTTTGTATCACTGTGTGTTATATGTTTGATTTTATATTTCGCTTGCAAGTTCTACCCCCCCTTTTTAATGCATACCAATACAATTTATTACTTTTTATTCTCAAATTGGAGTGCCCCATCCACACAGCTTTCTACATGCACAGTAGTTGACTGAGTCGTGGCCTATGCTTGCCGGTTAATAAGTTGTGCAAGCATAGAAACCGATTGCGTCAGTGAGGAAACTCATGCAGACTCCTCCAACGCAGGTACCAAGCTCCCCCGAGCCTGCTGGCCATGGGTCTCCGCCTCACACTTTGCACAGTCCGCCCCCTGGTCCTGTTGCTCCACAGAGAGTTTTGCAGTACATTTTGAGCAAGTATGAGACACAGGAACTTTTCCCTTTTTTTGTTTGTTTTTTTAAAGTAATCAAGAAAAAATACAGTAACACACACACACACAGTGGACTAACTAACAACTACTTGTTTTGCCCTTGGTTTGAACCCAAAACCGTAAGGTTGTACTTCAGAAAAGGTGTAATAAATGCCTCAGACCAAAACCGGATTGCTTATTATAATAAAACTTTCCAAAAAACCAGCATATAATGTACTCTAAATAATACTCTGGATTAGACAGACTATAAAGTCAGTTAAATTTAGAATAATATCTAAGTGTGACAATTCTGTCCCCTGTCAGGGGTACTTAGATTATCCTGAGGAACAGGAATGCTGGGAGTGCGAAAGAGAAATTAGCAGCGGACTGGAGCACAGATATGTCTGCCCTATCTCTGTGTTCCTGTCAGGATGCTTATTTTCCCGCATTGGGATGTACCAACAGTGGGGAGGGGTCTCCACTTACTCCTCGCACTGATATGTCTCACTTTTGAGGGACCAGGAAGATTTTTATCACAGCCCTGCTCGATGTCCATGATCTCAGGTCTTCTATCCCTGTGTCAGCCGCGATCATTTGGTCCTGTAGAGATACAAGTCCCTCCTCCGCCTCAGCTGGGGACTTGGAATCTCCCTTGCAATGGCCGCTCACCTGACAAATGCCGATGCTCTCTGCCCAAGGCAGCGACTGACTTGCCGGGAGACTGTAGTGACAGCCGTGCTATATATGCGGCTGTCACTTTAAACATGTGACTGACACCTCTCTGAGAGAAAGCGAGTGTAGGGGATCTTTAACGACGGAACAAAATTCCGTCCACCTACACAGGGATTAAGCGCTGCCAGCAGCAGTTATTTTCACCCTAGTCAGCTAAAAAATAATAAAAGCAACAAAAAAAAAAAAAATCAAAAAAATCTAATAATCTAAGAGTAAGTACTGGTGATCAGTACTTAAGTGCCCAAGTAATTGGCTGATATAAGAAAAACTGAAGTCAGTGGGGGTTGCAGAGGGGAGGAGTAAGCAGCAAAGTTAGTTAACTATTAAGTGCCAACTCCATGCGCCCTCATACAATCCCCCAATGGTAGCAATGTCCCCCAGCATGGATGAAGGAGAAATGAGGACTAATGGCGCCTAAGGAACAACACATATTTAAGATTTGAATATTAAATATTAGTTTTGTTTTCAGGGTATGGACACACATATTTTTGGGGTATTTGTGCTTGGTGTTAGCTCTGCAGCAGGACGAATAAAAAGGCAGCATGTGTCCCAGTGAATAACATGCCATAGAACAAAAAAGGTCACTGTTGTGTCTATTCTAATCTAAAGTGAAGCATTTCTAAAGGACCATTGTGCATTATGGCAAAATAAAGCCAATACATACCAGCGAGTGATCAAGCAGATCCCACTCTTTATAGGTACTGACCACATGGTCCCAATAAGTCCTTTTGTAAAACTATTTCCTCCAATATATACACTAATAACTTGCAGACCATCTATCTTTGTACTATGTTCTCTAGATTTTTGAAAACCTGCAAATCATTTCCATTTTCCCATCACATTCCTAAAAGTTGATATATTTAGGTTCTCCATGTGCCCAAGTATTTCCAGAACCGTCACTAATTTGTCACTTGAAAGTTTTGAACTAAGAATGCTTACTTTTCTGGAAGTCATTGATCAGTTAGGGTTAACAAAACTGGTGGGAATAGACTCTATTTACTACTGTACTGACATTCAAAAGGAAGCAACAGGTGGCTTCAATGGAATGAGAAAACCTCACAACACGTGTACCAGTTTTCTACATACTATAACCTCTTTATACAAGCGCAACTGTAGTTATTTCAAAATATCTTATTCTACACTACTGGAAGTCAGATAATGTGCAGTCACATAATCCATCAATCCATGTGGTGACAATCGTTCCTCAGAAGTTTAAACAATTCCTTAGAGATTTAATTGAAAAAAAGTGTTTCATTTGAAGAACAGAAACATTTTGGAAATGAAAGAAGATGCCATGTCTCTGTAGCTCAGAGGGGTAAAAGTCAGAGAAGGACATTTATAAAACGCAGTGCTTGCTAGAAATTGTGCAGCAATTACACAGAGCCACTTTCTAAAACTGCACTATATTTACAGGAACATTTGTGCTTTGTTTTTTGTACATACTTTGCAAGGCTTTTCCTGGATTTTATTTTGTAATGTGAAACAGTGGACGTTGGTAAAACAGGTGAAATGTGCTTTATTTTTTAATGCAAAAAGAACTGTCTTTGTGGAAAATCAGAAGAGGAAACCCCAGGCAAAGGCACTGGCCCTACCAACTAGTGAAAGAGGTTGGACTAATCAGTGGCCAGCCGCAATCTGTGTGACTGGCCCTTACACTCAACTCGTCCCCAAATTTCGGCAAGGGCATCCCACGGAACAACAGATAAACAGAACAGCCCTCTTGGCTCCAGACTGGCTTCTTTATTTTTACCCTACCTGGGAGTGTTGCTTTAAATGTAGCAGTGCATATTTTTTTTATGTATTTGCCTATTTATATTTATTGCAAAATTGCATAATGCTTCCTTGGCAGGGATAAAAATGTCATATCACCTAATGACTTCAATTGAAGAAAGAGTAATAGTTGGCTTTCGCAAGAAATGGGTTTTAAACAAACATGTTTGAGATGGGACTCCTCTGGTTTTATTCAGCAAGGTGACAAATTAGTAATGTTTTAATATTTTTCTATATTAAATAGATGAGGAATCCTTGGAATATTTTAAACAGAAATGATCAACATTGTTCCACATAGAAAAACACAGGCAAGCTTGAAAATAGATAAATCATTTCAGAGATGCTATGTCACAATTAGAATACAATCTCAGCTTTCTGCTTACCGAGAGACGCAGCTCTTTTTCCTTTCTCTTGAGCCAATTTACGAACTTGCTGTTTTAGTTGAACTCGTTCCTCCTCTAGTCGTTCAATCTGTCAAACATAGGTTTTATTACAAAGATTAGGGAAATTCACTAAGCAGTGGTCGTGTATGCGGTTTGCAAACCACCACACATCACATGAGGTTTTCAGACCGAAACCGTATCTTGTCGTTTGGAGGCTGAAAATTTAAACCACAAGCTACGTGAGGCAGGTTTGCAAAGTTCCAAAACCACATTACAATAAACAACATAATTTACTGCAAACAGTAGGTTTTCAGCTCAAAACTATTTTTTTGCCTTTTTGACATGTCTTTATATAGTACAGTTTTCAATTGGTTCGGAAACCACATGCATAATATTGTGACCTCAGTTATCTACAAAAAGCCTGGCATTTCTTCTTCATCTTGGATAATGTTAGGAGACGAGAGGAGAGTATAGTTGTTTTGGAAATTTGGAAGGTACTTATTTAGCAATTTCTGAAAGTTGTCTTGGTGACATTGTTAATTTTTTGGTGTGTTCTTATTACGGTTTGCTGTGTTTCTTAACTTTAAGTCCTGTCAGTGTTATTTGTGTGTGAGTGGTAGTCTAGTTAGTTTAGTGGGGTTTTTTGTTATATGTCCTTTGTGTGTGATGGGAAAGAGGAAAGGGGTTGCTTTTAGTGAGAGTGTGGAGGAGGAAAGGCAGTAGACCAGGAAGTGGAAGAACAGCCATAGGAGGGTATAGAGAAGATAGGGGCTCATGACAATGGGCAATTGGCCAATGTCAAGTCTGGCCATAATAAATGGTTTTCGCATGATAGGAGCTGTGTTCTTATCTCAAACAAGCCATAGAGCCACAAACGCAACTTGTGGAATGGGATTCGCAATGCAGTAAGCCCCTGAAAAAGGAAATAAGCGGATATCAAAAGATGTCTCAAAGAGAAATTGGCCGAAAAAAGGTGGCATTCTCCTGTGTGTCAGATACCAGTCCAATGAGGCATCGCTTAGGCAAATTCTGTGGAGCTGGTAGAAAGCCTCAGGTTTTTTTGCTGTTTTTCTAAAGCAATAATAAAGCATGATAAAGAAATCAATGCAAATTAAACTGGCTGACAAACATAAGTGCAGGAATATGCCATGTGTTTGACTTGTTCTTACTTAACAATATATACACTTCTGAAAATAATAGTATTATTGTCTCATTGTTAAATCAAACTTTCCTCACAAAGACAAACAACCTCCTGCATCTTTAAGGGAGCAAACAAATGAGTAGGCAGCTAGTGAATTCACCTATATAAACTTCAAAAATGATGTGACCAATATTTCCTTATACATATGTTTTTATTTACAGGACCACAATGACAACAGGCTGACTGTGACACCTCCCCTATACCGCCACGGAATAGTGGCGGTGTAGACATGTGGACATGACAGCTGCTATGGCCGACTTCCACCATATCCAAAAGGATTGTCCAAACTCATCAGATGCAGCAAATTAATGTCCAAATACAAAAGAGAAAAGTTATCAGAAAATTCAAAGTAATGCTCAAAAATCACAAAGCTACTGCCCTTGAAAGATAACCATTTAGTTGAAATGACTGGGAAGATACAGGCAGCTGAATTGAAATTGCATTGCTGGTACTTCACAGTTAAGACATGATTTTTAGCTGCCTTTTGGCACACCAACAACCTCTGCCATACCGAATCCTGCTTGATCTAGTGTCCACACCAGGGGTGGCGGAAGGAAAGGCCAAAACAGCAACATAGAAAGTGACCATCCTCTAAAAAAAAAAAGTAAAACTAAAGTAGTTTGGTATGTGATCAAGCAAAATATTATATTGTTTCTTTGCTTTCTGCACACCACTTACACACCGAGTATTGTAGAATTATCGTTTATCTGACCTGCCCCCTCGTGTATTATCCAGTTTCTGATATCCTCTCTGTAGTAAAGACAGATTGTGCAGTAGACAGAAAGGCCGCCAGTGCATACTTGCACCTGTAGCGCTACAAGTCTGCACTATAAATGGTGCGCCCATCGTGAAGTAATATGCGTTGCCCCTGTAATCAAATAATACATTTAAACTGCCCCTGTTTTAAAATAAATTGATATTGCCCTTCTAAAAATTATTTAAAACTTTATTTTGGATCCTTATTGATATAATGAATCAATATTGCAAATGAATACAATTAATATTGCCTCATTAAAATAAGAAATTAGTAGTGGCTGCATAAAAAATATGTTATTATTGCAGTCATAATTAATAATATAATGTTGACTCCATAGTACTTACCTTAGTCTTTTTCTGTTCTAATAGACCAGATGGCTCAAACAGCACATAGTAGGGGAGGAGTCTTGGGATTAAACATGTATGCCAAGTGCCTAACTCCTAGTCCCACCTACTATACCTCAATGTCTCGTACTGTCCCCCAAAGGAGTCAGAGAAACAGATTCTACGGTGAGTAAAAATTATCTTTTAATGTCGACGCCATAATACTTACCTAAGTCTTTTTCTGTTCTAATAGATGAGATCGCTCAAACATCACGTAAATTGAGCAATCTCGCATGTAAAATATTTCCTTCTTTTCTTTTCTGGCAGCTTAATGTGCGGTTTTGAAAAATGCAGCTTGATACACTGCGCGATTTGTATTCTTTGTGTGTAAAACGGATTGGCTGTTTTACATGTGGTGCTGTGAAACCGTGCTGATTTGTCTTTATTAAAATCTCACATAAACATGCCAAAAACAATGTGGCTTTCAAAACCGCACTTTAGTAAATCTACTACTTACTACCTTAAAAGAATTCCATAATGCTATTAGGACATGTTTTTTCTTTTAACAGTAAACACATGCAAAACACAAATCTCTTGTCAGTGGCTAGAGCACAGAAACAGCCCATTATCCAAAGTCATACAGCTGTTTCAGTTTTATTACAGCTCATCAGTACAAGGTATGGAACCATTACTTCCTTCTAAAGTGCAGTGCTTGTGGAGAAACCAGTAAAACTTGGATAGGGGGGGCTAAAAGGAGCCAGAAAGCTAGGCATTGTAAAGAATACACAGTAAGCGCCTCCAGAATATAGTCATGTGCTGCCTGTAACAAGAAGATTATTGCTTCCAAAAGAAAGGAAAAAAATCTTAAAAGTAAAGTAGATGAAGGCAAACAAAATCACTAATTACAAGTCTCAGGCTAACTATGAAGCCAGAACTTACGTTTCATGCCAACGATACAGCCAATTAAGATTAAATCCTTCATCTATACTTTTGTAATGCAATTATATTTTATAGCAGTGAATGTAAACAAATAAAAATCAAAATCTTACCTCTTTTAAAAGAACCTGGTTTTCAGCTCTGTACTGTTGCTGTTTGAGCGTCTTGACATTCTTAAATTCAGACAGATCAATTACAGTTTTGGGATCAAGACCTTAAGGAATAAATTTATTACACACAAGTTAAACCACTTCATTTAACAAGCAACTAAAAACAAAATCTTGACATTTGCCAGAGAAATCATAATTCACATTGTAAAGCTTCCTTCCTGGAGTTTTAAGAAAAGGACAAGAGCACTAGCTTAGTTATATGTCAACCAATAAGATGACGGGAGCTTCAGAAGAGAACTGTCTAACTACAAGACAAAGAAGGGGACATGTCACCAAATTGTCTGCATAAACTATTGAATGAACTAAACCAGTGATGGACAAACTTTTTCAGGAGTGGGACAAATAAAAAAAGAAAGACTTTAGGCGGGCCAATATAATTTATTAAAAAACTCAAATATCGAAATATATAATATTTTCTTGAATGGGATGGGAGGGTGTTTAATAGCAGTGTTACCTCTATAAATGCAGCGATCGTACAGACACAGCACTTATTTCAGCAGGTTGTTGCAGATCCGTCTTTCTGGTGAGCCACTAACTGACAACACACCAGCCAATCAAAATCCGCCTTAATATATGGCCCAGCCCATCTCTTCTCACATGACTTTCAGCCATTAGGGGGCGGGCAGGTGTTTGAGTGATTGACATACGAAGTGTCCTTTTAGGAAGGAGGATGAAGTGTAATGGAGGAAATAGCTGGGAAGGCATAAAAATGAAGGTTCTGACAGACAGGGTCGGCCCTAATAATTTTATGCATATTTTAATGACATTTTTTAAAATATTGGCGGACCGGATAGAACCTCTAAGTGGGCCGGATCTGGACCGCGGGCCGTAGTTTGCCCATAACTGAACTAAACTGTAATGTCAAGATAGTAGGTGTAAAAGTAAATATATAGAACTCCACTCCACTCCTATACAAAAATTCCCTTCTCTAGGTGAGGAAAAAGCAAAGAATAGAAGCATATCAGTTACTAACGGTTTACAAATCTACCAACATAAGATAAAAACAGGCAGTGGAGGAGTAAAGTGCAGAACTACATAGATGGTATACTATCAATAGAATGTGGAACATACATTGCAACTCAAGGGTGACTTTTTTGATCTATTAGGACATGTTCTGGTAGGTTTTTAATTAATTTTATTTATGTAATTTAATCAAATAAAGTAATTTTTATATTGTAACTACTGTTGTTTGTACTGTTCCTCTGCCTTTGTTTAGAGTGCCAAATCTTTATAGAGTGTGGTTATCACCCTTGTTCTGTTACAGGAGAGATTTTCTTCTATGCACAATATTTGGCACGTACAATAAAAATATCTCAGGCACTGTGTGATGAAGCAGACTTGACTTTAGTTAAGAAGGGAGGTCAAAGTGCTATTTACCTCATGAGAGGAAGGTTAAGTCATCCTCTGGCTGCTCAGCTAATTTTGGATTACAATTGCCAGCAGAGTCTGCCAAACAGCCACAGGATACTTAAATATAAAAGCACAAGAAATGGACAGATGGAGAGCAAAAAGAGAATGGGGAATTCTGGGGAAAAAAAAGTCACTGTAGAGCATGGCAATTTACTTATGTACAAATCTGTGAATTTTACTGAAGGACATTTCCTTACACTGTGCTTAATGTTAAAATTGTAACACTTAGTTTCTATATCAATACAAAAAGATGGAACCATTCAATAGAAGATAAAATTACTGAACAAATCAAAATTATTAATGTAAGCAAAATAATGACAAGTATACTGAATTAGCAGGTAAAATATTCATATATTTCATGAGTTAAATAATAGATTAGTAAATCACAAGACATGGTGCTCCAAATGACTGGAAAAACCTAATCCAAAAAAACCCAGGTCCCAACTTTCCAGATAATAGATCTCATACATGTATATAAACCGCCAGTAAATTCTCAAGTCTAACTCATAATTTTATGTTACAGAATTTCTGACTACTAATATTGGGCCCTGGCTCCAATCTTATAATTTGTCTGGGTTTCACATACAAAAGTATTAGTTGTTGAGATAAATGGAGACCTACTTACCCAAACGTTCTCGGAGATCTTCATTTTCATCAAGAATATCATTCACCTTCAGTTCTAGTTTGTTTATATCTGTAGTCAGTGCCTCAATTTCACGATCCCTTATTTTTAGATGTGTCTTTAGTTCCATAATTTCAGCAACTGCTTCCTCTAGACCGTAAATTCCCTTTAAGTGAACAGACTGAACTTAGTGAATGTAAAGGGTTTCAATACATATTAATGTAGGCTTACAGATCAATATAGAATGTATATTTTGGTATGCAACTACCTGTGCATGAAGACACATAATTACATACAGTCAGGTCCATAAATATTGGGACATCGACACAATTCTCATATTTTGGGCTCTATACACCACCTAATGGATTTGAAATGAAACAAACAAGATGTGCTTTAACTGCAGACTTTCAGCTTTAATTTGAGGGAATTTGCATCCAAATCAGGTGAACAGTGTAGGAATTACAACGGTTTCTACATGTGCCTCCCACTTTTTAAGGGACCAAAAGTAATAGGACAAACTAAACAATCCTACATCAAACTTTCCCTTTTTAATACTTTGTAGCAAATCCTTTGCAGTCAATTACAGCCTGAAGTTTGGAACGCATAGACATCATTAGACGCTGGGTTTCATCTGCCCGGCCTCAACTGCAAATGTCTTCAGTTCCTGCTTGTTCTTGGGGCATTTTCCCTTCAGTTTTGTCTTCATCAAGTGAAATGCATGCTCCAATCGGATTCAGGTCAGGTGATTGACTTGGCCATTGCATAACATTCCACTTTTTAGCCTTAAAAAACTCTTTGGTTGCTTTTGCAGTATGCTTCGGGTCATTGTCCATCTGCACTGTGAAGCGCCGTCCAATGAGTTCTGAAGCATTTGACTGAATATGAGCAGATAATATTGCCCGAAACACTTTAGAATTCATCCTGCTGCAATTGTCAGCAGTCACATCATTAATAAATACAAGGGAACCAGTTCCATTGGCAGTCATACATGCCCAAGCCATGACACTACCACCACCATGCTTCACTGATGAGGTGGTATGTTTGGATCATGAGCAGTTCCTTTC
Source organism: Mixophyes fleayi (assembly GCF_038048845.1). Classification (NCBI taxonomy): domain Eukaryota; kingdom Metazoa; phylum Chordata; class Amphibia; order Anura; family Limnodynastidae; genus Mixophyes; species Mixophyes fleayi. The sequence goes on from NC_134405.1 coordinate 223,816,658, forward strand.
CTTCTCCATACTCTTCTCTTCCCATCACTCTGGTACAAGTTGATCTTTGTCTCATCTGTCCATAGGATGTTGTTCCAGAACTGTAATAGCTTTTTTAGATGTTGTTTGCCAAACTCTAATCTGTTATTCCTGTTTTTGTGGCTCACCAATGGTTTACATCTTGTGGTGAACCCTCTATATTCACTCTTGTGAAGTCTTCTCTTGATTGTTGACTTTGACATATATACACCTACCTCCTGGAGAGTGTTCTTGATTTGGCCAACTATTGTGAAGGGGTTTTTCTTCACCAGGGAAAAAATTCTTCTGTCATCCACCACAGTTGTTTTCCATGGTCTTCCGAGTCTTTTTATGTTGTTGAGCTCTCCGGTGCGTTCTTTCTTTTTAAGAATGTTCCAAAAAGTTGATTTGGCCACACCTAATATTTTTTCTATCTCTCTGATGGGGTTGTTTTGATTTTTCAGCCTAATGATGGCTTGCTTTACTGATAGTGACCGCTCTTTGGATTTCATATTGAGAGTCAAAAACAACAGATTCCAAATGCAAATGTCACACCTAGAATCAACTCCAAACCTTTTACCTGCTTAATTGATGATGAAATAACGAGGGAATAGCCCACACATGTCCATGAAATAGCTTTTGAGTCCATTGTCCCATTACTTTTGGTCCCTTAAAAAGTGGGAGGCGCATATAGAAACCGTTGTAATTCCTACACTGTTCACCTGATTTGGATGTAAATTACCTCCAATTAAAGCTGACAGTCTGCAGTTAAAGCACATCTTGCTTTGTTTCATTTCAAATCCATTGTGGTGGTGTATAGAGCCCAAAATATGAGAATTGTGTCAATGTCCCAATATTTATGGACCTGACTGTATACTCAGTATGTATGACCTCATAAGATATTTTTTCTTTTTTTATCAAAGGGGATAAAACACAACATAGGAACAGGATGGAGCAAATCTTCTAGAGAGATCAGCCAATTAATAAATTATGAAGCAGAAATTGATCAATTAGTGACAGATTATTTCACCGATTCAACGGTTTATGTTTTTTCATTCAAAATAGCCTGCAACTGCTCTATTAGTGATCGAACAGGTGAAAGATCTGAAGGATAACTCACCTGGCAATGTCACTGTAATTGCACTTAATTAGTGTACTGCATTTTACAGTCACATTGCAGTAATGTTTATATATAGCTGGAAAAGGGATCTCCATCAGGGGCTCAAATAGTTCTGGGCATTTCAGTCATCTGTGATCATTTACAACTATGGTGTTCTATAATGAAAAGGGCAGTGCTACTGTATGTCTGAAATCAGTACAGACCTAAAAGCAAGGTGAACAGGTCAATAACAGAAGGGAGCTCTATGGGGCATATTCAATTGTTGGCGGTTTCCGCTGCGGAAAAACTATTACCGTTATTACAGTAACTACAGCCGGATTTCAACTCAGAGCTCCCTGAGCCGCGAGCTGAAATCCAGCGTGAAAAGTACTGGAATAACGGTATTTACGTAATGACGGTAATAGTGCGCTGGGCGCGTTACTTTTGGCTGCAACGCCAACAATTGAATATGCCCCTATATATATTTTATCTTATCACTACTTATACTGTATAAACAAAGTAGCAACTTCCATGCACTGTCTATCAATAAAATTATATTAACATGCAGTGAAGGCTTTCTTTTGAGTATAAGCTATTTTTTAAACCATGTGTGTTACTAATCATTTATGGACAACAAAGAACTAATGAAACCAAGACCATACCGTTTCATAATCCTTCATTCTTCTAAGAGCATCTATTAGATCTTTGTCTTTTTGCCTGGCATCATTATCTGCCAACTCTGCAACTCGTTCTGCTTCTCTGAGTCTTTGCTCCATGAGCTGCAGCAATGTTTGAAGTTCTTCAGCCTGACTTCTCTGTGCATGACTAGAGTCACCTAAGGGGAAGAGAATTATTCGTAAATAATAATCCTCCATATCACAACACTAATACAGACTGACACAAGGACTTCAAACAGTGGAGAGAAAAAGGTTTTTTTTACCTATGGACATACATACATACATACATACACACACAACCCTGTTAAATAATTAAACAATGTTATCTGAATTTATTGGGGAACACGATCAATTAAAAGTCAAAAACTTCTAAGCTCATCGTGCCGTGAACTATAGGAACCAAACAATTTTTCTAACAAAACCCCACAGAACAGAGCCAGAAGAAAAACAAAACTAAGCAAGAGAAACAACATCACTACCGAAGAACCATTCACCTTTGGTAAAAACCTAACAGGAAAACTAGGGCGAAAATGGGTGTCCCCCAAAAGGATTCAGAAAAAAAGAGTATTTTTGTACTTACGTTAAATCCGTTTCTCTGATTCTGTCTGGGGGACACTGCTTACCATGGGTTGTGGAGGGAAGCTTGGGAGTTGGCACCTAGCTAGTTAACTTTAGTACTGCTGACAGACCCCTCCCCTCTACAATCCCCCCTTCCTCTTCCTCTCAGTTAATTAAAAAGCCCAAAGGAGAAAAGGCCAATCAACCAAGAGCACACAGAAGAAAAGCAGAAGGGAGGGATCTCAATGTCCCCCAGACGGAATCAGAGGAACGGATTTAACGTAAGTACAAAAATCCTCTTTTCTCTGTCATCTAGTCTGGGGGACACTGCTTACCATGGGGACGTTCTAAAGCAGCCCCCTAAGGGTGGGACCGCTCTGAAAGCCCGGCCCGTAGAGAAGTACGGGCAAAATTTGCATCCGAAGACGCAAACACATTAAAACTGATAGAATTTCGTAAAAGTATGGACAGAAGACCAGGTGGCTCTCTGCACAGTTGGTCCGCAGAAGCCCCACTTCTCGCTGCCCAAGACGCCCCCACCGACCGGGTGGAATGGGACGTAAATCTCTCTGACACAGGACGGTTAGTCTTGATGTAAACCTGTGTAATTGTTGCCCTAATCCATCTCGCAATTCACTGCTTAGAGGCTGGCCAGCCTCTATGAGAATCAATAAGGACAAACAGAAAATCGTTACACCGCATTTGGGAAGCTCTCTACACATAAATGCGGAGAGCCCTAACCACATATAATTTATCCGTATACACCTGATCAGACTGAGAAGCTGTCCGAAAGACCAGAACCACAATTTTGTGGTTCAAATGAAAGGCTGAAACATCTTTTGGAACAAAGGAAGGGAGAGTTCTCAATACCGCTCTGTCCTCATGTAGCATCAATTATGGTTGTCGATCACAGAGATCCCAACTTTTAGCTATTGCTTCCGCTCGTAAAAGTTCAGAGAAACATCACCTTGCAGATTAGAGACCTAATCTGCCGAAAGTAAGGATTCAAAGGAAGCCCTGTAAGCATATGAAGCACCAGGTAAAGATCCCATGGTGCTGTAGGAGAAGTAAAAGGAGGCTAGATATGTAAGACCCCCTGAAGAAACATCCTGATATCTGGCATATCTACTAACTTCAGGTGGACGGAAACTGAAAGGGCAGATACCTATACCTTTAAGGAACCTAAGCGCAGACCTGCCTCAAGACAATCCTGAAGAAAGGCCAGAAGTCGGAAAAGATGAAAAGAGGACGTATGACAGGGCCTATTGTCACACCCTGTGATATAGGCTCGCCAAATGCGACGATATATGCGATCCGAAGAGGCTTACAAGCTCGTAGCAGAGTGTTCACTACACTGGGGGAAAAACCCCTAGCCTTCCAGAGCCTGGCTACAGCCATGCGGTTAAAGTCAGCCGAGGTAAATCCTGGTGATGAAAAGGACCCTGAAGGAGAAGATCTTGTCAGAGTGGAAGACAAAGCTCTTGCCCTACTGCCATAAAGATTATGTACGCATAGCACACTCGCCACGGCCATGCAGGTGCTATCAGAATTACTGACAGACCGCCACGCCTCACTCGTCTGAGTACTCAAGGAATCATGGGAATTGGGGAGGGGGGGGGGGGGGTTCGAGGAACAGATATCCCAACCTAAAGTCCCCTGACATGGTCATTACATCCGCTGCTACTGCCAAGTGGTCCCTTGCCCTTGCGCAAAACCTGGGAAACTTCCTGTTGTGTATGGAGGCCATTATATCTATATCCGATAGACCCCACCTCTGAACCAGAGACTGAAAAGCTTCCGGATGGTAGGACTACTCCTCTGGCATCATCGCATTGCGACTGAAATAATCGGCCTCCCAGTTCTTTATTCCTGGAATGAACACAGCCGAGAATGCTGGAACACATTGTTTCGCCCAAGCGAATATCTGAGCAGATACCTGCATTGCCGTTGCTCTTCTCGTTCCTCCTTGTCTGTTGACCTATGTCACAGCCATGGCATTGTCGGACTGAACTCTGAGTAGATGACCCTGGAGAAAGGTTCGGGCCCCCCGAAGAGTCAAAAGGATTGCCTTCAATTCTAATGTGTTGATGGATAGAGAGGACTCCTGGACTGACCAAAGACCCTGGAGCCGGAGATGAAGGGATACAGCCCCCCCAACCTTTCAGGCTGGTGCCTGAATTTCTCGCATCCGCAGACAGAGAAATCTTCTGGCGATCCAACTGTAGGTGGGATCCCGACCCTTTTGTCAAGAGGTCCCACTAAAAGCATCGGGAATAAGCACGTCGAAGGGGACCGTTTCGAAGGAGGCCAACATCTTCCCTTGGAGACGCATGCACAAGTGTATTGAAGGACTGGGAGAAGACAAGACCTGAGATGTTACCCTCTGAACCAACCTGATCTTCTCTTCTGGTAGAAACACTTCCTGTTGTTTGGTGTCCATGACGAGTCCCAGGAAGATCCTGCGTTGGCGCGGAATCACCTGGGATTTCCTTGAGTGTATTAACCACCCATGGCTCTTGAGGAAAGCTATGGTGAAGAACATGTGCTGTTGCAAGCAAATCTCTGAGGCGGATCTTATCAGAAGATCGTTTAAGTAAGGCACGACCTGAACTCCCCTTGAGTGAAGACAAGCTGCCATTACCGACATCATTTTTATGAAAATCCCCTGGAGCCAAGGAGAGGCCGAAGGGAAGAGCCCTGAAACTGATAGTGAGAGGCCCCCACTCTGAATCTCAGGAGAGACTGATGACTGTTCCAGACAGGAACGTGGAGGTATGCGTCCTTTATGTCTATGGAGGCCATAAACTGATTCCTTTACAATCCGTTTATTACTGACCTCAGGGACTCCATCCGAATTTTACCCACTTTTAAGTGCATATTTAGGTTCTTTAGATTTAAGATGGGTCGAAAGGAACCGCCCGGCTTCTTGACAAGAAAAAAGGGTTTGAATAAAACTTTTCCCCTTCTGGATTACTGGGACCCTGCAAATAACTCATGCTGAAAGAAGAGAGGCGACCCAATTCTGTATTACCTGCCTTGTTTGTGGAACTCGAGCTAGCAGGGTTACAAAGAGACGATGTGGAACAGGACCCAAGAGATCTATCCTGTACCCCCTAGTTATACTGCCCCGAATCCAAGGATCCTGAGAAGACGCTGTCCACTGTTCTAGAAAAGAGACAGGCGCCCCCCCCCCCCCCTCACCACCTCCTGGCGGGTAGAATGGCAGTCAGGGTGCAGGCTTCTCCTGAACATTGGAGGCCTGACGTCTAGCTGAGAAAGAGGATCTACCTCTGACTGATAAGCTTCTAGAATTTGTGTGGTCTGCCGCTGGATGACTGGCCCCTAGGAAAGGAGGTCCCCCGAAGGACTGCCTAAAGGAGCTGAAACGCGGCAGGTGGGCTCTACCCATATTCCCTGGCAAAAAGGCACCCGTTGACTGAGAACTCAAACTGTGTTATTCCGGCCCGAACCAACCTGATGCTGAAAAAGGAATGGTTTCTAGGGATTTCTTAGATTCCGAATCAGGCTTCCAGGATTTCAGCCATAAGGTTCTTCTTGCTGAAATTTTCGAAGCCTGAATAGAGGAAGACACAGACGCTCTGCTCTGAGCTGCCTCGTAAAGATACCCAGACGCCTCTTTCAAAATGTAAATCCCGGAAAAGCAATTATGAGTTCTGCAAGGCCTCAGCCGGCTGCTCTGCCCATGCTTCCATGGCTCTAGGGACCCTAGTCGAAGCAAAGGTGGGTCTAAAGGAAGAACCCACTGCTACAATATAGACTTTAGCTGAGCTTTAATTCTGCGGTTAGTCTGTTCTGCAGTGTTCAGGACTGGCAAGGTAGTATGGGGGGCTAAACGGGCTACAAGAGTATCCACCCTAGGGATTCCTTCCCCGTGAGCCAGATCCTCTTTCTGTAATGAATATAAGGAAGAGAATCTTTTGGAATAGAAAACTTTTAATCAGGTTGTTTCTATATTCCCTCAGCAACATTTCCCAATTCCACCAAAGGGGGAAAACGAATAACCTTTCTTCTGGCTTTCTTAACGAGACTTCTGTTTATAGAACTAGGATCCTCTGACTCTGGGAGGTTCAAGGCCTGCCTTACCGTTAATAGCAATCATCACTGGCCTGATATCTGGCGTTTATTCCTAATTTGACACGTGAACCTGATCAGGATCAAATTTTGTTTCCCCTTCCTCAGAAAAGGATTTGCGGATCTATACAGATTTATTTTAGTAGGGGCCAAATATGGGGATTCAGAAACTGGTTTAGCCTGTCGAGACAGGTCTCTGATCCGCTATGAAAAAAAGAAGGGCCTGCTATAGCCGTCCCAGTAGAAGCAGCCGCAGCAGGACCCCCCACATTCGTGACAGCATTATCCAATATAGAAGAAAGTGCTGCTGAGCTTGTCAATAACCAAGTATATTTAGTGAGAAGCTGGCTAAAGAGTAAACTGACTGTGTCAGAAGAGTCTGCAGGGTTTGCGCAGATGGGGGATCCCTCTTCGCAATCCGAAGAAAGCGCCAACGGGTCCCTCTGCCCATATGGTAATTAAACCTTACATCTATAACAGGTAAAATATTTTTCCATAGGACCTTTTCCTTTATCTAACATTTTACAAAGGAAAGAATCACAAGCACACCATTGACTTGAAGGAGACAGAGAGAAAAAAACAAGTAATCAACAAATCTACAATAAAAGTTGCACTTGTCCCTTTAAATAAACAATGTTCTTTTTGTTTTGGCAAGTAAAGAGTACAATAATGTTACCCATACTAGCCCCACTTTGTCAGTAAAACAATACAGTTTTTATAAATGCTTAATAAAAAAAAAAAAAAGAATACTTAGCCAAAAGGCCAAACACAGAAGAGAAGTCCATCAGCGATGTCCTGATGCTTGCTCCCACAAGCAGTTCCCGGGCTTCTTCTTATGCTCCAGAAGATCGGAATACTGCCCGTAAATTGAAGAGCAGGGGAGTTCTATATAATTTTAACTCCCCCTCTTCCGATATTCTGTCTCCATTTTTACTTTTTTTTTTTTGGGAAAAATAAATAATAATTAGCAGAGTAATGGAGACCTTGAAAAGATTGAGGTCTCCTGCAGCGGTTCTGACCCCGATGCCCCCTTCTATTACTGAGGGGGGATCTTGGTATAGCCTCCTTATTGCTGCCTGTCTTAACTCCGGAGGTCCGATCCAAGATGGCCGCCGGCTGGTGATCCGATAACCGGCACTCTATGCCTGCAGTGGCAGCGCCGGTTATCGGGGAGGCTCCGAGAGTGACATTGGTCTGGAGACTGCTTGTCACTCTGTTTCAGACACCTAAGGCTGTGCCAGTGAGAGCCCTCGGCTCTCATCTGACAGAGCCGTGTCTGCGCTGCGGGTCTGTGAGTGTGTTCTCTATGGTAGAACACACTCCCAGGTCTGCCTTCAAAATAAAAGTCCCTGTAATTAAAGAATTAAAAAAAGTTAAGAAAAAAAAAATTAAATAAAAATTAAATATAAATTAATAAATTAACACTAGCAACTAAAATAGCAGCCCAACTCCATGGGCACCTAGAAAAAACTGAGAGGAAGAGGAAGAGGCAGGGGGATTGTAGAGGGGAGGTGTCTGTCAGCAGTACTAAAGTTAACTTGGTAAGCAGTGTCCCCCAGACTGGATGAAAGAGAAAAGGATTTAGCCCAAGTATAAAAATCACTGGACCATAAGGTCATCCCAAAGCTGCCTCTTCATAAGTTGGTACACTCACAGAGGAGCAGTGCGCAACACCTTCCAGCGAAAATGCATCTGTGGACACGAAAACATTGAACTTCTAAAATTTAATAAAAGTATGTACCAAGAACCATGTAGCTGCCCAACACAGCTGCTAGCCAAAGCTCTGTACAAAACCAACCACAAAGCACTCACTGATCTGATAGAATAGGCCTACACTTTATAAGTAACAGGTTTCCATGGTCAAATGTAAGCGTGATGAATCACAGAATTGATCCATCTGGCTATAGTCTGTTTAGATGCTGACCAAGCTCTTTTAGAAGCACATCATAAGAGCCACGATCTTTCTACAATCTAGTGTTCTTCTGACATATACACAACATCAGTAATTGAAGAGACACCTCTTCCTCTGAGGACTGAATCTGACTAAAAACCAGAATTATGATGTCCTAATTTCAGTGGAATTTAGAAACCACCTTGGGCTGAAAGGATGATTTCATATGGAGAACTGGCCTATCCTTGTGAAAAACATGAAAGGAAGATCTGCAAGACAAAGGCCTCAGTTCTGACAACCTCTGAGCCATTGAAATGGCCAGAAGGAAAACAAAATCTTTTCCATGTGAGAAACTTGAGATCCACTGAGACCAGTGGTTCAAAAGGAGTTTGAAGTAAAGCCTTCAAAATTTACAATCAAGTCCTAAAGGACTAAAAGTGAATAGTGGACTCAAATGTTTTACACCAGGAAAAAAACGTCTTCCAGACCTTGCTGAGGTTGTCCACCTTCAACCACCACAGGAACAAGCAACGTATCCTCTGAGAAAAATAAATCAGTTTGTGTTTGGGTGAAAATGAGACTCGATCCATTTTGAGGGGAGTTCAATTTGAACCGCTCTTGAATGAGACCGTGCAGTGCAGCACTAAAGTCGAAGCCATTTTCCTCAGGACCGTCATACAAAAATAGGACAGTCTGGGAGCCAATAGACACCTTATCAGTCTGAGTAACAAGTCTATCTTGACTCAATGGAGAAGGCCCTTCTGCTGTCGATTGTCCAACTGCAGACCCATGAAAACCAGCATTGGGGTTGAAACCAGGTTGGATTTCTGATAATTGATAATCTATGAGACTCAAATACCTGTGCCTTTTCCAGAAATGTGTTTGAAGCAGAGTTGTGGACTCCACCTTCTTCAAGAGATCGTCTAAATAAGGTATGATCATTACCCTACCCACATGGACTGCAGGAGTGCGGTCATGAAAGCCATAACCATTGTGAACACCAGTCAAGCCAAGGTACATGTAAATAAGTATCCTTGATGTGCATGGATACCATGAACTTTTCCTGTTCCATGCTGTGGATGACCAATAACAGAATTAAGCAAAAACCTCTCCCTCTGGTCTACTGGCAATGGGGTGATCAGCCACACTCTGAGCAACATGTGAATAGCTTCTCACAGAACGTTTTACCTAGTCCACCAGAAGGTTGGTAATGAAAAATCATCTAGGCAATGTTCTGAGGAGGTCGATGATATATCCCAGATTGATGATGCGTCACACTCAGGCATTTGAAGTGCAATTGAACTAATCCCAGTAGAGAAGCAAAAGGGTTCCCAACACAGCCACCGGGTGGGCTGAGTGTCTGTCATGAAGACAAGCTGACGTGGGCTTAGCTTCCAGATTTTTACAAGGCCAGGCCTGCTTTCCAACAAGAGGGGCAGTACACCGCTTTCTTGGCCACTGGGCTTTTCATCTAACTGCAGCGCAAAGTGATCAGAAACAAGAACTTTGTGTCTTAGAAAAATTTACCAGCAGGGTGACATCTTATTCTGGACAGAATAAGACGTCACCCACTTGCTTTAAGCCAGTGAATACTGCAAGTAAAAAACAGTGATGCCCAAATTTTACCCTCAATGAGACAAGCATCCAGAGGAGCCTCTCCAATTAATCATGCCTCGCACATGTGCTCAACTTAAGACATTAATTTGGATGTAGGCCTCTGTGACTGGATCACTGATAAATAACTTTTGGTATCAATTTATTTAAAGGAAATAGCGCAGGGGCTTATTTATATAATTGCACGTGCACTTATTTTTGATATTGTGTATATTGTGAGATTGGAAATAGTTATTTCTGAAACCAGTGTAGAAAATTAGTTTTTTCTGTTGTAACCTTTCAAAAGCAAATATCTTATTTCTGATGTATATCGGATACAATAAATCATTGTTTAGAAAACCATATGCATATCTTGGTGCAAAGAAATGCTTTGTTGTAATTGTCTTTGGGAATGCGTATCCTGCTACTGTCTAAAGAAATGATTCATGTTGATTGGATCTTTTGATATGTGAGGCCTTTGAAGGCAGGAAGGGTTAAGACCTTGTTCCTAGATTTCCTGTGTCTAAAGACAAGATGCAAGACATCACAGCGCTTCTACAATTTCACAGATAAGTGTAAATATTGTTAGCTTTGCGATGCATGTAAATCTATGTTTTGGTAAACGGGTTACATCCTGATTCTAAAAATAGCCTGTGTCCAAATCTGTATAAAAAGCACTTTACTGAACACTAAAATGTATCTTTCTGAGTTCATCTGACCTGAACGCTGGTACCTTCAACCAGTGTTTGAACAAAAAAAAAATCACTTGCTTCATAGACCTGCTTGAAAATATCTTCCATGCTAAAAATCCTGTGACCTACAAATTAGACCCAAACTCTAATCCATTCTACGGCTGATTCCGAGGTTAGACCCAGCTCTCCAGTACCACAGCTCTGCCTGCTACCCATGCAGCCCTGGTCAGTGTGATAGGTCAGGTGTGATAGGTCAGGGGTGATCCATCCACAGCAACCCTGATCTATAGTAAGAGGTCAGGAGTACCAGCCCAGATACACCAGCAACGAGGTACGCTAGCAGCGTCAGTTACTCAGAAGGAACGTGGTTCTGAGTGCCATAAAAAGAGCTCAGTGGTGGCTACAGGCCCCTCCCACTGCGGCAGGAGGGCGTATTCAGAATAACGAAAGGGGACAGTGGCAAAGAAAGCCCAGCCGGTTCCCGGCAACAACAGAAAGGGTGGCATAAGCGGTCCATCCTGTCACAGCCTCCATTACTGCAAATCCTCCAGGAGTTGCTCTCACCACTATACCCACAGAAATCTAAATTCTATTTTTTTTTCAACAAATTTCCAACTCTTTCCCCAACAACTTCTCACACCTATTTCTATATTCTCCAGTCATGATATAGCAGTAATGAAACCCTAGCACTAGCCCTTGATCAAGTTGCTCCAACTATTTGTTCCCCTGAAAGACAATCACAAGTCTCTTACATCTCATGACTTCCTCAAATATACTACGATCTATCATTTATATCAAAATGCTATTGACTTTGCCAAACAAATATACTTTCAATCTTTCATCACCACTCAGACTTCCCTGGCCTCCCCACCAACACCTTCAACAACTACCATTGCCCGAGATCTTACATCCTGCTTCAAGGACAAGATTCAACATGAAATTGTATCCATCATCTTCCAGCAACAATGAAGAATGAAGCTGACAAATTTGGAAGACAAAATAGCTTAACATATAATTTGTTGTTATAAAATAACCTTTATTTGTTTGCAGTTGCCGTTTTACATCTTCAATATGAAGAGAATGTGATTCCATCTCTTTAGTATGCTGCTCCAATTGCTCAGTCAGCATCTTGATGTGACTATCCCGTTCCTGCAGGCCCTAAAATACATTATAATAAATGTCAGATAAGCAAATATAAAAAAAAAAAAAATCTGATTCAAAGCTTTGCATGAACTGTACATGGGATATTACCTGCTGGAGAGCTAGAACGCTGCTCTTGTCTGCATCTAACTGAGCAATTTTCAGTTTTTCTCTTAGGTTGTGCATCATTTTTTGATACTCCATAATCTCCTCATCTTTAGACGCCAAGATCATCTGAAAGACAGTGAGTGTCAATATCACAGAAGTCAAACACACCCTATAATACTCTAGAACAACAACATATTCATACCTTCCATTCCCCCACTTTTACATTTACGGCTACCATAACTGGATCATCTTCTTCATTCTTTGCCTTTAACTGTTCTGTTAGCTCCACGACCTGTACAAAATAGGTAACAGACTGCTTTGGAACAAGAATATAAAAAAAAACAAAAAAAAAAACAAACATAAAATCAAACTAAAAATGTTAACAGCATTAGTAAACATAATGCAAGGTGAGAAAATATAGAAATATTACAAAAATATAGGACTTAGAAAAAGTGAAGCAAGACAAAGAGGAGTTAAGGAGTAAATCATGAATAATAAAAATATTCCGGCGCAAGATTTGGGAACCATTAAGTCTAATATGCGTACATTACATGACTTAATGCTCATCTCCACAAGAGGCTTCTCAAGCTGCAATACAAACAGTACGCAACTAGTGCAATTGGTGGAAATAGTGCAGCATAGATATCTATTGATCTCTGTGCTGCAAAATCTATCCTACGCATGCAGACAGCAGTAATATACACAGCGCGGCAGTTGCCACGAGAAAATGCCATAATGCATCAATCTCTTGCTTTTTGTTAGAAACAAAAAATAAAGAAAGGATCCTTAGTGATGTATTGACGAGACATCTGCATGAAGCATAAACCATATTCTTTGTTGTGTAACTAAAGAAATGAGTGGAGTGTGAAAGTACTAATAGGAGCATCCATGCTTAGCTCAAAAAGAGAGTTACACACATATACATAAATATATATATATATATATATATATATATATATATATATATATATATATAATTATATACACACACACACGCGTACACCTTATACATACACACACGCACGCACGCACATTTAAACTTGAAAGTACAAAATTAAGCTACAAAACTTGCTGAGGATTTGTACAACTCGCCTGAAGTCTGCAGTGTTCTTTCTCTTTCCTCAGTTGGTCCATAATGCTGTCCGTTTGCTGCACTATGAGCTTCATCTTGCTGTATTCGTCAGTCATTTTCTCCATTTCTTGCACAGATTCTTCCAGGTTCTTTGTCATTTCCTGGTTCTGGGCTTCCAACCTCTCATTAGCTTCATTCAAGCTCTGTGTTATAAAAGATATGCAATCATTTTATATTCAGGTTAAACAAGATTATTAAAGAATTACAGAAACCTCTATTTGTTTGGATCTACAATGTGCACCATGGCTACCACTACCTATCACGCTGACTGCGCACATTTCTACATCCGGAGTAGAGAATAGTGAAAATTGATAACCAAGGTTGACTCACATGAATTTCATCAAGATATTGTACAAGCTCCATGTTCTTTTTTGAAATCACAGTCTTGTAGTCCTGTTCATCTCCACGGGACAAAAGTGATTCTCTCTGAGAGTCAATCTGCCTCTGGTAGTCTATAACATCTTGCCGTAGTTGTTCATTCTGTTTGCCAAAAGTTATTAGAGATCATCAGCACACAAAACAACCACATTTTATCTATTCTATTGTGTTACTAAGCTCTGTGACACCACTTCTCCAATGAATAACATTTCTCACCTTTTTCTTAAGTAGTTTTTTCTCCAAAATAAAAGTAGAGATGAAAGGAAAAGCAATACATAGAGGATTATACATAAAAGAATTACAACAAAAGAATGGAGAAATAGGGGGGAAAAAAATCAAACAAAACAGAGAAGGAAAAAAAAAAAATTGAGGAAAGATTGAATAAAATAGCAAAATAAAGGCAAACACAGGCTTCTACTGCTCACTGCAGCAAAAGAGGTCTAAGCCAACTTAAGGCATCTGTCCACTTTGAGAAAAAGCCTTAAAAATTAAACTTTTCCTCTATACATAGTAAACAGGGGTAGGCACTATTGCACTGTAAAAGTAGTAACCAACTTATTTTTATGCTATTTAGACATAACTTATTAAGATGCAGTCATGCAACACTGACAATCCCGCTCACCACCATCTATCAATGAGACTAAGGGGTATATTTAATAAACTGCAGCTTTGAAAAAGTGGAGATGTTGCCTATAGCAACCAATTAGATTCTAGCTGTCATTTTGTAGAATGCACTAAATAAATGATAACTAGAATCTGATTGGTTGCTATAGGCAAACCTGCAATTATACCCCCAAGTCCGACATGAACATAATCTAGTTAGTTTGTTAAAACCGTATCCAATAAACCCTAGTTGATATCCTGTGCTTGAATGTAAGACTGGAACAACTTACCTCTCGTCTTAACTTGCTGTTTTCATTATCGGCTTCCTCATTTCTGAGCGCAAGCTAAAATGATAAAATTCATGGTATATGCCATTTTAATATGAAAGTATTTCAACAATATAATGCATACGTTCACATTAAAGCAAAAACAAGGTTTTCATTACATCACTTACATAGTGTCACGCTGTGCTCTTTACACTATTATCTTAAATTAGTTAATATATGGTTTTACATTTTGTAGCTAATAAATCCAGCTGGTAATGTTTAATAGTCTTCCTGAGCTCATATTTAGCCACTAGAAAATGAACACTCTACATGGGTAAAATAGTAACAGACTGGAAACTTATGAGATATGTTTTACAAATAAATAATATAGTAATATATTTCCCAGAATGCATAGTGCCCCCTCCCCCAACTTCTGACCCCAAATATACGTTTAGAAATTTCAATCTGTGATGTGGTACCATCAATTATGATCTTTACAAAAGTGCAACAAGGGGTTATTCACATAAAAGGTTATCCATTTGAATCAGTAATTATCACTCCAGCTCTTATAAAGAGAAATGCTCAAAAGGAGTACTTTTGGAGATTTCTTAAATACTAGAATTAAGAAAGTCTGCTCTGCAATACAGAAGATTTTCTAAGTTACACTGCATTTGCCACACTCATGTAAAATAAATTATCAATCTTATGCAATAACTACTCTAAATATACCTCAGAACCAATATGCAACTACATAATTTCCGATAGTAGGGAAAAGGGGCCTGATTCATTAAGGATCTTAACTTAAGAAACTTCTTATTTCAGTCTCCTGGACAAAAACATGTTACAATGCAAGGGGTGCAAATTAGTATTCTGTTTTTCACATAAGTTAAATACTGACTGTTTTTTCATGCAGCACACACATACTTGATAGCTTATTTGTACACTGAAATTTAAAGTTGATATCTGTGTGCTACATGAAAAAACAGTCAGTATTTAACTTATGTGCAAAACAGAATACTAATTTGCACCCCTTGCATTGTAACATGGCTTTGTCCAGGAGACTGAAATAAGAAGTTTCTTAAGTTAAGATCCTTAATGAATCAGGCCCAAGATTCTACAGTAATTATGTAATAACTTAAGTATTATTTGTGTAGCGATATAATATATTTTTAAGCATAGTTATGCTTTAGAAAATCTAATCCATTATGAAAGCTGAATAACAGAAATGTTTGTTAAAGTACAATAAGATTTTTCATCAAATTGTATTAAATGGATACTTATTTAGTTAATTTAAAAGCAATATTGTCTGCTAAACGCATTGGAACTGAGACAGTAATGGTGTGATACTATTAAATGGCGTGCAATAAATAAAAGCTATGCCCCAAGGGCGCTATCCAAAACACTGTTCTATCGCTGGTGTGCCTAGTTGCAATAGATTGCAATCACTGATTTCCATTAGGCAATTTAAGTGTTGCAAAATCAATTTCTCTGGTTGGCAGACTTGCCCAGAAAAGTAGCTTGAAGTGTTTTTAGGAAGAAATTGTCCAGTACATGCGACAAATGTAGCGTTATGTACTGTACAGAACATGCAAACATGAAGCTCTTAAAACAGCACTTTCAGTTTGACTCTACTTCTTCAGGAGATAACAATGTTAAAGATCATAGGATCATTGGTGGTGAATATGTGG
This sequence comes from Mixophyes fleayi, assembly GCF_038048845.1. Classification (NCBI taxonomy): domain Eukaryota; kingdom Metazoa; phylum Chordata; class Amphibia; order Anura; family Limnodynastidae; genus Mixophyes; species Mixophyes fleayi. The sequence goes on from NC_134405.1 coordinate 223,832,572, forward strand.
CATCAAAATTTATATGTGGCATGACCCTATAGCTGTTACTGTTGACTGTTGTAGTTATAAGATTAATCAAAACATAGATGATACTATAGAGCTGAAGGCCATAATCATTAATGTCTGCCATGGCACTAAACACATTACCCACTTGTTCATTAACTTGTTTCTCTTTTTCCAGCTCCTTTCTCATGTCTTTCTGTTCACGCTCTCTCTGCCCCATCTGTCCCTCTAGCTGACGAATTTCTTCCCGTAAAAAACGTGAATCTCTAGTTCCAGTGGACAGCTGCACCATCTGCATTAAATAAAAATTCACAAGGGGAGCATTGATTATAAAAAAAAAATTAAATGTGGCAAGCAGAAGGAAGGATTGGGAAAAAAACCTTGACAAACACTTAGCTTGGATTGAAGAACAAACTGGAATACTGTGCGACAAATCGGTGGATTTACTTTTTGTAAAGTTGGAAAAATAACAGTGTTAAGTAAACATTTTAGCACTATTTCTCATGGGCAGAAAGACTGAATTGTTTCTTTCCTCCAAACTTACAATTCAAATTTGAAAGAAAAATGTAGCAATCTAACTTTCATTCTAACAAATATTGGCAGTGAGCACTTAGGCAACATTAAAATAGCACAAGGCGGCACATTATAGTTTATGGACTAATGGAAATTATTTATCCATGTATTTTATATGCTACAGACAAATTGCTGGTTAGCATTTTCACTTATAATGTTAACAAACATCATCTTCCAGGAAAGCCTATTATTATTATTATCTCATTTAGTGACAACATCCTCCACAGTGCTTTACAATTGGTAACAGACAAAGAGGTAAAAGGGCCCTGTAAGCTTACAATCTATAGAAAAATTTTGATTCATGAGGCTAGATGGCACACATTTCATACCGATCCATGTAGATTGCAATGGGAAAAAGTGCTTAGGGGGCTATATGATTCAGTCACAGGCGCCAGAGGAGACTCCTCTTCACTATCACCGATGGCAGGCTTCCGATTATCTTAGCGGCGAGTGGCAATGGTTTTAAGATAGCAACCAAGCTCCGGAAGCCTGACACAGGTATGTACCTGGAGGTGAGGTAGGACTAACTTCAGCAGCACCCCTGACTCCCTAACAGCTGAGTCCGAGCAGGTCAGGAAAAGTCCTCACTAGGGACAGAATGGCAGTTGGGGATCTGTCCTGTAGACAGGGTGCCATCCCTGGACTGGGACTGAAAAGCAGGGCATACCTTAGCTCGCGGCATCTCAAGCACTACATAGAGAATCGCCTCTTGTTATTCCCTTTCAGAAAGTCTCTTGGAGATTTATCATATTTTTATGGTAAATTGTGCATATGTGCTGTGCATCTTCACTATTCTCTATAAAGTTATAGAATAGTGTTGTGTACATCCTCCTGTTGTTGTAGCACAGCGTTTCCTTGTAGCGGTGCCTGTGAAGAGGGTGTAGAAAAGATGACGTAACTTACCGGACCAGCGATTCAGTGCAGGCAAGTCATTTTTCTTCACCGCGCTAACGATATTAGTGCCAGTCTCCCAATTAATAGCCAAGAAAGTGAGCAAAACATGGCTCACCACAGGCAATTGAATTTGGCTTTCCATGTAACTCGGCCCCACCCCATGCACTGGTCTGGTCAGACCGTTGCAGATGGCTGAAGAAAGACAAGAAAAAAGGCGCAGGAGCACGAAGAAAGAAGACAGATGTTGGGGACTGAATATGTCATAGCCTCTTCAAACAAGAACTGCGGAGTCACCAGCTGTAAGATGTGGAGAAGCAGGAAGTGGCGAGAAGAAGCTCCGTTAAATGTTTACATACATTTTATTAAGACTAGCCACTGTCACCAATGTCAGGCATGAGATCCATGGGCACAAATTCGAGCACCAGGTCCGGAGGCCCCATTAGCTTATTGTTGTAGAACTTTGCACCCTATAATAATTTTCTTTGGGCACAATTGTACAGGCTTGAAAGCATACCATGCACTATTTCAGGCTCTAAGCCTGGGGCCACATTAATTTCAGCCTACAGGTCTGCCTGACAATTTTACCACTCTTAACAGTCTGTGGCCACAGATTAGCCAGAAAGGAAAACACTTTAATTCAGGCACTAAGCCTGTGGAGACAATTCAGGTGCTAGGCCCGCCATCAGGATTTCAGCACCAGTTTTAACAAGAGTACACCTAGTACATACCTGCCTTTCTGATCCTCATTTGCTGCCGAAATCCTGATCGCCATTTCTGTGCAGTGGTCACTTGACATGTAATTCTCCTTGTATCCTACAATTCTGCACAGTGTGGTCAGGCAAGCATTAAAGGTAGGTCAGGGGTGTTTCCTACTGTATCCTGTGCATCCACTGTGTATTGTGTTGAAGTGTTTGCATTGCCTTGTAACTGTTGTGTACTGTTTGCTGCTGTTCTCCACTAACCATCTTATTGTACAATATAGTGGGTAGGTGTTAGACAGTCGCGGCGGCCGCGGGCACCGCCGCGACACACATTACCTCCTTCCGACGTATTCTTCCTTCCGGTATTTCGGGCCGACCGTTGCCAGGGCAACGGCCGGACGCCGAAAATAGTCTGTAGGCGCTCCGGCAGGCTGAGTAGCCGGGCGCATGTGTAACAGGTCAGCCTGTGGGCTGATTAAAGTAATCTACAGGGGCTGTGCATGATTCAGAGCTAGGCTCTGATTGGCGGCCTTTGGTACTTAAGGCAGTGAGGTCTGCAGCCTCACTGCCGTTTATAGTTTCTCTGCCACACTCCTGCTGACCTGCTTGTTTCCTGTACCTGCCTTTGTTCCTGTCCCTGTCCCGTGGACACTCTATTGGATTTCCCGTGTATGACCCCTTGCCTGGATTTGGACCCTGACTGTTTGCTCGTGACCCTGACCTTCCTGCCTGGATTTGGACCTTGCTACCGTGCCTATGACCATTGACCTCGGCTTGTGTATTGGATTCCCTGTCTGCTGCCGGCCCTCGACCCTTGCCTGGATTTCACTCCGCTTTCCCGGGTTCTCCCTAGTCGGTACGCACTTCACGACCCTCTGCTAGTCTGCGGCCAAGTCTGTCCCCACCACTAGGGGCTCCAGTGAATACCTGACTGGCAGAGCAGACTCCAGGTTGTGTTGTACCGGCTAGAGGGGTTCCTAACATTATAACCGGCCTAAAAACAGACGTTCCGGAGACGAAGTTGGGATGGATGAAAGCGGAACCAAATAGTCTCCTTTTCAAGCCCTGGCGGGTCATGTTGAGACCCTGTACCAGATGGTCCGGGGATTGTCCCAGCATTTGTCGGTCCAGGAGGAGGACCACCGGACTACACTAGCCATTTCCGGTTCCCCCAATGAACCCAAGTTAAATTTGCCAGACCGGTTCTCCGGAAACAGAGTCCTGTTCCGGAATTTTAAAGAAAGCTGCAAGCTCTATTTTCGACTGAAACCTCAGTCTTCTGGTTCAGAACAGCAGAGAGTTGGAATTGTCATCTCCCTCCTGCAGGGTGACCCCCAGTCCTGGGCTTTCACCCTACCACAGTCGAGTCCTATCATGCAATCGTTGGACGCTTTCTTTAACGCATTGGGTCTCCTCTACGATGACCCAGATCGAGTTGCCTCTGCCGAGGCTCATCTACGGGCCTTAAAGCAAGGTCAGCGTTCGGCAGAAGAATACTGCGCTGAATTCCGCAGATGGTCGCCTGACAGTGAGTGGAACGGTCCAGCGTTATACAGCCAGTTTCGCCTAGGACTGTCAGAGGAGATTAAGGATTCACTTGTGCAGTATCCTTCCCCCGCCTCATTGGAAAGCCTTATGCAGCTTGCTATTAAAATTGACAGAAGAATCAAGGAGAGGAGGACAGAGAAAGAGGCATCTTCTTGTTTGTCTGCATTTGTTCCAGCTTCTATGGAGGTTGAGAAGCCTACGCAGTCAGGGGCGCTTCGCCTCTCTCCTGACGAAAGAGACAGAAGACGGTCACAAGGCCTATGCCTTTATTGTGGTAAGAAAGGCTATTTCTCCTGCTCTTGCCCTTACAAACCTGAGAAAGGAGCATGTCTGGGAAAGGTCCACTTAGGTCTGCAAGTTGTTTCCCAAAAGAATGCTGTCCTGATTCCCGCACAAGTCACTTTTGGTGCCAGTTCCGTGGCCCTGTCGGACTTCATTGATAGTGGAGCTGCAGGCAATTTCCTTGATATCGGGTTCGCCCGCTCCACTGGGATTCCGCCTGTAAAGCTCAAATCCGCTATTACAGTCTGTGGCTTAGATGGGAATCCATTGCCTGGAGGCAAGATTGAATGGGAGACTCCCCTATTACACTTGAACATTGGAGCGCTTCATTCAGAGTCCACAACGTTCCTCCTTATTGACTGCTCATTGGTTCCATTGGTCCTAGGCCATCCTTGGCTTTCTCGTCACAACCCTGTTGTGGATTGGGAGAAAGGAGAAATTGTTCAGTGGAGCTCGTATTGTTCACAGTCTTGCTTGACTCTGCCTCTGCGAATGATCCAGTCTATTCCGGAGCAACTTCCCTCACAATACCACGAGTTCTGGGATGTGTTTTCCAAGAAAGCTGCGGATACTTTACCACCTCACCGTGACTTCGACTGCGCCATCGAGCTCATACCTGGTTCCAAGTTACCCAAGGGACGCTTGTATTCTCTCTCGGGTCCCGAGACCAAATCCATGCAGGATTATATTGAGGAGAATTTGGAAAAGGGGTTCATCAGGCCATCCAAATCTCCAGTAGGAGCTGGATGTTTTTTTTGTGTCTAAAAAAGACGGAGGACTAAGACCCTGTATTGACTACAGAGGATTGAACCTCATCACATTTAAAAACAACTATGCACTTCCTCTCATCTCCGTATTGTTCGACCAATTAAGAGGTGCAACAGTCTTCACCAAAATCGATCTTCGAGGTGCATATAACCTCATCCGGATCAGAGAAAAAGATGATTGGAAGACGGCATTCAATACACTTTCTGGCCACTACAAATATCTGGTCATGCCGTTTGGTCTTAGTAACGCGCCTGCGGTGTTCCAAGATCTGATCAAAGAGGTGCTACGGGAGTTCCTTGGTCATTTTGTGGTCGTCTATTTGGACGACATCCTCATATATTCCAAATCATTATCTGTACATTAGGGTCATGTCAGACAAGTTCTACAGAAATTGCGAGAGCACCGCCTCTATGCTAAATTAGAAAAATGTGAATTTGAGGTGCAGAAAGTATCCTTTCTAGGTTTTGTAATCTCCTCTGAGGGATTCTCCATGGATCCAACTAAGGTACAAGCTATCCTGGATTGGGTACAACCGAATAATCTCAAGGCGGTACAAAGGTGCCTGGGCTTCGCCAATTATTATAGAAGATTAATTTGCGATTTTGCTGAGATTCTGGCTCCTATTGTCACCTTGACTCGCAAAGGAATGGATCCAACTAACTGGTCACCCCAGGCAATAACAGCGTTTAAGACTTTAAAGAAAGCGTTTGTATCAGCTCAGGTCCTTAGACATCCAGATCCTGAATTACCGTTTGTTCTTGAAGTTGATGCTTCCGACGTCGTTGCTGGTGCCATCTTGTCTCAAAAAGATCCCCATACTCGCCGCCTACATTCTTGTGCCTACTTTTCCCGTCAGTTCTCCTCAGCAGAAGCCAACTATGATGTGGGTAACCGGGAACTATTGGCAATCAAATGGGCCTTTGAGGAGTGGCGACATTGGCTAGAAGGCGCTACACATCAGATCTCTGTTATAACTGATCACAAGAATCTACAATACATACAGTCGGCCAAACGCTTGAACCCCAGACAGGCTTGTTGGTCGCTGTTCTTCACCCGTTTTAACTTTGTGATCACCTACCGTCCAGGTTCTAAAAATGTCCGAGCAGATGCTCTGTCCAAAAGCTTCCTGGCACATCATGTTCCGGTTACTAGTCCTGAGCCTATCATTCCCACTTCCATGATCCATGCTGGGTTAACCCAAGACCTGAGCTGCACCCTGCAAAGATTTCAAAGGTTAGCTCCTGATAAAAACTCCGGTGGGATGCTTATTTGTCCCCGTTCATTTAAGGAAGGCAGTCCTGGCTGAGGCACATGATAGTAAGACTGCTGGACATCCTGGAATACAGAAGACTTTGGAGATCCTCTCCCGTACTGTCTGGTGGCCATCTTTGTCTGCTGATGTCAAGACTTATGTCCTCTCTTGTGAGGGTTGTGCCAGGAGTAAGGTCCCCAGGAGTCGTCCTGTAGGCCACTTGCTTCCATTGCCTATTCCTGCAAAACCCTGGACACACTTGTCTAAGGACTTTATAGTTGACCTGCAACTCTCTGTAGGACACAACACCATCTGGGTGGTAGTTGACCACTTCAGCAAGATGTCACACTTTATACCACTACCCAGGATCCCTGGTGCTCGAGATCTGGCCATTCTGTTCATCCAGCATATATTCCGGCTCCATGGACTTCCTACTGACATCGTTTCCGATCGCGGTTCCCAATTCGTGGCACAATTCTGGAAGTCTTTTTGTACCCTTCTTGGGATCAAGAATTTGCGTATAATAATTCATGTCACTCATCTACCAAAACCTCTCCATTTTACGGCAATTTTGGTTTTCACCCCAGACCTAATTCCTTGTACTCTCTCAAGTCCGCTGGTATTCCGGAAATTCGTTCCACGGCCAGGGATCTCAAAGTCATCTGCAAAAAAGTGCAGTCGTCATTGAGACAAGCCTCATTTTTTGCAAAAAAAAATTCGGACCACCACCGTACGACCTGCTCCCTCAAAGTGGGCCAGAAAGTGTGGCTGTCTACACACAATATTAGGCTCAGACAGCCTTGCAAAAAACTGGGGCCTAAATTCATTCCTCATTATCAAGAAGATTAATGCTGTAGCATTCAGATTGAAAATCTGAGGATCCCCAACACATTCCATTGTTCTCTGCTTAAGCCCGTGTTATACCAGAATCAGTTCCAGTCTTCGAGTTCTCCTGTACGGAACACGAACAAATACATCATTCATAAGATCCTTGATTCTAAGAGAGTGCAGGGGCAGGTGCACTTCCTAGTTCAATGGAGGAATCGTGGTTTGGAAGAGCGGTCGTGGATTCCACAAAGACTGCTTCATGCTGCCAAACAGTTAAAATAATTTTTCAAAAAATTCCCTAGGAAACGTGGATGTCGAAGTTCTTTGACCCCTCCTCAAGGGGGAGGTACTGTTAGACAGTCGCGGCGGCCGCGACACACATTACCTCCTTCCGACATCCCTATGATGACCGGGACGTCACTTCCGGTATTTTGGGCTGACCATTGCCAGGGCAATGGCTGGACGCCGAAAATAGTCTGTAGGCGCTCCGGCAGGCTGAGTAGTCAGGCGCATGTGTAACAGGTCAGCCTGTGGGCTGATTAAAGTAATCTACAGGGGCTGTGCATGATTCAGAGCTAGGCTCTGATTGGTGGCCTTTGGTACTTAAGGCAGTGAGGTCTGCAGCCTCACTGCCGGTTATAGTTTCTCTGCCACAGTCCTGCTGACCTGCTTGTTTCCTGTCCCTGTCCCGTGGACACTCTATTGGATTTCCCATGTATGACCCCTTGCCCGTTTGCTCGTGACCCTGACCTTCCTGCCTGTATTTGGACCTTGCTACCGTGCCTGTGACCCTTGACCTCGGCTTGTGTATTGGATTCCCTGTCTGCTGCCGGCCCTCGACCCTTGCCTGGACTTCACTCCGCTTTCCCGGGTTCTCCCTAGTCGGTACGCACTTCACGACCCTCTGCTAGTCTGCGGCCAAGTCTGTCCCCACCACTAGGGGCTCCAGTGAACACCTGACTGGCAGAGCAGACTCCGGGTTGCGTTGTACCGGCTAGAGGGGTTCCTAACAGTAGGGTCTGGTCAAGAAAAAAAGCACTACAGCTAGTTGGCTGCAGTGTCACACATAGACCCAGTGCAGTTGTTAGAGCTTTATTCTAACTAGCCTAGAGTGGATGGGATACACTAGATGTAGTTTATGGCCAATCTGGTTTGTGGGAAGGGGTTTGTTCTCTTTGTTCCCACAGCAGCTAAAATACTGTAATATATGTGTACACATCAATCAAGAAAACAGACGTTCAGGTGAGTGGTCCCTGTCTTTGTTTGTCCTTGTGCATCCGTTTTTTTTCCTCCCTTTACGCGGGGCGTTGTTGATTAAGGTTACAGAGAGCGAGATCTGAATATGGCAAGACGCTGGGGAATACCTGTAAGGACAACTGGTACAAGACATTCAAGTATAATTGATACACCCCTACCTGTGGCCCTTTTGTGAATGTCCCATTGGTTGCCTTGTAATCAGGAAAGATCTCTGTGCATCTTGGCATTTCCCACAGGCGCTTCATTGGCAAAATGTTGCAATTAAAGCGATTATCTGTCACTGAGTATTACATAGGTTCATTGCCCATTTCTCTCTTTGCTTATAAGTCTGTTCACTACAGGTGTCCCTCTATTTGTCTCCCATCTGTCAGGTATATAATTTACCTGTTCCTGCTAAATGGCCATCAGGAACCAGATGCCTAATGTGCAGCTTGCAAAGCAGAGGATCATGGCAGGCTAAATTCTGAGGGGAACACAGCCAAAATGGCGGAACCAGCTTGGGCAAAGTCCTGGCTCAGTACACTGTAGAGCTAAGTCGACTTGCTGTGTGTGACGAGACTGGGTAACAATCTGGGCAATATTGAACCAATCCGGTCTGTCAGTCAATGGGCCCATTGGATTACACCGGCCCACAACATTGTTATTAAATGCCACCTGATGGCCAGATCCTGCTTTGCTTTGTGTCCCAGGAAGAAGGGATCACCTTTGTGTCACAGGAAATATGGAACAGCTGGAGCCCCTCTGACAAATTAATGTAATTGGGGAAAACGGGAGTGTCTGGCCCCTATCTAAAATCAAAAGGTGGATTTATGGTATTGACTGAACACTGTCCTAAGCATGTATACAACAGACTTTATGGCAGGGGATCAGCAGGGGACTTCATCTGTTGTCAGACTCTTTCCCCTACCCGTGTTACCACCCAATTTCCCCTTGTCATCAATAAACATGGACTGTGTCCGGGGAATAATGCCCAGGGAAAAACCCAGGGCTGGGGGAATTTGGTAGAATTGAAAAAAGGGGACCCCGGAGGGACGGGTGTGGTACTAATATACGGCACTGATATGCCCGACACACTTTAGACCAGCTAAATACCAATGAGGATAACAGCAACAAGGTAGAAATATCCACTTCCCATATAATAGATGTGACTGGATCACTTATAAATAACTTATGGTATAAATTTATTTAAAGGAAATAGTACAGGGCGCTTATTTATATAATTGCACATGCACTTATGTTTGATATTGTGTATATTTTGGTAAGTGAAATCTTTACATTTCTGAGACAGGGTGGCATAGGCGGTCCATCCAGTCACAGATTTCTAGTGGCAAGTGGTGGGATAACCGCAGGCGGCTTTTCGTGAACCAATCAGGAGAGCAGAGTTATTCAGGAGAGGAATAACTGCAGCCAGAACGCACAGGATGTCTGATTACACCGTGTCCAGGGCAGACCTCGAGACTCTGTGCAGTGCCAAGGGCAGTTGACGACCGGGAGCTAGGTACCCCAGACAGCAGATATCCCTGCTCAACAGCCTGCAGTGACCTCTACCCAGCAGATTGTACCCGCACAACCAGCCCCTCTATCCTATGATGAGAGCAGGGCTGCCGGGCTAAATATCCAGCTAGCGGTCTTAGGGGACAACGCATCTGCAGCTGAGCGGGCACAGGTCATCGAGGCATGGCGCCAAGAAGGAAGGGCACCAGCCAGCAGGCCAGGTGGGAGACGACCCCTAGAGGATCAGAACGGTCATCTCTACCTTGCCCTAAATTTGAGGACTGTGTTGGGAATATTGATGCGCACCTGCAGGTATTTAAAAGGACCTGCAGGCTACACGCTGTACACAGAGAGGAATGGGTTAAGCATCTGGTGCCTACACTCCAAGGACGTGCAGTGGAGGCCTACTGTGGGGTGCCTACATAGGACCGTGTGGACTATGATATAGTGAAAAGGGTGCTCCTTAAACTGTACACTATTACCCCAGAGACCCATCGTCTGAAGTTCCGGAACTTTACAAAGGATCTCCACGCCACCCATTTTGACAACCTGCTGCGGGAGTCTGCCAGGAAGTGAGTGAATAGACTCGATGTGCCAAGAGCAGTTTCACCGACTGTGCACACCGGAGCTGACAGAATGGGTGCTGGACAGGAAGCCAGGCACCCTGGAAGCAGCCGCCCAGCTGGCAGATCAGTATGTGGCAGTGAGGTCACACTGGCAGAAGTGCCAGGTTAACAGTCAACACCAAAGGTCTATACAAACAGGGGGACAAGCCTCTTCTACTCACCCCCAAAAGCAAGTATCAAACCCTACGGGTACCACCTGCCAGCCACCACCCCGCCCTGTCCCTGGGAATCAGAGACCATTTGAGCCCAAAATGGAGAAGAAGTGCTACAGCTGCGAGAAAATCGGTCATTTAAGGATGGACTGTCCCACAGCCCCAGCATCCCAAACTTGTGCCCCTAATCCGAGTCCTGGGGCCCGGCTGACTTGCTTGACTGGCAAAGATGAGCCATTGGAGACCGTTTCCACCTCTGCCAGCCCAATGGAGTGTGGCGTGTCTGAAGATGACTCAGCGGAGAGAGTCACCTGTGTGTCCAAAAGACCCCCCAAAAACATGTGGAGGAACCTGAAGTCTGTTTAAGTGGGACCCCTGCAAGGTGAAGAACTGAGACTCGGGGGGCCTCAATTACCTTTGACAGTCTCCATCTTATTGATTCTTCTGCAGTACTGCAGGATAGCACTGCCAAAGTTACTGTGGCAGATGGACTGGAGAAAGAAGTGCCTCCAGCAAGGGTGTATCTGGACTGGAGAGATGGCCAGGAGTTGCGAGATGTTGTTGTTATGGATGGCCTCCCAACTGATGTGATTTTGGGCCACAATGTTGGGGGTGGAATTGTGACCGCATTTCTCAACTCTATTACCTGGAGCCAAGCTGCTAAACTACAGTCTTTAGGATCTACACTTGCACAACCCAGCCCAGAGGAAAAGACCACAGCTGCTAGAAAACAGCTATCACCAGCAACCAAAGCTTCAGCCAGCCCACAGGAAAAGACCACATCTGTTATTTCTTCAGGAAACAGCCAGCCCTTTGCCTCTGGAAAGACTATGTCCCCTAGCAACACAAAGGATGTTGAACCTTGCCAACATAATATTGTGGGGGTGCCCAGTGATGCTCCTGTCCTTAGCAGTATGCCAGCTCCAGCAGTGAGTATAGCTGACCAAAGTGCACCCATTTGACTGACCCAGACTTTAGTACTCTAGCAAAGCCCCTGACAGATCTCACTAAGAAGAAACTCCCCAAAGTATTTGACTGGACACCGGCTTGTGAGCTGACATTTCAGTCTTTAAAGGAAGCCCTGGTTTATGCTCCAGTACTGTTGGCGCCTAACTATGACAAGGACTTTATTGAACAAACTGATGCGTCGTATTGGTACCAGATACTACTATTTTTCCGGATTTTAATCTTTATCTGTTTTAGTCTACCTGCCATTATTTTGTTTTGTCTTATAATACTTTACCTACCTTTACTCTGTTTTGTTTCTTTTCTTCCTGATTTTACACTTGCCTGTTACTTTTTTTACTATATATTTTTTACTATTTGTACCTGTTTTTATTCTGACCTGTTTCATTGCCCTTAGTATCTCTCTGTCCTGTTGCTCCATGCCTCCCACGCCCTAACTTTGTTATTGTCTCCCATTTTGCCACTGTCTCTCATTTTGCCATTGTCTTCCATTTTGCCATTGTCTCCCTGTTGTCTTCCATATTGCCACTGTCTCCCTACCCTGTTTTATCTATATTTCTCTGTCCTCTTTCTCTTTATCTCACTGTTCTGTTACTCCTTGCCTCCCTGCCTTATTTCCTGTTTTTGTCTTCCCAGCCCTCCCCGCCTGATCTTTAGCTTCATCATACAAGGCCTCTCTTACCGACCTCATCCCCTTCGCTCTTGGTCTCCCTTCCTACTCCCTCCACCCTCTTTTTGCCATTTCTCTCCCTACTATGCCTCCCTGCTCTCGTTCCATACCCACACTCTCCCCCTGCCCTACCTCTCCTGCCCCTCCCCGCCCTCCCCCGCGTACTGCCCTTCTTGCTAACCTCATCCCCATCTCCCCCCTCTCCTCTCCCCCCTTCTCATGTGCCCTCTGGAATGCTAGATCAGTCCGCAACAAACTGACTGCTATCCACGACCTCTTTTTATCCAACTCCCTTAACCTCCTTGCCATTACTGAAACATGGCTCTCCGATTCTGACACCGCCTCCCCCGCTGCCCTCTCCTATGGTGGCCTCACCTTCACCCACTCCACCAGACCTGGTGCCCGCCCAGGCGGGGAAGTGGGCTTCCTCCTATCCCCCACCTGTACTTTTCGCGTCATTCCCCCTGAACCCTCCCTCTCCTTCTCCTCCTTTGAAGCCCACTCCATCCACCTCTTTTACCCCATCCATCTCCGTGTCACGGTCATCTACCGCCCCCCTGGCCCCACCTCCCTCTTCCTTGACAACTTTGCTGCCTGGCTTCCTCACCACCTCTCCTCCATCATCCTTGGCGACTTTAACTTCCCCATGGACAATCCCACTGACCCTGCTTCGAGCAAACTGCTCACCCTTTCTTCCTCACTTGGTCTTACCCAATGGACCTCCTCCTCTACCCACTGCCTTGGTCACTCCCTTGACCTTGTCTTCTCCTACCTCTGTAGTTTCTCTGACTTCTCCATCTCTCCCTTTCCTCTATCCGATCACCATCTCCTCTCCTTCTCTCTCTCCTCTTCTCCTGCACCCCCCCCCCGCCAAAACCTACTCTATCCATACGCAACCTTGACGCTCTTAACCCGGCCTCTCTGTCCTCCTCTCTCGATACCCTCCTTTTTCCCCTTTCCTCCCTGGCCTGCCCCAACCAGGCGGTCTCCCTCTACAATCTCACCCTCACCTCTGCTCTGGATGCGGTTGCCCCTGCCCACTCCGTCCACCCTCGCTGTTCCAAACCCCAACCCTGGCACTCCAAATTTACCCGCTTCCTCCAAAAATGCTCCCGTACCGCTAAACGCCACTGGAGAAAATCCAGCTCCCTAGCGGACTTCCTCCACTTTAAATTCATCCTTTCATCATACAGCTCTGCCCTCTCTCTTGCTAAACAATCTTTCTTTAAATCCCTCATCTCTTCCCAATCCTCTAATCCCTGCCGCCTCTTCGCCACATTCAGCACTCTCCTGGCCCCACCCCCTCCTCCCTGACTGCCTCCGACTTCGCCTCCTTTTTCTCCTCCAAAATTGAGGCCATCCGACTTGATATCTCCTCCTCCACTCTCTCATCCACCCCCCCTCTTTTCCGTACTTCCCTCCCTAGCCACCTTCCCTTCCACTCCTTCCACCCCACCACCGGCGAGGAAGTCCACTCTCTCATTTCATCCTCCCCCCCCCATCTACCTGTCCCCTTGATCCCATCCCCTCCCACCTTCTTCACTCCCTTTCCCCCACCACCTGCTCCCACCTCACTCACCTCTTCAATCTTTCCCTCTCCACCGGCATCTTCCCCTCCTCCTTCAAACATGCTCTCGTATCCCCCATCCTTAAGAAACCTAATCTTGACCCTACTTCTCCCTCTAACTATCGCCCCATTTCACTTCTCCCCTTTGCCTCCAAAATCCTCGAGAGGCTCGTCTGCAGCCGTCTTTCCTCCTACCTTTCCGAACACTCCCTCCTTGATCCCCTCCAGTCTGGTTTCCGCCCCCTTCACTCCACTGAAACGGCCCTAGCTAAAGTCACCAACGATCTCCTCTCTGCTAAAGCCAGGGGCCACTTCTCTCTTCTCATCCTCCTTGATCTGTCTGCAGCCTTCGACACCGTCGACCACCCCTTCCTCCTCCACACCCTCCAGTCCTTTCGCCTCTCCGGCCCTGTCTTGTCCTGGTTCACCTCGTACCTTGCTGACCGATCCTTCTCGGTCACCACATCTGGTTCTCTCTCCCCCCTGTCCTCCCTTCCAGTCGGGGTCCCTCAGGGCTCCGTCCTGGGACCCTTACTCTTCTCTCTATACACCTCTTCCCTGGGTGAACTCATCAGCTCCTATGGCCTCAACTACCACCTCTACGCTGACGACACTCAACTTTACCTCTCCTCTCCTGATCTCTCTCCCTCCCTCCTCTCTAGGGTGTCCGCCTGCCTCTCTGCCATCTCCTCCTGGATGTCCTCTCGATTCCTCAAACTCAACCTCGCCAAAACAGAACTCATAGTCTTTTTTCCCTCTCATACCTCGCCCCCTGCTGACCTCGCTATCACTGTCGACAACACCTCTATCTCCCCTGTCCCCCAACTTCGCTGCCTCGGTGTCATCCTCGACTCCTCTCTCTCCTTCAGCCCCCACATTCTCTCTCTTGCGAAATCCTGCCGCTTCCAGCTGCGTAACATCGCTCGCATCCGGCCCTTCCTCTCCCAAGATGCCACCAAGTGTCTTATTCACTCTCTGATCATCTCCCGCTTGGACTACTGCAACCTCCTCCTTACTGGCCTGCCCCAATCTCATCTCGCTCCCCTTCGATCTGTTCTTAACACAGCCGCTAGGCTTATCTTCCTTTCTCGCCGCTCCGCGTCTGTCTCCCCCTCTACCTTTCCATTCACTGGCTCCCCTTCCCCTACAGAATCCTCTTCAAGCTTCTCACTCTTACATACAAGGCCCTCGCCAACTCCACTGCACCCTACATCTCCACCCTCCTCTCTATTTATGCTCCTTCCCGCCCTCTCCAATCAGCCAATGACCGTCGCCTCTCTTCTCCCCTGATCACCTCCTCCCATGCGCGTATCCAAGACTTCGCCCGCGCTGCCCCCCTCCACTGGAACAAGCTCCCTCCCTCTATCAGAACCTGCCCTAATCTGTCCAGTTTCAAACGGGCTCTAAAAACCCACCTTTTTCTTAAAGCCTTCCAGTCTCCCACTTAACTCCCTACAAGATCTTCTGCCTCTTCCCCTTCACTCCCCTTCCCTTATCCTCCTTCTCTCCCTCCCTCGTGTCTCTCTGTCTGTATACCCCACCCCTTAGATTGTACGCTCCTTTGAGCAGGGTCATCTCTCCTCCTGTCTTCACCACTTTTAACTCTGCTCTCCAGCTACCTTGCCCTCCTCCTCCCCGTTCCCTCTTGCTCCCTCCTCTCCACTCTGGGGGTTTCCCTGCCTTCCGTGCCCTCTTGGGCTCCGCCGTATGCGGGACCTTCCCCTCTCCCCTCCCCCGCCCCTCTAGCTGTGCTTTGAGATCTCGGAGTTACTGTGCATTTTGTTTACTGTATCGTGTTGTCTCACCTTTGTATTGTAACTTTGTTTGTCCCTGTACGGCGCTACGGATACCTAGTGGCGCCCTATAAATAAAAATGAATAATAATAATAATAATAATAATAATAATAATAATAATAATGTATTGCATTGTGTGGGCAGTGAAAAAACTACAACCTTATTTCTATGGACGACATTTTACTGTAGTGACTAAGTATAATCCTTTAAAGTGGCTAGACCTCGGGGGAAATTGTCCGTTTGTAGCGCTGGAGCTTTGCACTTCAAATTTATGACTGACATAATTCACAAGCAAGGAAAGGCTCACAGCAATGCGGATGGACTGTCTCAGCAGGAAGAGCCGGATACTCTAGTAGACTGCAGACCAGTAGCCAAATCATTGGGACATGACACGCCGGTTGCCGCACGGACAAGGAGGGGGGAAATTATGACTGGATCACTTATAAATAACTTACGGTATAAATTTATTCAAAGGAAATAGAGCAGGGCACTTTTTTGTATAATTGCACATGCACTTATTTTTGATATTGTGTATATTTTGGAAAGGGAAATCCTTAATTTTCTTAATTTATGTCGAATTTTAGCATATCAGGCAGTTTTAATAACCTTCACATGTTAAAAGCGACGTTCCAGAATATCTGCAGTCAGAAGTGACGTCATTTGTAATGGCCGGACTGACCACCTGTATAATGTAAAGCAGGGGCTGGGTCCGGCCACAAGTGGTGTTTTCAGTCAGACAATTACAAGTGAATTCACTTCTGACTGTAGATATTCAGGAACGTTGCTTTTAACATGTGGAGGTAATTAAAACTGCCGGATATACTAAAAGTCTATTATATGGTATATGAATATTTCCACCTTGTCACTTTTATCCTCATTGTTATTATTTAGCTGGTCTAAAGTGTGTCGGGCACATCAGTGCCGTTAAAATAACTACCACTGGGAGAGACAGGGAGTGGTGCTGTGGATTTTCTCAGGAAGAGAACTTGGACTGAGTGAGCTGTCGAGCTCTTTCAGTGCCAGAAAAATCTGTTGGATTGGGTATTGAACTTCTTGAGAATTGATTCATCCTTACTCCATTGGGAGATACTCGTGATCCTGGGGAACTGGTATGCATACATCTGTAGGTAAAATGGTACTCAGGCTCCAACTACGCTGGTGGAGAGTTGGCCAAGTGACCGGGATCATCAAATTTACAGAATATCGAATTGGGTTGGACAACTGGCCAATCTTCTAGAGCAATTTGAGACTCTATTGATGCTTGAACTCTGAACCTGTTGAACACTCTGGGGTGTGAGGTTATTGCTGTGGTTTTGTTAGGGGTTTGACTGTTACTGGTGATTTTGCTAACACCTGTATATTTGGTGGTGGGGGAGGGGCAGTCTATTTCTCCTATATGGAGCACTGTGTGCACACTTGTGTGAATAAATAGATTATCTCTTTCATGTCTCCTTAATGGTCATTCAGTGAACCTAGAGGCCAGGTACCTAGCAAACTACAGTTCTAACCCTGATGTCCTCATACTGCGCGACCAGAGGAGGTAAATGAAAGCCCTTCCTCTAATCCTACTCATTAGATTATCTTGGTTGAGTCTCTTCCTCAGGAGATCCTTTCCTAGAATTCCTGCCCAAGCCCATAATAGGTCTGCAGGTTTGAAGAAGACTGTATAGGTGCTAGAGCATGTGTGAGATTATTTTAACATCTATTTTTGTGACAGCAGGAGTAGTCCTTAGAGCAATTTTTGTATAAGCATGGGTGAAGAAAGTTGTCGAAATATGGTCCAGATTACTGAATGCTTACAAGCAGGTAAGCCCATGTCTAAATTATTGTCCTTAATTGACCGTATTAGACAAACTTCAGAGTATCACGCTGGATGCAGAACAGATGCAAACCAGAATTTCTGCTTCAGCGGCTAGATACACTATCCCATAGATCGTAAGCTTGCGAGCAGGGCCCTCTCTTACCTCTCTATATGTATGTATTACCCAGTATTGTTTTATTACTGTTTGTTCCCAATTGTAAAGCGCTACGGAATCTGCTGCCACTATATAAATAAATGTTATTGATGATGATGACTATTAGCTTAAATTTTGGGATGCGGAATTGAAAAGAACTGACTCTTTTGATGAAAGGGTTTTGTTTAGCCCAGATATGGATAAAGTCATCCGTCTTACCACAGACAGTAAGAGTTCCTTCCTACAGTTGAACACTCAAAGTCAAAGGATCAAAGATTAAATTCCTTTTGACTTCCCGGTAAACTGACCTCCTTTTCTTGGGGCCAATCCTTTGTCCAGTGTAGGGAACACCACAAGGGAAACAGGCATGGCCAGTCAAGCACCTAAGCTCTCAGATAAACAGACTGCAACTAGTAATGCCTGTGGTGTGAGCCTGCTTTTTGCCGAATTGGTGGCTAATCTCATGTTACTTTTTGGACTTGCAAGGGACTCTACCCAGCTGTTTATTTTCTAATGGTCTCCCAAAAGTTTGTCTTTTATGGAGGACACTCAGTCCTTCCTGTCGTCAAGGAGATTGTCCCAGTTCCAGAGGAGCAGAGAATTCTAGGCTCTTCATTAACTTTCTTCTCGGCCAGAAGCTAGATTTGACCTTTTGACTCATCTTGAGCCTGAAATCCATAAACACTCGGCTTCAGGTTGGACAGGTTGAAGATGGGTCATTATGGCAGTCATAGGTGGCATGGAACAAGGCTAATTTCTAACTTCCATGGACGCAAAGGACCACACCTTCATATTATGAACCAGTAGAGATATCAGACTTCTCAAATTCACAGAGAAAGACCACCATTTCCAATTCGCAGCCCTTCCCTTTAGTATGGCTACAAGAGTATTGCGAAAATCAAGGAGGTTATGGTCGCACTCTTAAGATCAAAGGAAGTCACATAGGTCCCTCATCTTGACAACCTCCTTTTAAAAGTGGGCTCTTCATTCCTTTCTCAGACCCTCTTGCAGGTAACAACCCAGACTCTAGAGGCCTATACGTGGATTATAAATTAAGTCAAATTTGGTCCAATTCCAATGCATAATAAATTTTGTATCTCCTCTCCGACGTCAGATTGCAGAGAGTCTTCTTGCCGGAGAAATAGATACTTGCTGTCCAAAAGCTGGCGAGGTCTCTCTTAAGCCGCAGATGGATATATATTATCCTATGTAAGCTGTAGGGAAGATGCCATTCACTTCTGAAGCGATGCAGTTGCTGCTTCCCTTCCAGGGCTTTTCAAAAAGAAAACCTAGCCAAATGGTCTAGTGCAATCTTAGACTAGCCTCTGAGTTCATCAAGCTGTAACCTTTAACATGCAAGTATCTAGTGTGGTGGCTGAAGATGTGGTCAGAGCATTGAAAATCTATTTGGATAGGATTTCACCTTTACGGAGGGCAGAAAATCTTCTGGTCATTTGCAATATGGAGGAGAAAGGTTGGCCAGCAACAAAGCAGACAATTGCAAGAAGGATTGAAGCGGTTATTCAACAGGCATATAAGAACACCAGAAATCCTGTTCCAGAAAATATCAACGTTCGCTCTACGAGATCAGTGAGCATTTTCTAGGTGGAGCGGGATGGATCCTCTGCTGAGCAGATGTGTCAAACGGCCACCTGGACACCAGCCGATGCCTTCACAGAATGTTACAGCTTCTATAGGTTTGCCTCCAAAGTGTCTCAGGAGCACAGTGGCCATGCCCCTGTCAGTACTTGTGATATTAACTCTCTTGTTACTACTCATGAATATTCAGAAGATAGCGAACTACATGCTGAAATGTAGTGAATATAAAAGAAAACTATATAGTTGTAACATAAAAGTTAATGCAACATATGCCAAGATATATGTTGTCTATTCAGATCCTAGTTTAACATCAAACTATGTGTAGCTTACAGGTAATCTTTAAGCTACAACTGATATTATACAACTGCAAATAAGTAGGACGTTGATTGCAGAAAAATCATCCAATGCATTTACATTCAAAGAGCAAAGAGTTTTCATCATGTGAACCTACTTAGTCTAATCTAGTCACTAGTGGACAAAGACCCAAAGGAAGGAGGCATACATGCACATTTATGGCACAAAAGCATAGGCTCAGATGCATAGTTACAAGAAACCGAACCCTATAATTATTCGCCATTAACGTGTCCAGGTACATCCTTATTAAGGACTTCTGAGCTGTATCATCAGTGGTACAGAGTGGCTTGATAGAATGTGCACTGAAACCTATTTTTTTTAGTACATAAAATCAGGAGTGCTGCTGCTTTACTTTAAACCTTTATTCTATTTTTTTTTTTTAAATAACTGTTGTATTTGTAAGAACTAAAATGGTATGAAGAACAATAACATTGTCCAATGGTGTTTAAACACATAAAAAGCAAACCTGTATTTCATTTTCCAGCTGCTTAATTTTATTTCTTAACTGGTTTTCTGTGAACAAAAAAAAGAAATATTAAGTTAGCACAAAGCAGCTCACAAGTGTACAAATGAAAAAGTGAGCGGATGAAAAGGTTTTAAATACAATGGTGACAATATATTGCTAATTTATTTTTTCAAATATGGCTAGCATATTTGCTTCCAGGTTTGAGACTTTTTACCCATATACTTATAATATATCAAAATATATTTTTGTACTTCACAAAAACAAGGTCAAATAAATAGCTCATGATGCTCAACAAGAGCTAAAGTTCACCAATAGAATTCTTCCTAGATAAAATGTTCTGCATGTCATATGGCAGGTAGCACACCTAAATGGGTGCTCTTTGTCTGGCTTAGCTCCTTGAATTGGGTTGTAAAATGCCCCTACCATTCACAGTTACATGGTATTAAGGAAAATCTCCATCTAGGTGTTAATAACTTCATTAAATAAACAGTAAATTTAGTGATAATTGGTAGTTGTTAGTTACCCATTTTCCATTTTCTAATTTTAGCAATTGATTGTCCTCTCCTGCTAAATGTTCCTTTGGGGATTGTACATAAGAGGAGACTTGGTTCCTTTTTTAATAGGAAATATGGCTCTACGTATATATTCAATGGCTTGAGGAATTCTATTAATTGAATGCGCACAGCTTGCACAGAAGGATAGCATAAAATGAATTCCATCATATACATTGGCTTATTCTAGGCACAACTAAAGCCAACAACATTTTGCCCTTTAAGCAAAAGAGAATTTATTTAGATTTTTCTGTCTGTGGGCAGCACGGTGGCACAGTGAGTAGCATTGCTGTCTCACAGCACTGGGGTCATAGGTTCAATTGCAGCCTGGAGCCCATCTGTGTTGAGTTTATAGGAGATTCCTCCAGGTGCTCCGGTTTCCTCCCAAACTACAAAGACAATGTGGTATGGAATATAGATTGTACACCAAATAGGACACAATCTGCATGATTAAATATGCTCTATAAAGCCCTGCATAAGGTGTATGTACTATATAAATATCCAATAATAATTTTTAAAAAACTGCCCAATGTGCCACAGAAAAAAAAAAGCAGAACCATGAGCAAGTGTCTGGTCTTTGAGGTGCAAAACCACCTCATAAATTAAATCTCTATTTTTGCTCACTGCATTGCGAATGTACAGTAACACTCATATTAAGCCATTAACTCTATTTTTTGTGTCCACATGTGTTGTTTCACCTTTTCTAAGCAAGAAATCCCTCTACATTAATATTTACCAGTTTTGGCTTGCTCTTCTCCAGCTTTCTCTGCTTCTTCTAAGGCAAGTTCTACCTCCTGAGATTTCATCTAAGGAGCAATGATTATTACAAAGAGAAGCTTGATTTTCTATTAAGCTAAAATCAAAAACAGTAAGTAACATATTTATCAGAGAAAAACAGGACAAAAATAAAATGAGGTATGTTGGTATGGGCACACAAGCATTACAAATTTTGCAAAATCAATACTTTAGAAATAACACGCACAGCTGGCTGCAGTTCAACATATTGTTAAGGCATCATTTCAGGGTCATGCAGTATCCTTTTAAAAAGCCATACTAATATAGAAAAGCCATGCTACCTATAGGGCATTGCACTGCCAAGTTGATCTATAACTGAAGAAAAAAATTGAATAAATGAAAACACCGAGTAAATTCAAAGCTAAAGCAATGGAAACAACAAATAGTACCCTAGGATGCGTAGAATGTATAAAAAGTCTATAGAGGTTAATAGAAGCCTCATGGACTTCAGAAAAGGGGTGAGCAACTGCGGGGGATGTGCTTCAGACAAGCAAATAACCTAATGTTTCCAGAGCAATAGTGTCTAACATGATGGTAGCAATGAAATCTTAAGAGATGACACAATTGAGAGTGCATGCACTTAGGAGCTGAAGGCCACTGAGGTTTTGTTACAATGTAGTTCTGTGTAAGATCAAAAAGACTGTCTAAGCTACTTATAAAGGAATTTCAGAAGACCATATGACTAGTAGTTGGCTTACAGTAACTAACCTTCTGTCATAGTATGGGGTCTTTTACATACACATTTTTGTTAATGTTTTTAAATTTCATATGCTATTCAAATCAACCTTACATTTAGTGATTCAACAGATATTTCAAAGTGCAAGCTAAAGCTTTATAGCCTACATGGTCTCATATTTGTATATTTTCTATGCTAATAATACAATTCCACTCTTTAGGAAAAAATAACAACTTTTAGACACTGTCCAATTCTATTTATTCCATGAGACAATAAAATCATTAGATTATACAAACCTTCATTAAAGACTGTGTAATTCGGAAAAGCTGTACCATATTTTCATTTGTCTCTCCTTTCAAGTCTGTGCTGGTGACCTGTAAAAATCAAAATTATTTCAATGAAATACATTCGACTGACAAGATGCACACATGGAACACGTTTAAAAATCTTATGCAATATCTTTTTTTCAACTTTAAAGAAATAGATCATTAGTATTAAGTAGAGCTCCAGTTTACAATTTCTGAGCTCTGTATGTAAGGAAATATCACACACAAAAAAACAAACAATAATAAAAGGCAAATTATCATAGGCTGCTCACTATAATAAAATAAAACAATTTAAACAGTGTCAAGGCACAGGTCAAGGCATGTGTTTCACAGATTCACTTTCACACATTTCTGTGCCCAGTGGGCTGCATGTGACGCCCTCCAGCCTTTAAAAGACTACACATTACCCGTAATGGCAAGAATGAAAAAAAAAAAAAACTTGGAACGCGCACATCACTCATTCCTCATCAGTAAAACATATGAGCAGCATAAATAAATTATTAATATTACTGGGTTGTACGATGATTGACCTTGACTGCTTGTGAGGTCAACCCAATAGGTAAAATAACCTGGGTTCAGTCCAATTTAGTGACGCATTATTTACGGTTATATATAAAGCTGCAACACAGCCTTTTAATGATCAAACAACTCAAGTGAGCATTTACCCCCCCTAGCACTTTCGCCCTTTACTTAACAGTAACAGTGAATTTAAAAATATAACTTTTATTAAAAATTCATTAAAAAGTTGATGTGTAACTTACATTTTAGACCACTTGAATACAAATGTCCTCAAGGGGTGACAACCATAATTCTGACAGCTGTTGTTTCATACCACACAGGACACTTTATTGTATTAAGAAGAAACATGCAACAAATATTTATATAATCTAAGCGGGGGCATATATCCACCCTTTCCTACAAAATACTCACAAAACAACAAACTGAAAATATATTAAATTAAAAAATACTGACAAATCGTTTAATTGAAAAATAATATTTCTATTGCCTGCAATGTTGGAATGCACATTAATTCTCTTTGCAGTAACTTGAGGTCACAGCAGTTTCCCCTATTGTCCTATGATCCATGTCAAAGAACTGGAAAACATGAGGAGTACTATTATGGAATTCTTAAACCAATTTTAATCCATAGTAGTATTCCCAAATATTATTTTGATGCCTCCTAAGCCCATCTTTAAAAATGACCTATTGTCTTTAATAAGAATATGTAATTACATTGTGAGAAAAGGGCATACACAATGTGCGACAATTAATACAAATTGTAAATCTTCTACAAAACCCAAAGTCTTAAAAAAATATATATTTTTTGCACAATGAGTAAAAGAGTAAAGATGCACCGTAGGGAAGACTCAACCACCAACATAATCAAGATAGGAAAAGGAAGGAGACAAACAAGACAATAATAAACTCCACATATATCAAGTCCGAAAATGAACTACAAATATTAGTCAATATACCTGCAAACAAACTGAAAATCATTACCCCACTACACTTCAATAATCAGTAGGTGGTCAGGGCAGATGTAAGTAGTGGATGATGATGACAATGACGAACACCGGAACTAGCAAACTGCATTTAATTCGATTTGCGAATGATTCGTAAATGCTTATTGAGACTTTAATAGTCACTCAGCCGTAGATTAGGATTTGCCGAGCGTGTTGTAGAAAAGAAAAAAATATTTTCTTTTCTAGGCATGTCTGGAAGTTGCTTCAGCTGCATTATCTACAGCAGAAAGAAGTTCGCAAGTTGGGTGTAAGTGTCTGAGGGGTGTGTCTGTTGTCAAGCAGACACATCTGCTACTCATTCAGATCTGGACACATCTTTTACTCTGCATATGGTGTAGATACACATACTCTTGTGTGACTCTTTCAATCGCAAGTTAGTGTTCCACCTGCATTCCACTATGAATCAGGCCCTATATGTACAAGGGTGGTGCAGAGAGAAATGCCCCCCCCCCCCCCCTTGTCTTTTCAAAACTTCCAGCATTTTCTTGATTGGCTAATTGCCTGTCAGCGCTGTCTATTTAAAGCACCTGCTTCTCCAGTAAGTTGCCAATTCTTCAGGTCTTCTTACCCGTTAGGATGCTGTTCTCTCTTGCGCCTGTCTGCACAGCCGTATCCTGTGTTTCCTGTTCAATGATCAAGTGATATTATTGCAAGAACCTCTTGCTTCATAATCAGTCCTATTCTCAGGTATTCGCTTTCTAAAGACCTCAACGTTTCGGTTCACTGCCATTCACCTGAACCTCTTCCAGCAGTCCTGCTTCACTCCACTGTTTCATCTCACCCTGCTCTAATCCCCCTTAGAGGACCGTGATCTGCAGCTAGAGAGCAGCCAAGTCCATATTCCCTTGCGGGGATCTCCGGTGAATACCTCTCTACTGTTAAACTCTGCACCTCTCTGGAGTATCTAGAGCGGGGCTTCGAGGCCTATTCCAAAGTCAGGCTCTGTGACACCATTACTGTACTGGATGCATTAACCCCTCAGACATAGTTCAGAAGGGAGATCACTTGTAATTGAATTTGCCACTATGTCTGAGAGATTTACCTCCCAAGAACTCACATGGCATGGATTCAAGAAGGTGCTGGAAACATTCCTTAGAGATTCTTGTTCATTTAGTCTATTATTCTGCACATGTACTCTATTGGATTGAGATCGGATGACTGTGGAGGCCATTGAACTCATTGGGCTAGATTTACTAAACTGCGGGTTTGAAAAAGTGAGGATGTTGCCTATAGCAACCAATCAGATTCTAGCTTTCATTTATTTAGTGCTTTCTAAAAAATGACAGCAATAATCTGATTGGTTGCTATAGGCAACATCCCCACTTTTTCAACCCCGCAGCTTAGTAAATCTAGCCCATTGTCTTGTTCGTGGAACCAGTTTGATTTGACGGGTGGTTTGTGACATGGCACAGCGGCCTAGTTGTTAGCACTTCTGCCTCACAGCACTGGGGTCATGAGTTCGATCCCAAACCATGGCCTTATCTGTGAGGAGTTTTGTATGTTCTCCTCGTGATTGTGTGGGTTTCTTCCGGGTGCTCCGGTTTCTTCCCACACTCCAAAAAATTACTAGTAGGTTAATTGACTACTATCAAATTGACCCTAGTCTCCCTCTGTGTCTCTGTCTGTGTGTGTATGTTAGGGAATTTAGACTGTAAGATCCAATGGGACAGGGACCGATGTGAATGAGTTCTCTGTACATCACTGCAGAATCGGTGGCGCTATATAAATGACTGATGCTGATGGCGCGTTATCCTGCTAGAATTAGCCATTAGGAGATGGGTAGAAAGTGGCCATAAAGGGATGCACATGGTCAGCAACAATACTCATGTAGGCTGTGGCATTTAAATGATGCTCAACTGGAGCCTGATGTTTGCCAAAAAATACATCCCCCACACTATTAGACAACCACCACCAGCCTACACTGTTGACACAAGTTGTTTACAAGTTGTGTAATGCATGTCACAGCATAAATCAAGATCTGTCAGACCAGGCAACATATTTTTAAACTTCAACTCTCCAGTTTTGGTGAGCCTATGTAACGGCAGCCTCAATTTCCTGTTCTTAGCGAACAGGAGTGGAACCCAGTGTGGTCCGCTGCTGCTATAGGCCACCCACTTCAATGTTCATCATCATCATCACCATTTTTTTTATATAGCGCCACTGATTCCGCAGCGCTGTACAGAGAACTCACTCACATCAGTCCCTGCCCCATTGGGGCTTACAGTCTAAATTCCCTAACAGACCCACACAGACAGACAGACACACAGGCTAGGGTCAATGTGTTAGCAGCCAATTAACCTACTAGTATGTTTTTTGGAGTGTGGGAGGAAACCGAAGCACCCGGAGGGAAAACCACGCAAACATGGGGAGAACATACAAACTCCACACAGATAAGGCCATGGTTGTGAATTGAACTCATGACCCCAGTGCTGTAAGGCAGAAGTGCTAACCACTTAGCCACCGTGCTGCCCACAATGTTCAACGTGTTGTGCATTCAGAGTTGCTCTTCTGCATACCATTGTTGTAATGCATGTATATTTGAGATGCTGCTGTCTTCCTGTAAGCTTGAATCAGCCTGGCCATTCGCTACTGATCTCTCTCATTGGCAAAGCATTTGCGCCCACAGAACTTGATTAGATATTTCCATTAATGAGTAGGTCTACATAATAACGTGGCCACTGAGTGAATGTGAACTATTACACACATGCCAGAAAACTAAAGCCACTTACCTGTGACAATGTTTTCAGCATTTTCTCTGATAATTTTTCTTGATTAGGAAGGATGTCTGGATCCACCCTCATGAGCTTCCCCCAATCCAAAGCAGGAGCCATCTTGAAAGACTGTCATTAGAAAAAGCAAACAAAACAATATTTAAGCATTTTTCACATTATGTGAAACCATTGCAAGGTACACAATAAGATCATTTCTATAACAAAAGACTTAACAAATCACTATCTTCTTGATCAGCACTGCAATAGAAATGCTAAACAGTCAGAGATATATACAGACAGAATGGTCTATTCATTTAAGCGCTACAGAAATATTTTTATACATTTAACATAATGGCAAAAAAACAAAAAGCATTTATTCAATTTCTTGAGGAAAATAATAACTTATTCAAATGGTTGGGGTGACCAGGGAGTGTAAACAAATTAAAATGCAATGTATGAAAAGGTAATGCCAAATATCACATGGTAAAATTCAAGAAAGAGAGGGAAAAAAATAAATAAAAAGTATGTTCTTATATAAAAACTACATATAAACAGCAGGGCTTAAAACTTCTACAATCTCTACTTTTACTGACAAAATGATGCATCTTCAGTACTGTGTTAAGCATCTATTCTTTACTGCAACACTAAGAACAAGATCAGCAAATTGCTCCAATATTTCCTTGACAAAACGGATGAGAGGTCTGAAAATTTAAACCAAAATTCCAGAAAGCTGATGACTTTGTATATATCCAAAGCACACCAGCATATTATAACATATAGTGTAATCTACTAATTTTGCTCAAAGGTGCAAATTTGCACTAAACCACAGCAGCTAATAGTGCATTTCTTTCAGTGGCTAAAGCTGGGTACACACTACAGGTTCTACAACCAGTAAGTGTGCCAATCACTCGATAAACGGTTTAATCATACCACAGCACATTGTATCGTTTGATTTGATTTTATAAACTGACTAAAAATCACTATCAACAATTGAACGATGTCAGACAATGGTGGGGGAAGTGTGTATGCACTGACGACCATAGAGTGTGGAGAGTCACAATCTTTTTAGTACATGGTTATGATAGATGAAGAAAACAGATTTGAAGGTAAATCGTGTAGGTGTGTACACATAAATCTGCATGCTCATCGGGATTTTGGTAAAATCGTTACAGAAATCGTATCTAATGTAAGTTTATTAGTGTGTACCGAGTTTAACATACTCTAGTCGGATAAAACCTGATTAATTGCTAAAGGTTTACTGAAAATTTGCAACTCTGGTCAATACTAATTGAGTGTATTGTCATCGCTTAATCATGCTTAGAACATCTGTAATAATCAATATAAAAAGGGACCATTCAAAGTTCCAAAAAGATAAGAATTGTATTAGAAATAAATAACTTCTGAATCTAGCCTACGAAAAGCATAAATGAAGAAAGAATTTATGTCACCATGTAATATTACAACTAAGTTTCATAACATGTTGCGTATGTCAACTGATTACTATACAATTGTTTTAGACATATAAGCATTTACTGCATCTTTATGACTTCTAGCTCACTTGTTGCAATGGTGGGAGAAAAGATAGCAGTGCTTCCAACCAATGCAAAGTGTCTTTATTTTGGGAAAAAGAAGATATCATCACCATTTATTTATAAAGCGCCACTGATTCTGCAGCGCTGTACAGAGAACTCACTCACATCAGTCCCTGTCCCATTGGAGCTTAGTCTTAGTTCCCTAACACACACACACACACACACACACAGAGACAGTGACACAGACTAGAGTCGATTTGTTAGCAGCCAATTAACCTACCAGTATGTTTTTGCAGTGTGGGAGGAAACCAGAGCACCCGGAGGAAACCCATGCAAATACGGGGAGAACATACAAACTCCTCACAGATAAGGTCATGGTCGGGAATTGAACTCATGACCTCAGTGCTATAAGGCAGAAGTGCTAACCACTTAGTCCTTAGGGCAGCATGTTGGCTATAAACATTATAAAAGGAAACTAGCATGCTTAAGTAAGTTTTTAATATTTTCTACTGCTCTGGAATGCAAAAAGATTTCTTGTTACATGTGTGTATATTTTTTCTTTCTGTAGTGTCAATATTTAGCCAATGATATATTCCAGAATGTTTATTAATTCAATTAAAAAATAATCCCTTAAAGATGCATTCAGTACAAGACCAGACTCCGTAAACAAAAATCCCTTTAGTCTTAACCAGCTTAACCTTAGCATAAATAAAATCTGGCCAACACAACAGATTTCATGCAACTGGAGAAAATGATGGAAGTCAATTGACAGATCCCACAAAAAAAAAATCACATAAACATAATCAAGGATCAATAATCGTCCTGTACTACACCACAAAAAGGGCAATATAATTTACTAAGCAGAGCTATGGAAACATGCAAACGAGATGATAGGTGACATAATATCGATCCAGGGATCAAAATATTACCAACTCCAACCATAATTGCATGTCACTTTAATCTATTTTTGTGAGAAATCCTATTTTTTTCACATCAACTTGCAGAGTGAGCTGGTTCCCCAGATCTAAGCCCCACCATTAACAAACTCCTATCTAATAATTGAAGACAGACAAAACTGTTAAAATAAAAAAGTTAAGAAAACTCACCCCTAATTGAGGTTCCCGAGATTGTAAAGAATAGATGCTAAATGCACGCACTAATTCAGATGAAACAAATTAGCCTGACATGTTAAGGTAACATGTTTTACTTGTAGCTGCTGAGTATGATGCGTGCACGTCTGGCTACAGGTGTACAGTTTGGAGTATGATGCGTGCACGTCTGGCTACAGGTGTACAGTTTGGAGTATGATGTGTGCACGTCTGGCTACAGGTGTACAGTTTGGAGTATGATGTGTGCACGTCTGGCTACAGGTGTACAGAGCAACATCTTTCAGGGCTGCAGCACCAGCGGATGGGTCAGTCTGCTCTCAGCAGGTCACAGCCAGGCTACATGCACACAATGGTCACTGCTCCCCAGACATCATTATAGAATCCGGTAGAACGGCAACATTCGGATGGCTCTGGCGCGTCTCCGCGGTGGAAGCCGGGAAAAATAGGGATGACGCGGGTTGCTAGGATACACCATTAAACAGTAAGTAGTCTAATTCAGAACTCAGCATCCCTCCCGTACGTGACAACGGTGACGTACAGCGTATCACACCTCGTTATGGATTAAGACACCACGCCCACTGAAATGTAATTGACAGCTACATTATCTATACCTCAAACTGTCAATGAGAAATAATGGCTAAGTAGTGGTGGTTATTAACACACACCATCCCGGTACCGTGACACTCAGAAATTATACATATTCGTCCCCACGGGCTTAGTGCTCAGGACGGCGCATGGAAGCGAGTTCGGGGTTTACAAGCAATACTGGTGACGTCATGGTAATGGCGCATCCAGAAAGCGACTGGGAGTGCAGGAGACGCTGCTTGTTGTGCTACATAGGCCCCTCCTTATGTCTCTCCAGTTATACAGTCTCAGCCCCATGCTGGGAGTGATGGATGCTGAGAGGGGGGTGAGGTAATATCCGGGGTTGTGACTCATGGAGGTGGGGCTGGCTTAGCTTTCTGTCATGGCGGCTCGCACAGTTCGGCGAGATTCCCATTGAGACTGCTTGTAGTGCTGGGAGTGTTCCCTCTTCCAGAGTTCTCATCAGCCCTGATCAGTATCCGTTAGAGCTCAGCGGATGGATGAAGAGTAGAGTGTAATACACGTATAGAGCAGCTTGGTATGGTCCTGTCCCTGTGAGAAGCCAGTAAGTGTTACCTGCATATTCTCAGTCACCAGCCGGCTGGGTGTTGGCCTCAGCACTTGTCACAACCTGTGATTTGCAGACTATGGCTTCAAAACTTATTGTTGAGGGAAGAGAGCTGGAAAAAGCGTTATGCATAAAGGTGAACTGGTGGAAATATTTCTTGCACATTTTACAGACAGATGTATCTCTGAGGAAGATTCAGTTGTGCTAAGTAATTATACCTGGATGTGTCCAAGCTGTCACTTCTCTGGCAGAGGGAGGCAAATAGTCACTGGAAGCAAAACCATAGTTAAAAACCCTAAGGTGGGTTCAATTAGCTGCAAGGTCCCTGCCTGCAGAAATCTTGTAATTATGGTACAAGAAACATTGCTTATTTTTGTTTGCAACTCTATGGGGTGACTTCTATTCCACATGAGGTCCTGCTGTCTGCATTTCAGGGAGCTATGGTACCTGGAACATAGTTAATTTTTTTTTATTATGGGGCAGGGTTGCTTGCACCTCTGTGATGTGAGGAAAAATTTGCCATGTATCTAGTGCTGAACAGCCTGTGAGGCTCCAATGGGACTTTGCTGGTCAGTGAATTTCCCCCTATGAAGTGCGAGTAAAAAATGAAAGTCTTCCCTGAAATATCCTGCAGAGACACATCTGGGGAAGTTCAATTGTTGGTGATGTGGTGTGCGGGTATTGCTCTGCGCACATTGCTGGCAATTACGGTAGGAATCTCTGCTCGTTTTCCATAGAGGTGCGAAGAAAAATGGGCAGAGATTTCTGTTAAATCTCCGCTGTGAGGTTTTCTCGCGGATGTTCCCGGAGACACCTCCCCCATTGTGTGAGACTCCTATGGGATCTCACCACTACTTGAATCACCCCCAAGGTGTCTCACCTGCCACATAGTGCTTAACACTTTATCCTGTGTAACCTCTTCTGCTTTATTTATTATGGTTTTTTTTTTTAATAACTTGAGTTTATGATTGTGTTTATGACTTTATTTAGTTCATGTAACTTTTGTACCAACATTTGTTTGGGTAGTTTATCTGTCATTCCATATTTGCTACACCACTTGTACTGTAACCGTCATTTACAGGTTGTAACTTTAATTGTGTATTGTTTTAGGAGATTATCATAAATTATTATGCAACAGTTTTAAGTGCAAATGTTAATACATATAATTTTGGATAAGAGCCGTATACTGTTGCAAACATTTTGATTATTGCCTGATCTTTTGTTACATAGTATTGGTGTTTTTCTAAAGACTAGACAACTTCACTTATAATTAAATAACTGTTCAATATTGTCAAATATTTAAGGTCATGGTTATATAAAACATAACGTCAAACAGTCATGGGAAATGTAGCAGATTGCCAATATTGTCTGTGCAGTAAATCTCAGTATATTATAGGGAAAAAATATCCCACAATATAAGCAAACTGTATAACACACAATTTCGTTTTAAACTACTCCCTTTCTAATGCCACCCGCACCAACAGGTATATTTGCACAAAAGTTCATCAAAATGTATTTTCCTATTTATAACTACCCTCACTATAATTCTAATTTTGACTTCTAAATTAGACTGGCATTATAAACTGCGATCACCATATACTGTAGAAGCGCTGTGATACAGTTGACAGATCCATAACTTTGACATGTGGTTCTCAATGCTTTGTTATTAGGGCAATAACTTTTCACAAGATGACACTTCTGCCATCACATGCTCTTGGGACAGAAACTAATCTGAGTGTGGGGCACACAAACATAAAAGTGTGCAACCTGCATTAAATTTGCACTACCTACTACATGTTACATTTTCTTCCTCCCTCCCCTAGCCGAGCCTAGATTTCCCAAGGGCTGCTCTGGTTCTTCATACATAGCCCTTCCACCACCCCTCTTCTCAATTTCTGGCTGGAAATTGAGAGGAGAGGTGGTGGAAGGGCTACATAGTGGGAGAATGTGAGCAAGAGGTTCAATCAAGAGCTGCAATTATAGGATTGCCATTTGTGATTGTTTCTCCTGCTTAACACCATTTTCCCCTCCAAAGCCACTTTAAAGTGTCAAATTGAATTTATTTGACTGTTCTGTATTACAGAATCGGCAGACCCCTGATAAAACTGGCTCTATGGCATAGCCCCCAAGGTTGTGTCTGTGGGAGGCAAAGTAAAATGTATGTATCACTCTGGCTCATTTCTGTCCCAAGATTTAGTGGTAAGTGAAGGTTAATTTAAAGAACCACAAACCTTCAAAATTGAAGTTTTCAGCTGCTACACATGCGTTTTACCTGTTTGGCTGCAGGCTCTGAAAAGTGCTTTAAAAAAAACAAACCTATAGTAACTTAAAGGGTTTGGCTGCTGTAAAGTTATTGTTGTGCCCAATATAGTAAGCCCTTGATCTTTACAATGGAAAAAGGAATTCATGAAAGCTTTGATACTGTACATATCAAGAAACAAAATTGCATTCAAACTGTTTAAACCGCCTCCCTGATTTGTGCACATTGGCAAGATAGGACTTGCCAATGTGTTTGTTGCTTGCTGGAATATTTACATTATTATTAGCCAAGCTTGTTATATGAAGTCAGAGCTCTTTGCAGTGCAAACACTGCTCCTACCAATATTTAATGTGGTTGCTGAACACTGCGGTTCTACATCCAGATGGACCAATTGAGTTATTTTTTACCAAATTGACTGACTCTATAGTGTGTGAGGCAAATTCATGCCAGAGCAAAATGTGATCTTAAATTTGATCAGGTTTTCTCAAACACAGAGGGAGCTCTCTTTCTATTAGTATATATGTAATGTGATTGGCTGACATGCAAATGCAGGGGAGTGTATGTGCATGTAGCGTTGTTTAATTCACTAAACTTTAATTTAGGTGTCACCATTGTCTGTGGAACCTTGGGTGTGGACTAGAGATGCTTACTGACCCCCGTGTTTTGGATCTGGATTACCTTTGGGTTTTAGTTTTGCCAAAACTGCCCTTGTGTGTTTTGGTTTTGTTTTGCTATTTTTTACAAAATTCCATTTGTTTGGCTACGATCACATAATTTATGTATTCTTTTATACCTACATTATTATTATTAACTTCACTAACACTAATTTCCAGTCATTTCCATTCAATTTTTACCATCTCACAGGTCATAATATGCTTTTCATACGCTTTCAGCCAAATACTGCTGCAAGCTGGCTGGTTGTTAAGCGACATCAGGACTGGTGGCAGCAGCTGCTTGCTGCTCCTGCTCTTCTGTGTACTGCTGTGAATCCATTTTGATAACACTGTACACATTAGTGCAAATTCAGGAAAAAAAAGACTGCAAGGACTTGTATATTGTATTTCAGCAATGACAAAAAGAGCAATGGAGCTCTGTGCTTTGTCACTCTATCCTTCTGTACCTCTCTCAAATGGCGCTAGATCACAGTGGAGGGCGGTATTTATCGATTCCAAAACTCGCAAAAGATCCGATGACGTTTTGCCTTGTTTTAGAATCCAAATAGGCGCGAAAGTACTTGGATCCCCGCAGTTCGGGTGGGTTCGGTTTTCAAGAAACCGAGCCCGCCCATCTATAGTCTCTAGTGTGGACCCAGCTTTCTTTTTTTTTTTTTTATATGGCTTTTTGTGTGGATCCAGGTGTATATGTGAATTTAATTTGGATTCAGGTGAATTTAATATTGATCCGGCTTTTTGTGTACATTTGGTTTGGATCTGGCTTTTGCCCTCTTCCATTTGGTTTTAAATAACTATTATTGTCAACATGTACTTTCTCTCTTCTATATTGTCATGTATTCAGTGCTGACAACTACTCGCTTAACTGTGTGTGTGTGGCTTGTTATAACCTTGTTAAATGATCGCTATTCTCTTACACCATTAAAATTAAACTCTGTGACCTTTCTTGAACTTTGTAGTTGCCAGTTTATGGTTTAACATATTTTATATACAATCTGCTTTGTTTCCATTCCCACAGTTAACTAAATTGCAAGAAGTCTATAGCTATGTCATTGTGTGGGCTCATGTAAGGGTCAACCATAGGTTCTGATAAATGAATTCTTCCTATTTCCTGGTAAATGAGAACATCTGTGGTGTGAATGGAAACAAACAGCTGTCGTCTTATAAGATTTTATGAAAAGAGTTATTAATAAGAGGAAAAGTTGATTTTTACATTTGTGCGCCAACTGCATGAAGTAAAATCAGTGTGGTTATCCTTTCTTAGTTTGTTGAATTAATTCTGTGTTTTGTAACTTCATGAAGACTTTTTTTCTATTTTTAAAGGAAGCATTATTGTCTTGTTTCCTGCTTATTAGCACGTCCACTATTAAAGTTAGCTAGAGTATAAACTTAGAAATGTGGGAACAATTGCTTGGTACATGTCCATTGGAATATTTACATTGTTTTTATGTTTGTTGGGGACATACCCACTGGCTTGTGCTCAAAGCCTCAGTGAAGAGTTGCACTATAATTCTGAAGCTTATGATATCCCTTCTACCCTGTGTTTCTTGACTCTTGTGTACCCAATTTATAATGTTTGGTAATCGTCTTAATGTGCCCATGTGGGCTTCGTATGTCAACCCTTTCTACCTTGCTTTTTGGGGTTTCCCAGTAATAAGTCACTGACAATGCCTACTGCCATCATTTGGCCAAAACAGTCACCATACATTATATTTATTCTTTACTGTTTTTGAATTTGATCTAAAAGGTAGATTATATCTAAATGAACAAGCTACACCTTGTAAATGTATACAATGGAGCAATGTGAGAGTCTTGTACAAATAGGTATAAAAAAATCAGGCATTCTATATTCTAAAACCTAAACGTCTGATAATGCTAATTGCCTAAAATGTAACGTGATCAACTAGACTTATGTATGCACAACTAGCATTGCCTTTCGTTAGTTTGATGTTTGTTGCAATGTCTCTATTTCTTACTATGTAATGAAGTGGAAAATCTTGATTTCTATGCTTGGGATGGCTTTTGGGTATGTTATAAAGGGTGATTTTGCCACATAAGGGCTTCCCACCCAACCACTGCACAACAAATGAAACCTAATTGAAACATATTTGACTTATATTTTTTTTAATTTGTTCTATTTTAGTTTTAATCGATGCAAACTGAAGACGCAAGTAGTAAATGAGTCCATACAGTTAATATTAGGTTCCCATCAGTCTAGGACTCAGTTAATGCAGAAGAAAAGGCATTTTGTCATTAGTAAAATTATTTCAATGTATTTTAGAGAAAATGCATAGAGATCACAGTTTATTGAGCAATGTTGAGAGTGTTCACACCATTATTGTTTTATTTTTTTTAAGGAAAATAAGTGCTCTACTTCTTTGTTGATGTCTCTAAATTAAATGGGGAGCTGACATTGTATCACTAATTGTTTTGTGTCCTTGTAGCTTGAAGAGATGGTGCAGAACAAAAAACTACTACTTTTAAACCACTACTTCAGTAGAGAGCATTTCTAGAACTAAAATAAAAAATAGTACCCCTAATGTAGATTCAATATTAAATCATGGTCCTTTTTAAAAGTGTCATTATTCTCAGATGTTTTAGTGTAACCAATTCACAATCTGTTGAGAAAAACATGCAAATATCAACTACACAGAACTTATTTCTGGTATATAGTTTGTGCTTTAATGCCCTTTGTTCTTGAAATGTCTGCGTCTACATGTACAGTGCCTGTTCCCTACACACAACTGCATATTAAACAAATATCTGAATTGACCTCTCA
Organism: Mixophyes fleayi; assembly: GCF_038048845.1. Lineage (NCBI taxonomy): Eukaryota > Metazoa > Chordata > Amphibia > Anura > Limnodynastidae > Mixophyes > Mixophyes fleayi. The sequence continues at coordinate 223,868,398 of NC_134405.1, forward strand.
TAGCTTAAATATCTTATGTTCACTGTGTATTAAAGCTGTATGGCTTTTATATATATATATATATATATATTTCACCTTTTTACATGTGTGCATGAAGCTTGCAGTCTTCTAGGTAGCTATGAATATTATTCCGTAATGATGTGAACAGCCCAAGTACTGTGAGGCGAATGCTCACTGTGCTCCTCAGCATCTTTCTGTGACATTATTAAACTTCCAGCATGTTGATGCTGAATGATCACATGAGATCTGTGTCACAGAAACTTCTGTCCACACCAAGAGCCAATTTAAATGACTATGGAAGACATCTGTGACAGAGAGGAGGCAGGGGGTACTTTTGTAGCTGATTTTTCTCAATAATGATCTGTGTGTTAATAACTGCGATTAGGATTTTACTCAAGCTGCACTGTTAAATGGCTTCTCGGCAAAATGTACAAATGAATCGTGTACACAGTTGAATATTAGTACTCGTCTCTGACTGCCCCCAATGTCTGTTTTATCACTGGTGCCTATCTGTGTTCCCATTGCACCTTGCTATGTGAGCTGCTTTGCACAGTGAGGTACAGTTAGAAGTATAATTGGTCTGCGCCCACCTGCCTATATACCACTTGGAGATAAGTAGTTTAGCCGCACCTTCATGCACCATGGCTCTGAACAGCTAGGGGACAGGAGAACAAAGGCTCTAGGCCTGCAGATGGACAACAAGGGCAGCCATAAGAAGGCAACACATAGTTTATGTTTACAGTTTGTGGACAAAACTTTTAGTTCATAACTGCATGATGGGTACATTTCTGCATGTAGTGCCTGATATCTACTTAATGACAGGTATTGAATATTTACAGTGAAATCATTGGCTATAATTTACTTATCTTTCAGTGACTTAAGTCTAAAGGAAGTTCTCAAGAAAATGGCTGCTGTGAATCTGATGGAAATTGGAATTTTATTATGCGTTGTGGTGTTATGTTATTGGAACAGTCTCTTCTGTGGGTTTGTCTTCGATGATGTGTCTGCAATTCTGGATAATAAAGATTTGCATCCTTCAACACCTATAAAGAAGCTCTTCCAAAATGACTTCTGGGGTACTCCAATGTCTGAGGTAAGTATGATATCAATAAGTTTTAGTCTTATACCTTGTAATTATTTAGAGCTCTCATTCAGCATAAACCAGTGGTGGGCAACCAGAGCCTCGACCTGCCGCTATCAGTCTTCAAGCGGAGAATAAGTGATTGTGAGCAGCTGGCTTCTATGTCATGTTAACCACCTCTGCACACTGCAGGGAGGTCACGCAGAATCAGAGGAGTGGTCGGAATTAGTGCTATGTATCCTGCATCATGTGCTTTCCTTCCTCCGTGGCCGGTTGCTGCTTCAAGAGAAAGTAGTTTTGGGGGGTTTAAGACTATTTTCCTTTTATACCTGTTTTTGGTGACTATCCTGTCTTTTTTTCTTAAATTCAATATTCATAGTGCAACTTTAAATATCACCTTGGAAAATATTTTATTAAGGTGCATCTTACCTCCCTGGTGCCCTAGGGGCTGCTTCATTCAGTTATTTGGAGATCCAGTGATGTTTCATTATAATTCTGTTCATCTATGAGGAGTTTAAAATGCACTTCACTTACTTACCTGACTTCCTTTTGACATTACTTTGTTGTTTTAACATTGAAGAAAGTATTTTTCTTTTGTTTTTACTTAAGTGTAATTTATTAGAATTGCATAACTGAACGAGAGTTGAAATCTTTTCCCTTGAAATTAACAATAACATTCTTTCAAGGCATTATCATTAAGACCCACAAGGAAGTTCTATAGTCCTCTGATGTCCTTTGGCAAGGTTAGAGAACACAATTGTTGTTTGTTTGCCACAAGTGATTATCCACTTAGTTACTATACGTTCAGAAGTATGTGGGCTTTCATTTTGATTCTGGACTTTATACTGATCACCACCACTGACCAAAAAGTGATGTGCATAATACGACCTCTGAGGTGTAAACAAATTGACATTTGGCAAGGTTTTCATCCAAAAGACAGCTTCACATTAATTTCATTTCCATGGAATACTTAGGCTTGACCTTTCTCACAGCCTCTGTTATTTTCAAAACCGTTTCAGATGGGAATATAAGCTGCATTAATGGGCTAAATCTTTTTTCCAGCAAATAGTTTAAAAAAAAATAAATAAAAAGAATTGGATTAAAAATATTGCACTTAAATTGTACCATGTCTATATTTTAAATGGACAATTATGCAACTGTTCAATTTTGCTTGTGGTTTTATTCAGTATGTTTGTGTTGGGCAACTTTTTAGAACATCATTGTCACAAATCTCTAAAGTGATGTTCTTTATGCTTCCATTATATTTAGTAAATGACAATGTTTGGGCAATATGCACATGTAATAGAATTATAATCATGTGGTTACAGTGCCCTATGTCAGGTGCATCTATTTTTCACAATTTCTTTTCCCATAATTCATATCTCTAAAGGTTAGAAAAGGTTGAGTAAAAATAGATTCTTTTAACTGTTCGGCCTAAGTAAGGTCAGGCCGGGCTGGGGGGACGTCTTCTGTGCTACATGGTTTTTTTTGTTTTTTTTCCCTGAGCCGAGTCTTTCCCCCGTGCTAAAATTTGCCAGCCCCCCCCCCTGGACCCAAGTCGAATTATGGGGTGCTTTTGGTTTTGGTCGAAGTAAACTTTTTCATTTCATAACTATGGGAGGCCAAAGTGTCAGTCTATTTATTATCATGTGCTGTTATAAGTGCTAAATGATTTATGTAGCTATGTTGCATCTTGCTAAGCTCCTCCCACTCCTAGCCATATCCCAGGGGCTGTTCCATACAGCCACAGGTGTTTTCCATTGGAATGAACTCTCATACCCCTCTTGTGGAGAACTGAGGTGACTTTCTGTTTTATATTACGTGACTGGAAGAGACCTTGGAAAACAGCTGCATAGAGCAATTCCTGGGGTTCTGCCAATGGGAGGGAGGGGGGAAGTAAAATGTAACATGTTGGTTGTAGTGCACCTTTAAAACTTGGGTGCATGAATTGCTATTGTAATGTTTCTTGCAAGAATAAAATAATCATTTTTTTTTTCTATATGCAAAAAACATGCAGTTTGATATTTGCTAATGCTACAGTTCTAAAAGCTAGATCCTATTAGCGTCTATATCTTCTGGTAATTGAATATGTGAGATTAATTATTTTTTTTTCCCCATTTTAGGAGAGAAGTCATAAATCATATCGTCCTCTGACAGTCCTGACATTTCGCTTGAATTATCTGTTCAGTGAACTTAATGCAGTCTCTTATCACCTTCTAAACCTCCTCCTCCATGCTGTGGTGTGCATGATTTTTCTTAAAGTGTGTAAACTGTTCTTGGACAACCGAACCAGCCTGATTGCAGCATTGCTGTTTGCTGTTCATCCAATACATACTGAGGCAGTAAGTATGCTTTAGAAGACTGTGCTTACACAGCACTATGATTACTATTCTTTATAGTGCTCACATAATAAGGAACACTGTACAATCAGAACGTTTTGCAGCAGCTTCCCCACTTTTGGTTTTTATAGCTATTTACGTAAAATATATGTACAGCAAGCTTTTTATCTACAGTTAAACTACATAGTACCAGAATTCCTCACCTATTACATTGCTGGAAGTCATCTTCTCTAAAATCTGTGATATTATTGATATATCTGTAATATCCTCTTTCTGAAAAACTAAAAATAGAACTGCTGGAGGCAAAAATTAAGACTTGAATACTGAACTTAGTTAAAATAAAGTCATGTGTATTGTTACCTGGCATGGTTTGGGTGCAGTGATTCTCTTAGAAGGCAAGGTCAATGCTAATTGCCATTTAGAAGTACTATGTGGTTATCTTCACCCCATTTTGCAGCATTTCTTTCCTGGTTGCAGGGGATCTTACAGTGATGTAAGTGTCCCCATCCATAGAGCATGATGGACATGACACTGATGTTGTTCATAGGTCATGGCTTATAGTGACCAGCACTGAGAATTATGTCAAAAGAAAACTAGCTGGCAAACAGCTACGTTGGGCAGGCTGATAACCTTAACGGTGCCCATGCAGCATAGACCAGAAGCCTTCTCCAAAACAGGAAGGAGGATCAGTTGAGATAAATGATGGACAATCATGGTTGCCAGCAGCTGTGTTACGATTTCTGCATATTTCATGCCTCCACCTCTCACTTCAACCGTACCACAGGTAGCTGCACAAAAATGTCAGTCGCCCAATGGCTGATAGTAGCCACATACTTTCCCCACCACCAGATACTATTGTTAGTCGCACTGTCTATGTATCAATTGTTCTCCACACCTAGGGCTAGATTTACTAAACTGCGGGTTTGAAAAAGTGGAGATGTTGCTATATGCAACATCTCCACATTTTCAAACCCGCAGTTTAGTAAATATACCTCCTAGAGTGTAATTTCATTTAATCTTTACCATCTTTCATGTCATTGTATGTTGATCATTTTGTATTCTGATGCCTTACATATACGGTACTATATAATGTGTTTCTTTAGAAATAAAGGATAATATTAGCGTTTCCATTTCTTTATCCACTACATGCACCTGCACATGTTTTCATGGCAAATAAAAACATTTTAATGCATCAGTTATAGTTGTTCCACAGTGACAAAAGGAAGGAAATTCTGTGTTGGGCTTCAAAACCTTAGTTACAACTATCTTCCTTCGTTCCCCACCAAACATGCATACATGTAAGTAGAGGGAAGATGATGATTATTTTTATCTTTCTTTTCTACATGACCCAATATCTTGTAGTGCGTCTATGCTACATAACATAAATCAATATAGTTGTACCAGTATATGATGAATAATTGAGTTCATACCTCTTCAGAAGCTCCCACTCTCCCAGGCAGTGGAGTATTTTTGCAAGACAATGTTTTGCCCACTAGGACTAAGTCCAGTGTAGTTTCTGGCATACCTCAGTTAAAGCTGACAAATTAAGATCAAAAGTGTTACTCTGTGATTGCAGCCATGCACATTTCAGTATAATTATAACTTGCAGTCTCTGGAAGAGAATTCCTCCTTTCTTTCTGCACCACTTATCCCATTATGACTATAAGCTATGCACACAGTCTGTTTATCTATAGTATACATATTTGCTGCGGTTCTACAATTAACATACTTGTATCTTCGATGTTATCACTTACAGAATGGTCTCTCAAAAACATCATTGTAGGTACAGTAATGGTAGGACATACAGGAGTTGCTTAGCTTCAGATGACTATTGCCATCGTTTCTTAGCAGGACAGTTACTGCACTGATGATCTACAAACACATGAAGGTGTTTGTGTGTACAGCACCAGTACACATACATCATTTAAACTGTATACACTTATACTTTATGCAGACATTAGAATTTTACACAGCCTTTTACAGGCATTAGCTTTCCAATCCATCTGTACCTGAGTGGACAGCTGCCGTAAATTGCATACTTGCATGCAGTAGTAGTTGTGTCTTGATAATGGGTGTGTCTTGTAGTAAATCTAGATGTATTTCTCTATACACCAAAGTCTACAAAACTTTGTACAGCAGCAATCGGAGACTTGTATCATTGCTGTCCATCCATGACGAAGCATTGTTTGGGGTGTAGGACATCAACAGGTATTATACACTCTGCATTTGGATTCAGGGAGGTGTACATTTTAATTTACAGGCTGTTGATCTCCACTGAACACAAAGTAGTCAGGTGGGTGGGGATGTCTAGTTGTTGTTGTGTTTGTTTTGTTTTTTTTTTAATATATATATATATTCGCTTATCTGCTGCTGATTTGATTTGTTGCTTTCTTTTTCCCCTACACTTTCATGTGTTTGATGCTTTGGGTGAGAGTATTCAGTTAGGGTTTTGAACCCCATCAACAAATTTGTTTTGTTTTTCTTGTGAAACAGCCCTAATTGTTGCATTATACAAACTTTTTGACATGCAAAAATATACATGCAGATAGTGGATAAAATAAGGTAAATGCCAATATATTGCTATTTAATAGTAGACTATGACAAACAGCCATTCAATATCCATGGCATTGATTCTGCCAGTGTCTGGAATTATTCAGGAGGGATGCAGCATTATTCTTCCACACTCCATTGGTGTCTGGTGGAAGGTAGCTAACCAAAGCCAGATTCTCCAGTAAATTCACAACTCTGGTGCCTGAGAAGACCCGGACATATGGATACCATTGATGTCTCTTGCCGTAAACCTTTTGGCAACCATACATGCTGTCTGGGCATTGTCATCCTGAAAGACAACCCTCTCATTAGGAAAGGAATGTTGGAACATGGGGTGATAGTGATCACTTGGAACAAGTGACAATTAGGAAGGACTGTGCCTTCTAAGAGATTTACTGCACCCAAACCATGCCAGGACAGTGCATCCCACAACATTACAGTACCACAATAACACTTCAGTTTTGAAGTAGAGATCTTTAGATTGACACCACATGTGCGCTCGGAAGTTTGTCGAGAACATGATATCAACATCCTCTGTTGTTCATTAGTCCATTGGCTCTTCTCTTTGCACACTGAACTCTAACATGCATTGTCAACTGTAATAAGCAGTTTATACACTGCAACAGGACTGATATCCTGCTTGTCTGATTGTTTTTATTAAAATTTGCAGTCTTTTGTCTTGCACTTGGAAATTAATGCACAAAGATTGCGGGATCTTCAGGTTTGCTATTTCTTCTAATATTGCCCTTTGCTTATGTAATTCCCTCAGAGTTCCATGCACACGACACCTTTAGATAATGTTGCACATGAAGCTTAAGCAATCTGAGTCATATTGGTAACTGAAGCTCCTGCCAAATATACCCGAACAATTATCCCTCGCTCAGAGTCACTGAAGTCTGCTCTTGTAGCCAAGTTTTTCATAAGTAGATTAGCATTTTTTGTTTTTTTTGTTCAATTGGAGAAACATGGCTTCTTTCACAGTGGGCGAGTTATTTATTTATTTTCTTGAAACCTGTCACAATGGGGCTGTGGGAGGTGTGTGTATGTATGTATACAGCTCTGATTAAGGGCAGATGCTTCGGGAAAGTATATGCTGCTGTTACTCCTTCAAATTAAAGATGTAAATTAAATAAAGAGCATAAATTTTCACTTAAGTTAGCATTTCTTCAATTGCTGCTTGTCTTGTTCTTACCTTCATTTGGTGTATTGTTACAATCCTTCCAAGAATAAAATATAAAATCGCTGTTCTATATGCCAATAACGGCATGTACTGTTTTTTGCAAGCTGATCCTATATAATAAGGTCAGTGTGTTTGACAAAACTAGAGAGAATAAATGGGCGGTGGTAGATATGGAGAGAATACTTAAAGTGAGGGCTAGACCGCAGCTGTGAAGGATTGGTGAGATCCTCAAAAGGTACAAAAGGCAAAAAAAGACACACAGCGCTGAAACTAGCAAACACTCTAGTATTATATTGTGAAAAAGACAATAACATGTAAAAACATTTATTAGTATACAATGTTATAGACAATTGCACATGGTCTCATGTGTGTTTGGTGGTATGGTTATAATCCTGAATTACTCATAGGTGGCATGTTAGAGCTATCTTTCACTTTTTTTTTCACATTTGTTTTATTATCGCATGTGTGAAACCTGCACATGGAAGATTAGCTTCTCTCAGATTTGTGTGTCTTTAATAAACAAAGATATATATTGACAATGGCACCTTCCAAACATTAAATATTAATCTTTGATGCTATTATATAACATGATTTGCAAGCCATGTCCAGCAATTCCTCTGTGAAATTCAGTGAGTGGAAGATGAAATTATTTTTAAAATCGCCACGAAAAATCTTGTTGCAAATTTAAGATAACCGTCCATTTCAAGTGTTTTCCTCATTGCAGGAGCTGTCTGTTCTGAGAACAACATTTTCATGTTTGTCAATGCAAGCCTCCCCCCAAGCTTGTGCAGATTCTCATCGATATGTTCCCCCCATGTTAACAGGACTCTGTGTAGTAATCTTTCAATTCACCACAAGAGGGCACATAAGGACTTATTCTTACAGCAAAGTGGTAGGAATTAAAAATCAAACGGCTTTTCCATTAAAGGGGTTTTTAACATTATTCAAAAAAAGCTTACTTAATCCCCTCCCATCCCAATAACAGTAGTTTTCTCAAATGAGAATCCCCCACTATTTACTGTATTTTTCAGGATCTTGGTGCTTACATAGCCAGGGCCTCTCCACTACATCACAAGGCCCAATTGCAACATTTTTGGAAGTGTTGGGTTCCCCCTATGCATTAGCATTAGGGTAGGAGGGGTTTTGTTAAACTTCAGTAATACAAATACAATGTATTACAGCATTATGAGGTCTATTCATGATCTGAAATTTATTGAGAAACAAATAAATTGTTTTTGCCATAACTCATTTTCACAGATTAAGGGTAATCGCATAACCGCAAAACAGCAATACTGTTATTATAGCAGAGGAAGTGTGTATAGTTTTAGTCATCGGTGGCTCCAGAGTGTCATTCCTACACACAGATCTTATGGGAGAGAGTGTTTTGCTTCAATCTAGGCACGCATATTACATCTGATCAGGCAACTGTCTACTACCAAACTGATCCGATATCATCCTGTGAGTACTACAAAGGGACAACCCCCAAATGGATTTTGACTATTATTATGATAGCATCTCTCTTTGTGTAGTCATTGGTGAACCACAATAAAAATGCCCCTTGCTATTTGGTTGTTTGGCCTGATCAGAGGGCTAGCACAATTTAGTCTTCAACGACTTTGCAAGATGGCCATAAATCGGTTTATTGCTTGGACCAGACCACTCTTGTGTTTAAAAACAGTACATTATTTTATGCACAGCAAATATTAAAAATAAAATCTCCATTCTCTTAATGTAAAGGGGGAAAAAAAGTTAGTGTTGGGTGACCCTTAACAGATACTGTAGCATTTCATCCAAGATTTTTGTATACTGTGTTTAAACCAGTTGTGCTTCATCTTTTGCCGCAATAATTTCAAAGGTTTTTGTGGCCAACAATTAAATTATTGGCTTTGTTAGCTGCCATTCACTAAAAAACAATTTCAGAAAGTCACACTATGCCGGCTCACAGCAAGCAATGCTTGTTGTTTCCAATTATAAAGTTCCTGCCAACTAACTTAAGTCAGACCATCGCATCACATGCCTTGTAGAATAAAATATAATTTTACGCACATGTTGAACAAAGCTGGTGAAACATTTTAATCTTTCAGTTTTGCAATTTCACATGTCTATAATAAATATGTGCAGTTTTCAAACTACTGCACAAATTAAAGAAGTATATATATTTATCTTTGTATTGTGTTTTAGATACGATGTATAGCTTTTTAATAAAAAATTTTTTTAACTGTCATTGTTTTTGGATGTTGTGTTTAGTTCAAATTTCACTTGTAATAATCTGGATTTGTACAAGGGTAATGCTGCAGTGCACATTGACCTTGTAACCCTTTGTGAGGGGTATTTAACCTAATATAATTGCTGATGCTGTTTCTTTATATACCCGCAGGTTACAGGCGTTGTTGGCAGAGCTGAACTTCTCTCCTCTATTTTCCTGCTTGCTGCATTTCTGTCATATACCAGATCTAAGGGCCCAGACAATTCCATAGGTAAAACAAACAAATTACTGTTGTTTTAGACTGTCCATGGACTTTCCTTAACACACACAGTAAGTTAGTGGTTTTAAAGCCAAAGGTATCACAACAACAGATGTATTTAGCTACACTGAGTTACTAATATCTTCTAATATTATTGAAGATTTGGCATGTGTTTGTGTTTAAGCTGTTGTAATGTTTGCTTTTTGTGTTTTATTGCATTTTTCTGCCTTCTGATTGTTTTTGAGCTCTGATCATTTACTGTATATTTGTAGTATACAAAAGCATGCAAGACCACAGACTGCTTCTACAGGGAGCTGGTAGGAGAAATACATCTGGCAGAAAGGGAATGTCCATACTGAACATATGTTGCTGAAATGATGTATTTATTTACAGGACCACATTATTTATTAAATATTGGCAAGGAAGAGGAGTACACATAGAAATGATGAAGTCTTATCCAGGTGTTGTGTTTGCAGATAGTATGCCCTCCTTGCTATAAAGGACGGAGGGTTTATGCCAGGGGTCAGGAAACTTTTTTATCTTTTACCCCAAAATATATTTAGATACGCCGACGTTACCCCCTTGATTTGAAAGGAAGGAAATCATATATTATTAATTATTAAAATTCAAAATTTTATGGACTCTTTCAAAATTTCTTTGAAAGCTTCAACTTCAAAACTTCGGATTTTGGAGAAATGATGTTGCTTCATTTTTGATACGAGAGCATCAATATTGGGGTATTTTGATGTCAAAACAATTTGGATACAGTCTTCAGCATCCAATCAATTTCTCTGCTTTGTTTTTATGTTCGTTTAAAATGGAAAATCCTTGTTTGCAAAGGTAGGTTGTTGCAAAAGGCAGCAACTTTTTGACTGCCTCCTCATGTGCAATTTTGAATGCCTTTACAGCTGTTGACATCCAAAAATATGACAGATCTGCTTTGTTTTCAAATGCAATACGTGCTTCATTATTGCATTGAAGCTCAAGAAGTGCCTCTGCCAACCCTTGAGGCTCTTCTGGTACAACAGTAATTTCACATTTAAAGGGGCCTACAATCCAACTGACAGCATGTGAATCGGCAGCATTACCCCCAGGAATTTCATTTTTGCCCCATTTGGGGTAATTTACCCCTGTTCCCTGACCACTGGTTTATGCGGTTTCTTCCAAGCTACTCGTTATGTCCAGAAAGACATACTGCACATAAGGGTTTATCAGTTGCTGTAGCAAAAACATATTGTTCACTGTCAAAGATTTTGACTTCATGTGTGTTTGTTTACACAGCATTTTGTTCTTTTAACTGGCAAACATTGTGAAACTCAATCATTCGTTTTTGTTTTTGTAGCGTGGACTCCTATTGCTACTGCTGTGTTCCTTGTTGCGGTTGCAACTCTGTGTAAAGAGCAGGGAATTACTGTTGTTGGGATTTGCTGTGTCTATGAAGTCTTCATTGCTCAAGGGGTAAGGTCTGTTTATTTTTAAAACTGCTAAAAAGGTGAACAGTCCTATGACAAAGAGAAAATTCTATAAACGCCACCACCCCCACCATTCTATATTTTGCAGTATTGTAAAAGTAAATACTATGCATCTCAATATTTTTTGTCTGGTCTGAGATCATTTTGCAAGCTCTACCTGTGGTGCTACCCATGCTCTCTAGATGTATAATTATGTGAAAAACTGCCTACCTGTTCCATCGGACAACCTGAAAGCAAATTTGCTAAAGCACTTAAGAATAACTGCTCGTTTTGCCCTCATTTTGTGAAGTAACGGAACAAAACAGCTGTCTCATTAATATTTGATGCTTGTCCACTTAAACCTTTCATGACATTGCTTTTCAGTGCCTTTGGGTTGGTCGTTTGCCCTCGGCAGTACCTGCATTCATAATTGCGTTTAATGCTCACTTAAATGTCAAAATTGCACATCTATTTTTGATCTGTACATTTTCCGCGTGGTGGGTGCAAAACCCAAGGGCATCAATTTTGCTTCTGCTGGCAGCCTCATAGTCTTTCCACTCAAATTTTATACTTCTCTTCAAAGCACAATGTTTGTGAGCAAAGAGCTCCTTTTGTTACACAATATGTATGCTACACAAAGAGGGAAAAGATGAAGTCTGGACTGTTCACACATCTCTATTGTGTACACAACTGAGCCGAATAGGGCTCTATACTGATGAACATGAGCCCTAAATAATGTGATATTTGTAATATAATTGATTTTTATACGTTGTTAGGTACTTGTTAATTATGCCTGCACCAGATGGACTCCCCATGCCTATGTCATTAAGTCTCCATTATCCTTTCTGTAACCCAGTGTTTGCCAAACTGTGCGCCACCTCTCCCTGGGGTGCCACGGCCAGGGCTGGTGATAACTAAGGCCGGGGGCTACTTGGTAGTAATTTTGGCTTAGGAATGCCTTGAAAAAATGATGGGGACCCTAAGGGTGCCTTAAACTGAGAGTTTGAAATTTGCTGCTCTAACCTAAATTGTCACCACCCCCATGTTCTCTGAGCGTTCTGCCGCAGACGGCTTTCTCTTTAAGACTATTGCGGATGAGGGGTATGGGAATACTGGAGTGCTACAGCGAAGGAGCTCATACTCCATGCCAATAACCAAATTACTAGTGGGTAGGGTCCATGTGATGCCCTTAAAATTAACAAGTACCCATTTATTATTTTTTTATGAATGTGTATGTAGAATTCTATGTTTTTCTAGAAATCCTGAAGCCTTTCCATGTGTTAATGCTTTGTCTCTCTTGGATTTCAGTACACATTACCTGTGCTGTGGGACACATCTTTACAAATACTGTTAGGTAAAGGTAGCATACCATACTCCCTGCTTCAAACACTGCTTAAACTTGTTGTATTGATGTTCAGCACATTGCTGCTTGTTGTAGTCCGTGTACAAGTCATCCAGTCACAGCTTCCAGTCTTCACCAGGTGAGCTGAGATTTCTAAATGGTGGTATTTTTCCAGTAATGTATTTGTTTCTGTAATGAGTTTATTACTTCCAATGTGAGCATGATATACAAAGGGAGCTACAGCTCCCACCTCACCCTCTATAAACACAGCATGTTGTAGGCATTGTGCCAAAAGATTTATAGGTTTCTTGTATGAAATATTGCATCTTTTCTTTTAAGCAATGATGTTTAAATAGAAAACCACTTTCTAGTGCTTTATATCTTACACTAAGTAAAGAGAAATCTTAAAGGAAGCTGCTGTACGAAAACATAACTTAATGTAATACAGATTAAAAATACAAATAAAAAAAACCCTAAAAACAAAATAGGGATTACATTTGTACTGCTGTTGAGAAATACGTAACGTCTGACATTTTTCTTTGGCTAGATTTGATAACCCTGCTGCTGTCAGCTCAACACCTGCAAGACAATTAACATTTAATTACCTGCTCCCTGTGAATGCCTGGCTTCTCCTAAATCCGTCTGAACTGTGCTGTGATTGGACAATGGGAACTATTCCTTTGGTTGAAAGTTTCCTGGATATCAGGAATTTGGCAACAGTGGTATTTTTTTGTCTTCTTGGATATTTGGTGATATTCAGTATCCGATATTCAGGCGAGTCATCCAAAACTGTGCTTATGGTAAGTTGCTTTAGAAACTAGTTTGAATACACTGTAAATATTATTGTGAAGTTTTATATGGTTCTAAAGCAGTGGCGGATCCGCCCCGATCGCCCCCCCCTAGCAGACACTTGCTGCCGACGGCTGCACAGTATGTGCAGGTCCGTCTAGCCGTGACAGGCAGGGACAGTGTTCTGCCCGGCTGCTCTGATTGTGTTTAAAACACAATCAGAGCAGCCGGGCAGCACACTGTCCCTGCCTGTCATGGCTGGACGGACCTGCACATACTGTGCAGCCGCCGGCAGCCTAAACTGTTAGAAAGGGGCGGGGCCTAAATCGCCCCCCTTAAATCGCCCCGGGTACAGTAGTTTTCTAGATCCGCCCCTGTTCTAAAGTAGTGTTTATGAAACCCTTTTTGTTTTCAGAAATGGTGTTTTAGAAAGTTGTTTCATAAGATGAGCATTAGAATAGTGAATATTTTCTGTTTTGCAGGACTCAATAGCTTGTTTATGCCTTCTAATGTGGGTTTTTACTGTACAGAAAATGCCTGGGAAAATGGGAAACATGTGGCATACAAGGTGATGCTGACATGAAACTCTTAAGTAAAAACAAAAGATAGTCTGTTCTGAAATAAACAATATTTAAATCACTATGTGTCAACAAATATGTAAGTATGAGATACAGATAATATAACTATATTGGTGTAAGCTCATCTGTCAACATCAAGGCATCTCCTGTAGGCGAGACCCTAGTCTGTGTAATAAGTGTACACCGGATGTCACAATTAAAACCTTCTTAAGTCGTCTCAATTCCCCATCTTGATAAACCCCTGGACAAGCTGATTCTCCACATCACCTGTGCAGCAAAGCTTCAAATAGACCGCAACTGAAAAAACACGCCAGGAGATGGTTAACCGCATATGGTTCATATACCGGATGGAATGCGTTACCAGCCTTCAGAACAACAAAGTGGCCTTATTCCACAAAATTTGGGCCGCCTAATACTCTCACCACATAACACACCTGCCCCCCCCATTTAGTAGCACCATGGCAACAGTATACTGGTCCGCTAGACTACCCTGGAATACCTCCAGCCGTTGGCAGTTTCCTGTCTTGCGCTACTCCACGCTAATCATGTTAAATGTACCCTAACTGCATAACTCCTGTATTGCCATGCCTGCTTGTCTGTTTTTATACCATTCTTAAAACTTTTACAAATAAAGAGTATTAAAAAAATTCAAACAAACAAAAACCTTCCTGAGTCTCCATTTTGAAACTCTAAAGGGCATACCGTTTTTATCCCAAACTACTTGCCTAATAAGAGATTAACCAAAATTGAATTAAGTTTTATTCTTCTGTTTTTGTTCATTCTTGACTTGGAGATTCCCTGTTTTTAAAAGTATTCAATGTTGTTCTCTTCCCCAGGGAGACTAGAAAACAAAAACAAAAAATTTAAGTACTGAAATGTCAAGGTGGTGCTTTGAAAAAGGGGCACTGTGTGATGGTGGTTTATACAAAATTATATATGGTGCTTAATAAAATGTAATAATCTACTTATATATTAGGAGGCTATAACAGTCTCTACTGAAAATGTAATTAAACATCAGGTTTTTGTTAGCTTCCAGGGTACAAGTGGTATCAAGACGTGTGTGTATATGTATGTATGTATATATGTGTGTATATGTGTATATATATATATATATATATATATATATATATATATATATATATATATATATATATATATATATATATATATATATATATATTATACACACATATAAAATATAAAAAATATATATATATATTTTATATTTTTTGTATGTGTGTGTGTATATATATATATATATATATATATATGTGTATATGTGTGTGTGTATATGTATATATATTATATTGCAATTTTCAATAAAGATCTTATATGGTGGGTCTGGTTTAAGCATCCCACTAATCTTAAATTTCATTGTTTTCATATCACTACTCAATTTTTCGCAGGGACTGTGCATGATGGTGTTGCCTTTTATACCCGCTTCAAACCTCTTCTTCCCTGTCGGGTTTGTAGTCGCAGAGAGAGTATTATATGTTCCAAGTATGGGATTCTGCATGTTCGTTGCTCATGGCTGGAAGAAATTATCAAGCAAAAGGTGGGCATATACATAATGTGCTGTATTGTATTTGGAGAAGAATGTAACTTTATCTTTTATTTGTAATATATTGAGGTACATAGGCTTGTCTGTAAAATAAGGATTTGAAAGATTTGTGCAGATTAGGTTAAAATTACTTCCAGAGGCTTATGAACAGTTTTTTTTTTTGGTTTTTTTTTATTGTTTTTGTTTTTTTTTATTTTATTTAATCCTAGCAGTTTCTTAAATTTTCCCTGAATCTTACGTTTCCTGACACAGCGTTTCCTATGCTTAAATATCTATAATATAAAAGCCTAGTCCTGATATAACTTTCTACTTTTTTATCAGGCATTGAAACACCTGCATGTTCTATTGTTCCTGCATGGCTTGTAACTCTCTTACAGCTTCTCATATGGAAGTACCCTTTTATAAATTTGTAGAGACTAACCCAATTGACTCGATGAAAGTTAATTTAAAACAACTTGGGTTTTTTGTAGGGCTGTGCTATCCATTCCAGGTGAACGCTTTAGTATTGTGCATACCTTGTCGGCCATGTTCCTGTTTCTTTCTGAATTGTTAGTTTTTTGAGTGATATTCTCTCCACCATTTTTACAATTTTAAATATAAAGTATATGAATCTCTCTCCCAAACTAAATTGTCAGTAAAGCAGCTCAAACAATAAAATATATTCACACAAACATTATTTACTGCTGTTCTTTCTTGCTTGTTCTTGTAGCTTTGTTGTCGTTTAGCTGTCTTCTGGAAAGTTGTGGTCCTGTTTTGAAAATGTGCAAACAGTACAAACCCTTAATGATTAAGCTCTTTAGAGAGCATCCTCATGAACACCACTCAATATAGAGATCCTATCCCCCACAAGCGGCCAATTCATGATCTCCCCAGCCATTTCATCACACCGCAGCGGCCAGTTCATGACTCCCCTGCACTCTGCCTCCCCTTTTGCGCACGTGCACACTCTGCCCCCATTTCTGCGCGCGCACTCTGTCCCCCTGCATAAACACTTCTTACTTGTCTTCCACCGGCAGTCTGCTCCCCTCACTGCAGCTCCTCACTGACACAGCTGGGATGTGATGATGACACCACGCCCGACAGCCAGTGAGGAGGGATGGGAGGAGGGAGCGACAGTGTAGAGGAGGGGTGGCTCATTGTGTTCATATTCAATAGTAACAAAAAAAATGAAAACCTTAAATGGTGGCGGCGTCCCCCCTCCCAGCGCCCAATCAGCCTGTTGGTTTATTTAGGCTCTGTTTACCGCAATGTATTGTTTATTTTTCTGTAAATGTGTCAATTAATCAGTTCATATTTTTATACAACATTCGTTTGTCATTTTTGTCACTCCTGTTCTCTCTTGGCTGGATACATTTTTAATACAGGGTGTTTTATCAGTGCCAGATTAAAAATTCCACTGTAAAAATTCTAAGGGACTTGTACTATGGGTCATTTATATCATTGAGCAACTTACTTGGTATGTATCATTTGTTAGATGCAAACTATAATAGAATGTATATAATGGATTATATTGGTAATTTGTTAAAGGATTTATCAAATATATTTAAAGCATGCAGCTCTAAATAGCTGCAACCCACCATGGCATGAACTGTTTAAGCCTTAAGCATTCTTGCTAATGGATCTCATACCTGAAATATGTATTTTTCAGTTGAATTGGTCTTTAAAGTAGTTATTAAAAGTAAGAAGGTTGTGTTGGGCAATGGGGGAAAACACATTGGAGAAATCATATCTAATATGGATGTAGCTTGTCCGTTGCAGAAATTAGGGAGTGTGATTGGCCTGTTTTTCTGTCTTTGGTTATGACTTGCCAGTTTTTTGGCATAGGTATGCATTTAAAACTATCAGGCTTATATGCAGTATAAAATGTTATTCGATGTTCTAAAATAAATTGTGTGCTTTGGGGATGTATCCAAATTTAGTTATTTTTACATATATAATACTTTAATTATAACGCATTAGAAACCGCGAAACAGCATCCAGTTGCGTGACTGTTAACAACTTCAGATTAATAAATGACAATAGAGATTTATGTGGAGAAATTACCGGTCACTGGGTGAAAAGGCTAAAGAGTCTTCATTATAGCAGGGATGTTCTGTTTTGTCCAAGCCAGCTGTCTTGTATAGAGCAACAAATTGAATTTGTGGAGTTTTGTATATAGTACATTCTAATTCTAATTAATATAAATCAGTTATCTCAATGTAATTTAGTCTGGAAAGCAATATTACATCCTGTCTGTTTTGTATCATAAGTATATAGATAGCGTAAACTAATTTCCTTTTTTGATTAAAAATTAATAAAGAGAACAGTAGTTTTAACAGAGCAGTTAACCCCACAGCCGACAGCATCTGACTCAATGCACTCCGTTACATTATCTTTGCTAAATGGTATTGCTTTCCATTTACATGAATAATATTTCCTACAAGTTTCCTGTCTGTATTTGCCAACAAAAGAGATGGAGGTACAAAGACATTTGTTTTAAAATGCTTCATTAATCATCATTTTTCCATAATGGCATTTTTATGTGACTAGTGTGGGCGATCTCCCTAGTTCTTCAGTAACATCCGAAAACAGAAATGGGGGAAAAAAAATATTGCTGCTGCTCAATGATTTTGTGTTACACAGACCTGACCTCCAAGGGCTTCTTCCTACAGTTACTTTGAGGCACATTGCTGAACAGTTTAAACAATGGCTTACAAAATCTTTTTTACAATGTGTGCTCATGCATTTGGCATGGATTCCTTTGTTTTCACTGCTGAAAGAGTGCCGCTTTTATTTGCACAGATATTATGTTTGTGGACGCATGCACCTCAATAAACTGTGCTGGGGCTTGAGGTGATGTATAGTAAGCAAGCAGCAAAACTCACAGTAATACATTAATATTATACTGAGTTAGAGAGTACCTTCCCTTTAGTTAAGATATACCTATCCTTTGTGATACCTGGTTCTTTTCATTTGATTAACTCTCTGTGGCTGCTGACTGTTCATACTGTTTTCCTAGGATAACCATTTCAATCCCTTTTGCATTTGAAATGTAACACTATTGTCACGGTTTATGGTTTGGAGGTTTCTCAAATTATGAAATAGTTGTTTGGCATTTTCTTTGCAATTGCAACAAACAAGCATGTACATAACTGTTTCAGGGCTTTCATGCATTTTTCTCTTTTGTACTGGAATTTGACATGAAAATCTCATGGAAACACATGCCCAGTTCAATTTTGCTGTGCAACAGTCTATTGAGTAATTTTATCGGTCACACGGGAAAAACAGTTGGACACATGAAAAGATCATAGGCCCCGATTTATTGTCTTTTTGGCCCATAGATACTGTGATTTGCAGTCTAGTCTAAATAGACTTAATTGGTCAGCAGAGTCATAGCATGACATTGGACATTTTTGCGATGTTAGTGACACTTGGAGTTATTTGTGAGAGTGCTGGCACTACTTTGTTTCTAGTCCCCTTTCTATTTAAGTGGGTGCTATAATAGAACGCTAACACACATAGCAGATCTACCCTCTTCTACAGTGCTTTACTTTTTCTGGACATTGTCGCTTGACCCTCGGTGCAGTTTGTAAAGCACCTGTGAAACTTGTAACTAGTTAGATGTATTTGAAGCTTCAAGTGTCAATGCCTGGAGCTTGTAGAGAGCTGTAACACTAATTTAGGGGAGAGAGGAAAATTTCCTACAAACCCTTTCAAGAAATTATTTTGGTCCTATTGCTGCATCCCCTTTATAAGGAACAAAGTTTCACAAGTGAAATAATGCCCCAAATAGAGTAGATTAAAACAACAGATATAACTTTGGCATGCACATTAGATGGGCCATAGGTTTTTTTGGCTTGTTTGTGCTATTGAATCTCTGGTAAACTTTGTGGGGATAAAGGAATGCATTGTGCATTCCTATTTGACCAAC
Organism: Mixophyes fleayi; assembly: GCF_038048845.1. NCBI lineage: Eukaryota > Metazoa > Chordata > Amphibia > Anura > Limnodynastidae > Mixophyes > Mixophyes fleayi. Next base: position 223,887,644 of record NC_134405.1, read on the forward strand.
GTGGCTGATATATTGGTGGTGTTATTTCAATGTGAACACCATCTATTCTTCTTTGACTCATTTTTTTCTATTTCCGTCATGGCTTTAAAGATTAACTTTAACTTCCAGATACTTGATTTGTACTGTAGAAACTGGAACTTCTTCTAAAATTAAACCATTTAAGAATGCACAATTTAAGGCCATGGTTGTGTTTCAGATTACACAATTCCCCATAGGAATCCCCATAGTTTTGAATCACACAACCTAAAATAAAGACTTTTTTTTTTTTTTTTTTTTTAAATTAATTTTGTCATTGGTTGTGCAATATTGTCAAGTTCACAATACATTTCCCTGATCTGTTTGTAATAATGGTTGCCCCTTGGATCATAGCTTAGTGTTCATTCACAAATATGCACATTTATATTTGATAAAGAAACACTGCATGACACTGGTTTTATTTTTCTGTCTTCCATTGATTTTTAGCAGCAAATTGAGAAAGCTATCTTGGATATTTTTAGCTCTGGTGCTGTTCACTCATGCAATGAAAACCTTCAACAGGAACCGGGACTGGGAATCAGAATACACTTTGTTTATGTCTGCTTTGAAGGTAGTGTATTATTCCTATTATTCCCTGTAATGCTATTTTTAAATGGAGTTATATACAAGACATAAATAGGTTTTCCCAATGTAATTTTGAAGGTACAGACAGCTGGCATTTAACATTTCCCCTTTGGTTTTCCAGATTATAAAGTTCACAACAATTAATAAGAGTTGCTAGTGGAAATAAAGTCTGGTAACATCAGACAAAACATAGAAGTAACATTGAATAAACGTTGAAGTTGCAAAAAAAAAAAGTACCCTTTGTGCTCCTTCGGGGGGAAAGCAATGTGCCGCTGGATGTCCAACTGCACATATTACCGACTATTATCGTAAGAAATCTGCTCATTTTCCTGTGCACCTCCATGGGGTATAAGGGAAAATGAGTATAGATACATCTTCATGGTATGCCTTCAAGTACTATTTTGGAGGGACTCCATGTGACATTACTTCCAAACGAATCCCCACTTTTATGTTGCCAAAAATCTGTACAATGTACTGTAAATGTTTTCTATGTTTGCACATGAAACATCCTCAAATTTGTAAGCCTCTAATCTCATTACTTGTTGTGTTTTTAAACCATAGGTAAATAAAAATAATGCTAAACTTTGGAATAATGTTGGCCATGCTCTTGAGAATGAAAAGAATTATGTGAAAGCATTGAGGTTCTTTAAGCAAGCTACACATGTACAGCCAGGTAAGTGGTTTTCAGATTGTTTTGATGTTTTAAATAGTACTGCTAAGGCAGCGGTAGTGTATCTTTGTTCATTTGTTGTATGTTTTTTGGGTGTGTGTGTATGTATTAATAATATAAAAAGAGAGACCAAACAAGCTGTAGTTAACCACATTGAGATTAATTGGTGAAGGGCTGATTGATTACTTTTTGGCCTGGGAGCACGTACTAAGATTTGGACCATGGTCCTTCATTGTTATTTTACAATTCTTTAATATACACGTTTAGCCCACATATGAGCAGCACTCCAGTGTGGTGCCTTCCAAGATACTGCACATGGTAAGAAAATGTTCTTGATCTAGACGTGGCTAAAAACATTTTGCAAAGCGAACATGGGTATGCTTAAAATTGTTCTGAAATGTGGTTTATTTATAATTAGTATTGTCTGCCCTTAAAATTATAGAGGAAAACCTTGGTAGTAACACCACTTCTGGTTAGGAGCAATATCCCTGAGACACCTAGAAACCCAGTCTTAAATGTAGCACAACACTGTTTTTACAGTGTTTTCACATGTTTGGTTTGTTACCTCTGTCTAGGGTACCACTCTATCTACACTAACATTGAAGATGACCATTTGTAGTTTACCAATATCAACATATAGCATAATATGACATGGTGGATTTGTGTAAATAAAATCTGTTCCTAGTTATCGATAAACTATTTGCAGTGGACCACATTTGGCCCTTAGATAAAAAGAAAATCTTCAGAAGTAACGTTTATAGGACAAAATAAAAGCACGTAGATCACAAACAATTGTCATTTCTTCATAAGACAGATAGAGGTATTTTCAGATAATGAAAACATTTACATGAGGTTTATGATCCGGCTCTACACATCCAGTAAAGCCACAAACGGTTCTCTATTGTGTTTTTGTTCTTTTTAATAGCATCAGGAAACACTGAAATATATTTTGTAGAAGGTTGTTGTATTAAGACAAAAGGTTCCAAAATTGTACCAACAAACGTAAAAGAGAGGGGTGTACGCAACATCCAGAATTCTCACTGGAGGCCTCCCTGGTGGGTCTCTAACATTTGGTAATGTCTAAAAGGAAAAACATTGTTTTTGGAAATATTTGAATAGTGTTTCACCATGTTGTAGCAAATGTGTAATTGCTGATTTATTTTATTTCCTGAATGCCAGAGAGCCTTAGTCATAGAGCTGTAGGCAGCTTCATTCAGATGAAATGATAATGCATGTGCAGAAGCAGTAATGACCAGTGTTTGTACTGAATCACATCAGCACACTCTCCTCTGTACCAGTCCTGCTGCTTTCTCCTCATATGTGGCACAGCATTTGAAGCACGGAGACCATGGGTTCCATTTCAACCAGGGCAATATCTGTGAAGTTTCTATGTTCTTCGTTTGTTTGTGCAAGTTTCCTCCAAGTTCCTCCTTAAGTTCAAAAACATAGTTAGCCACTGAAAAAATTGTACCTTAGTGTATATGTGCTTTTGTGGAACATACTTTAGACTAAGGGCAAGATTTACTAAGCTGCGGGTTTGAAAAAGTGGGGATGTTGCCTATAGCAACCAATCAGATTCTAGCTGTCATGTTGTAGAATGTACTAAATAAATGAAAGCTAGAATCTGATTGGTTGCTATAGGTAACATCCCCACTTTTTCAAACCCGCAGCTTAGTAAATCTAGCCCTAAGTCTCCAATGGGGCAGGGACTAATGTGAATGATTAAATAATCTCTGTAAAGCACTGTTATTATGGTGGCACTATATAAATAACTTATAAAAATCATGTCCCAGTCTCCTCTATTGTGGCTTGGCTACAACAACAATCAGTATAAATATTTCTCCTGCCACAGAATAAAAAATGCAATGTTAAAAAAAAAAAAAATGCTTGAGCATTACCTGACCCCCACTAGAAAAGTAGTTCAGTAGTCTACTAATTGCTGCCCCCTTTAAGCTTTAAAAGTCTATCTTTGAAACTGGAAACTAGTTGTAGTTAGAAATAATAATAATAAAAAAAAAGTTTTCTTGTTTCATACCAGCTAATCCTTTAAGTCTGCACTTAAGTCTTTGATGTCCCATTTTATCAGACTTGCTTCAGTTCACTTTCTCAACTGTCAGCTTTAAAAAAAAACAAAAAAAAACACACAGTTGGATGCATTTCATTTGTAGTGCCCAAAACAAACAACATGTAAGTTTTTCTATTTTCAAGCTTGTGGTTTGTTTCAAATCTTGAGGTTGCTTGTGAACTGAAGACCCCACAATGAGGGATGAACTGAAAAAGGAACTTGCTGACACCTTTAATATAATGCATATTAAACATATCTAATTTTTTTTTTTTCCATTGAGACAGATAATCAAATTATCGGGTTTACATTGTTGTTCTTGGCCAAAAGAGTAGTCTTTCATATACATATATAAAATAAAAATGAACTGTGAGCTAACTTCAACCACTTACAAATTAGACATGTTGTAAATTCTTATAGTTATTTAATTTCATAAATGAATCACAAATGCGATTAGTCAAAGAAGTTTTCAAAATATAGCTGCTTGAAGTCTATAATGTATACAAGTTTGTAAAGATAAACTGTAAAGATTATTTTTTTTGTCTTGCTGCTGGACATAATATTCCCTGCCATACTATCACCAAATAGTTTAAGCAGAGTTGACTGAAGAGCAATTTTGCAGTGGTTTCGGTCTGCTTTGTCGTCTAACGACACAATGGGAGTTGCAGTAATAAAGCAATGTTACAGGTGAATACAGGATAGCATTTATCTTCTGTGTGATTACATTTTACATACCCACTTATTTAATGCAATCACAATATTTGTTTTTAGCTATCTTGAGTGTAGCCCAGGGCTCCTTGGGTGGACCACTTATATCACTTTACAGAAAATGGTAAAGTTGCAAAAGCTGTACCTTTGTACATCTTTGTGTTTTGACGCTTGTAGAACAAAAAATAATGTAAGCGGCTGGACCTGAACACGCACATTTTTCGATAAGGTTTTTCTTCACGTCAACGTAAATGTTGCCTAGATCATACAGAAGCCTTAATGCTGTGCAAAATACAATGGAGTTCAATGGGAATGTTTATTAAGTAGTACACTTTCTGTAGAGCAGCTTTTTCAATGCCATTGTTTACAAGCCCTAAGAACATACTATTTACATTCCACCCAAAACAATTTAAAGTGTTATTACTGTGATGGTTTGCATCCATGAGTATTTTCTTTTCAGATGATATAGGTGCTCATATGAATGTTGGACGGACATATAAGAATCTAAACCGAAGCAAAGAAGCCGAAGAGTCCTATTTAATTGCAAAGTCACTCATGCCACAGGTAAAGAAATGCTATGGTTACATTAGTGCAGTTATTTTCTGTCATTGATTTATTCCATTAACCCCTAAACATAGCTTGGTGCAGTATGTGGTAATGTATAGACATTCTTGCCTTTTACATATCCTGTGATTGCACTACTGAGTTATTTCACTTTTCCTCACTTCACCTTTTTATTATAATTGTAAATTGAATGATATTCTCAACATTTTTTTAATGGCTGCATTTTTTCCTGTTTGACTTCTCTACCCTTAGATTGCTAAACTGGTTTCTTGTTTTAAACCCAAGCTAAGTAATGCAAACCTTATCATGAGATTTTAGAACATGGTAGGCCTTTGGACGAACCATCCTCTTCTTTTAAACACATTTTTAAATTCAGAAAGTCTGCATCATGTTTGTTTACCCATGGTTTACCCCTACCAAAATATTAAGTAACCTTACTCCTGGCCAATAAGCTAGTCTTCAACTTTAGATTGAAACAAAGTGCTTAAAAACCTGAAAGACGATTGTCCAGTTAAATGACACTTGAGACATTAGCCTACATATATCGTATAGGTACTTGTTATAGCCCTGTCAAATTTGTCAGGAGTTTTCCAGTTTATCTGAGTTTAGTTGGAAGTCCCCACAGATGTCCTTTAACTAAATGTTTCATTGGTCCTGGGTTATTTGATGAACTACAGGTTTTCTTTTCAAATAATAAAATACAGTGCAAAATACAGATGTGCAACGGATCATCTGCTTTCATGGTATAGTTGCATACGTTTTTTTTCACATTTTGTGGATGACATTGTTTTTGAAAAATATTAAGGTATATGTGCCTTATTTTAATGATTACTTTTGTATTGTGTATATATTATATATGAATAAACTGAGTCACACTGCCATCAGTCTTACAAAAATATAAGTTTAGTATTGTGTGCATGAAATGTGTTGTGAGCAACAGGTCAACATGCATAGCCCTATTTTCTCTATACACTCTGTGTTTTTTGTTTTAAAAACAGGCCTTTGAGCTATCCTAGAACTAAAGTGATTAGCTTTGAAAGTAGACTTGTCTGAAATTGTTGTCAATGATAATGCTAGCTGTGGCACAATTGATGAAAGCTCCTGCCTGCAGGCCTTTTACAGGCTTTCAGTCCAATTTCTTTAAAGCGGCATATATGCACAACTACAGTGTACATGGGTGCTACAATTGTTCAAATACTATGTCATGATTTATAGAAATCTGATTGTGTGACGATGAAAGGCCTACTTGCTAGAGCTTCCATCAATAAATAACTTCACAATAGATGTAATATCTCCATTCTTCAGCAAGGACTTGGCAACCTCTTATTATTTTGCAATTACGTGTTATAAATGTCTGGTTTGTGTATTTATGAGTGCTCCGATTCCTGTGGACCCACACTGGACCACAAACCTCAAAACATGGATATTTTTTATCTTGCAGAGACTGTTTGTATAAACCTACCCGTCAAATCATTTATCAAAAAAGAACAAAGTTTTTTCTTATTTATGCTTTTCCATTTAGTAACTTTAAATAACCATATTTAAAAATATAATGTGGTTACAAGATGAGAAAGTTGTGATCCTTTACTATATTAACGTTCTTAATTCAGGACCACAGTGTTTTAAAAATATCCGGTATAATACTACATGTTTCCTGCAAGAGCAGATATATAGAATATCCAATAATGTATTATGGTAATAAAATTGCTTTTTAAAATAGTCTCAATTTGTAGACCTTGCAGTCTAAGTCAGATAAGCTGCAGGAAAAAGTAGATGTAAGTGCCTTATGGTGAAAGACAATCCAGTTATATTGTGGGTGGCATAGCTTAATATGTAGTACACGCAGTCTCACTAGTATGTCTGTTTATGGACCGGCGTACTTAGGGAGATTATTATTTATTTTTTTAACAGATTTTAAAAAAATGTTTAAGAACACATTTCCTTATGTATTATTTTAATTTGTAATTAAATATATTAATTTTTAGGTAATTCCAGGAAAGAAGTATGCTGCTCGTGTTGCCCCTAATCACCTGAATGTATACATAAATCTTGCAAACTTGATCCGAGCAAATGAGTCTCGACTTGAAGAAGCTGATCAGTTATACAGACAAGCAATAAGTATGAGGCCAGATTTTAAGCAAGCTTATATTAGCAGGTAAGGCACTTAATCCATTACACAAGGGAGAGAGATCTTGTTCTGTAGCCAAAAATAACAAGTTTTTCCAAATTGTGTTCTGAAGTCTTTTTTGTGTGCATTTTATACATTCCATTGATACAAAATAACTAGAAATGATTCATTTTATTTGGATAACAGTCCTTGCAGCTTTCCATAGACTATTGTTGAATTGTATAATATGTATCTGGCCTTTCAAGCTAATAGCAGATTTATAGTATAGATTGGAAAACCCCAAGACAATACTAAGAACTTTGCACATAAACTGTAATTCGTGTTCTGCGTGTAATATTTGACTCATTCATTGTTGTAGTGAACATAAGTAGACACAGATAGCTACACATACTGTGTATTTCCGCTAAATATTGATAAATCCATGGGGCCAGACTTTTTCTGAAGAATTTAACAAGGGTTATAGAAACAATTAAATCTGTTTTGCATGCATCAACACAAATATAGCATCAGGTATTTGATAGAAAAGGTACCTAATATTCTCTATATATCATTATTATATGAGCATAAAAAATATAAAAACATATAGAAAAACAAGCTGAACTATAATTGGTATTTCAGTCCAGTAAAGGTGAACGGCTACATGGAGTTAAACTTGTGGTATAATTGGTTATAAAGCTGTCTAGTAAACCCAAAATGTAAATTGGTTTCTTGGAGACAAATTCAGAAATAGATTAATACAACAAAATGTGAAGTGTCTGAGTATATGGTCTGCACTCAGAGGTTAGATTTTCCACCAAGCCCTGCAAATGTAACATGGGACATAGTAACTCCAGGGATATTTGAGATTAGGGCTAGGATTTCTTACTTTGTGACTTCAGCGTATCATCCTGTACATGGCCTGGGGAGAGACTCCACAAAAGATTTATAAGGTCACCAATAACGGACACACGGGCTATTAATATAAGGTTCACAAAGTCTACACATCTGATTAGTAAAGATATTTGTTAGAAAACTAACTGTGTGTTTTGCATTTCAGTTTGACTAATAGGAAATGCAATTTTGTTTTCAACACAAAACAAGAATACTCATTTCAAGAGAAAACAGTTGTTGTTTTATTATTAAAAAGGTAAAAAGAATCAATATATGGATCTCCACTTTAGAGCTGCTGGTAGCTACCTATGGGCAAAAATATATATATAGAGATCTTGGTGTGTCAATCGAATAAATTATACACAAACGTGTACGGTAAAATACATTGTGTACTACTTGAAACCCATAAGTCATGTAGTCCTCAATGGACAGATATAGTACTCATAGTCCTCATCCAGGCGGACATATTTATTTATACACACACACACACACACGACCCATAAACAATGGAGTTCACACAATATGGGGCAATAGATGTGAAACAGTACTTATTATCTGGTAAAAAGCAACCGAATTTCAGGAAAACAGTCCAATGATAACATGTAAAAGTTCCCACTGATACCATTAACGCGTTTCGGCTCACTCCTAGCCTTTCTCAAGATAGTGGGTATAAATGTACACACTTACACTTTTTACTTTTACATGTTATCATTGGACTGTTTTCCTGTATTCGGTTGCTGCATGTTGATCCATTTAGCCTGACCCGGGAAGAGCTTTATGTATTATATGCGCTTGAAACTGCTCACCAGGTACGAGTCCATTTTATATTTTAATAAACGAAAATCTTTTTATCTGAAGATAAGGCACTGTGTGTTCTCTTCTTTCCTAACCCTTTTACACACGATCAGAGCCGTGAACCTATGAGAGGGAGCCGATTACCATTAGGAGTGGCCATTTCCCGAGACGCCTGAGTATAGGAGGTAGAGGGAATAACGTCACCGTGAGGCATTCTGGGCAGTGTTTTCGAGTTTTGAGAGTTGCGTTATACGGAGAAGCTTTTTACCCACCCAGTTATTGATATAGCGGCGATCATCTCACACTCCACCGTTGGATTATTTGATCGTACATTTGAGGACATTTTACCAGATAAGTACTGTTTCACATCTATTGTCCCATATTGTGTGAGAACTCCATTGTTTATGGGTCATATGTAGTTTATACTGCTCATGTTTTATACCTTTGTCCGCCGGATTTATATATATATTGTTTGAGGACTATGAGTAGTATATCTGCCCATTGAGGACTATATGACCTATGGGTTACAAGTAGTACACATGTATTTTACCTTAGACGTTTGTGTATAATTTATTCGATTGCACACCCAGATCTCAAGGTATATCGGAGCGCTGGTCAGTTCCTCATATTTGTTACTTGGTGTTTTATTATCTGTTGCTCTCAATATCAATACATCCCCCCCCCCACACACACACACACACACAATTTCTTTTATTTATAAAACCTGCTTGAAAACAATTTAGTCATTATGAAAGCATGGGAAAAGGAATGTTTTAACTATACATTTAACAAGAACTGATTCTCAGGAATAGTTATGCTTACTTTAAAACTCCTAGTTCGAGGTATATCTTTCTAAAGTGGAGAGAAATTTATATTACTAATTTATTTCCACTCCAATGAGTGGTGAGCTTTGGTATGGTGCTGTACATACAGAGGAAAATCAAGGTTTGCCAGTGGTGAAAGATTATTGAGGTTTGATATGCATGTTAGGATTAAATGTCTTTGTCCCATCATACATTAACAACTCCTGAGGTGTCTGCATATACTCGCTTACCTGACATAATAAGAATGGATGGGTGCACACAAAATTAACACTTGTACATCTGCCCACTAGCCAATGTAAGCAATTGTATAGGAATGTTTTGGGGTTTTTAACTAATTAATAAAAGTTTATTTTTTTATTAACTTATTACAATTAAGAGTAGAGGAGTTATTAGAGAACATTTTTCCTTCTTCTTTTTGATAAATATATGGCTTCATTCTCTAGGGGATGCACTCTCTGCTCATGTGAATGACCAGGGAAGAAATTATACACACTATTAGAGAAAAATATAAACTGGATAATTCAAGTTTAGCAGACTATTTATTACATCATATTACTCCTTATAACAATTAGAGATGAGCGGGCTCGGATATCTGAAATCCGAGCCCACCCGAACGTTGCCGATCCGAGACAGATCCGGGTATTCCTGCCAATTGCAAAACTGAAACCGAGGCTCTGAGTCATAATCCCGCTGTCGGATCTTGCGATACTCGTTTCTCGCGATACTCGTTTTCTATAAATTCCCCGCTAGCCGCCGCCATCTTCATTCGAGCATTGATCAGGGTAGAGGGAGGTTGTGTTAGGTGGTCCTCTGTCCTGCTATATCTCGTGCTGTGCTGTGTTTTTTCAAAATAAATCCAAAACCTTAAATCCGAACCAAAACCTTTCGTCAGGTGTTTTGCGAAACAAATCCGAACTCAAAACCTCAAGCAAATCCAAAACACAAAACACGAGACACCAAAAGTGGCCGGTGCACATCCCTAATAACAATAGTAAGGAATCTGTGCAGAGGTCCTCTTTTCCTCTTAGCGTGAACACTGTATGTTAACCTGCTCTTCTTGTACCCAAAACATTCACGCTTTTCCAGGCTGCCACTGGAACTCAATCTCCAGACAAAAAAAAGGACTACAGAGGCTCAACAACTTATGATGGGTGTGTAACCCCACAACAATTGATAAAGGGATTACTGATTTGTTCCCTGAAACCTAGCATGGTTTTTCGCATTTTACTTTGAAAATATAGGGTTAAATTACCTGACTTCAAGTCCGTTAACATACCAGTATGTCTTTGACCATGGAAGGAAACCAGAGCATATATACAAATACTAATACAGATAGCCTGCAGTGACAAAATGAAACCCAAGGCCTCAGTGTGAGAAGTAGCAATGCTTATCACTGTCCCACCATGCTACATCAATAATTATTCTTTCTTTCTGCTCTGTTGTTGCCAAAACAGGGAGAAATTAAAAGAAGTGACACGGTTACTTTACTACTCAGGATTAATGTGCTTAAAGCTTTTATACGGTGCTGAACTATGTCTTAAGACACCCATATTCATCTTTGCTATTTTACTTTCTGTAATTATTTACGATCCCTTTTTATGTTTTTAACAGGCTCCACACATTTTGTTTTAAACTTTTACAATTTACATTTCGTAAATATGGAAACCACAGTAAATATAAAGTTTACCTCATCGCACTTGTAACACTGTTGCTCTAGATTGAATAATTTATTGTAATGTGTAGTGGTTGGTAATTGATGTAAAGTTTTGATGATTCCAAGTTGACAAATTATTGAGATGAATTTTGTATTAAAAGCCTAAAATTACATAACACAATTTCCTTTTACAAACTTAATTACACTTTGACCAGTATGTACAGTTGATTTATTAAGAACTTGCTCATTTTACATGATACCAATGCTGTGGACGCCGCCAGAGCTAGTTTATCTATTTTTATTCTGTTAAAGCACACATAAGAATATGGCTTTATATACTTCTTATTTAAGTAAAAACGAAACCACTTTGAAAATAAAATGTTTACCCTTAATTTTTTTTTTTTTTTTTTTTTTTTAATTAAAATCCCAAGTCACTTTTGAAGTCTGGTTAAATAACATGGTCTTAGATCATGCTTGACATATTGTGGCAAATATAAAAATGTCAAGCCATTTTCTTCATCGACCTTTGTGAATTGAGTGTTTGCAGGTAATTTGAACTTGTGGCTTTTTTTCAGGGGAGAATTGCTCTTAAAAATGAATAAACCTTTAGAAGCTAAAGAGGCTTACACCAGAGCGTTGGAACTTGATGGAATGAATGCAGATTTATGGTACAACCTTGCAATTGTTTACATTGAACTTAAGGATCCAAATGAAGCCTTGAAAAACTTCAATCAAGCTCTCGAATTAAATCGCAGACATAAGCTTGCACTATTCAACTCCGCTCTACTCATGCAGGAATCTGGTATGGTTTCTACTCTCTTATTTAAAAAATAAACTTTAAGGGGTGGGCTATTCTGGTTTAATTATGCAGAGTAAAAATTCAAGTTCTTCTAATGGTATTGTCTCTAAATATGAAGTGCCAAGACTAGTGACAATGATGTAAACCACATCCAGAGATGTTTTCTAACATCACTTGATAAACAAAAAAGTGACTGATTTTAAGATTTGAAAAGCAAAGCAATGAGGATGATTTTTACACAATCTTCTGTGTAGACCATATATTGATAACACAACCTAGTATCCTTCCTCTCTCCTACCACTGGGGGACACTGCCAGACATTGGGGTATAGTAGTGGGATTGGGAGTTTAGGCACTAAAAACTCTATGATTTTTACTCCCCTCCTCTGCTATGCCCCTCCTCTCCTAGATACCTCAGGTTTTTTTTTAGTGCCTTAGGAGTTAGGCCAGTTTGGTATAGGCTCCTGCCTATACTTTCTTAGTGATAGTTTGTCTCGTTTTTATTTTATTTTTTTCTCAGTGGTGCTTCGCGGCGATCGATCCTAAGTCCCAGAGAGGGTGAATAGTCCTGGGCTTCCTTCACCCTGATCCCCGGGCAAGGTAAGAAGTGGCTGATGCCCAGCGGGTCTTCCTTTCACTTGTCTTGCCGGCAGTTCATCCCCTAGAAGCAAGCTTTTAGATGAGTGATAGCGCCATTAGGGCTTTAGGTGCCCACGGAGGTAGTCCTCTTCAGCGGGCCACAGAGATAGGTCGCGCGGGGGAGATCCAGGATCCATCTCCCCGCCGATGCACTAGCCGGCAAGCCCCCTCCTCCATACCCCCACCTCCCCTGACAACGAGCAGCGGGGGTCCGTTAGCGCTCCCTCTATTAGGAGAGCGGCGCTGCATGAGGAGAGCAGACATCACACACGCTCCTGGGCACTGTAACAAGCATGTTGTGGAGAGGTTACCGACAGCCATATTATAGATGAGCTGTTTGGTAACGTAGAGAGGAGCAGACATTTTTTTGATGATGGCGGAGCTGGAGGAGGACCTTCGTTTCCCGCACTTCTCAGGATCCTGCACAGTGGAGTCGCCATCTTAAGCTCATACCGAGCAGCTGCATGTCGCTTCTCTCCTCTCATTTACCTCTTCTGTGACTGGTATCGTTAAATCCTGTGTTTGTGTACAAAAACATTTTAAACATTCATGGTTGATCTGCCTAGCGGGAGAGGTTAAAAGTTACTTTGGGGCTGATTTGTACCCGGGTATATAGATCTGGCTACAAATTGTATATTGCTGTATTCTGACATTAACTATTTAGACAATCATTTTATCTGTTCAGTTATCAGTTTTTACTGTATTTAACCAGTAATGTCTAACAAAGAGTCCTCTGACAGGGGATCCTCTGGAAGGTCTGCATTGTATTTTACTTGTGCCATGTGTAAAGTAAAACTTACAAAAGGACAGCATGACAAAGGTGCCCTTTGCGCTGCTTGTGAGGCCGGATCTCAGGAGCGTCCCGCCCCAGCTCAGACACCGGTAGCCATGGTAGAGCCGCCTTGGTTTAAATTCTTTGCTGCAACCATGGAGAAGTTTACTACGGTGATGTTACAGGCTGCGGAGATACGTCAGAATGTAGTTACAGACTCTCAGGTATCTCTCACTGCAGGGCAGCGCTCCACACATGTAGCAAGGGGAAGTGACCACACAGAAATTGCAGGCACATCCTCACAGAGTTCTCTGACTCAGAGTGATGATTATATACTTGCGGTCTCCCACAGAGCCAAAAGGGCTTCACTGGGTGTAAACCAAGGTCGTAGCCCAGGCTTAGATATCCCATCAGATGAGGATGGGGATGTAGACTTGAAGACTCACTGAGTATTATGACTACCTTGGTGGGTAATATTGAAAGTCTGGTGTTAGGTATTAGGCATAGCCATGGTTTTGCTGACCCTACACCCTCGGCTCCCTCAGGTTTCTCCATTTTCAAAAGGACTAAATCTCAGGTTATGTCTTTTCCACTGTCATCAGAGATGGTGCAGATTGTGACGGACGCTTGGTTAAATCCAGGTAAACAGTTCGTTATGCCGGGTAGATTTAAGAGTTTTTACCCGCTTTCAGCAGAGTATTGTATTAAATGGGAGGCGTCTCCTAAGATGGACAGACCGATTATCAGGTTGTCCACTTCCTCTGCCATTCCTACCCAAGAGAGAGTATCTCTCAAAGACCACACTGACAAAAAGTGTGACATTGCTCTCCGGTCCGCATATGTTGCTTCCGGTAGCTTGTTTAGGCCCACTATGGCAATTGCATGGGCAAATAAGGCGGTGCAGATATGGGCAGAACAGTTGATCTCGGCTATCCAGAGTAAAGCTTCGCTACCTGAACTCCTGGTTCTCGCTGAGTACGTTCAGGAGACGGCGGATTATATGGGACAGGCATCCATGGACGCAGTAGCAGTCAATGCCAGAATTGGCGGCTTTATTATGGCGTCATGACGTTCCCTATGGTTACGCTCGTGGACGACGGATGCTGAGTCTAAGAGGAAATCCTGCCGTTTGATGGAGTCACTATGTTTGGGCCGGAGCTTGAGAAAGTGATTGAGGTAGCCACAGGAGGTAAGAGTAATATTCTTCCCATGGGCTCTCGTAAACCGCGTCAAGCTCGTTTTCGGTCCTTTCGCTCCTTCTCTCAGAGCCGTGGCGGCCCACCAAGGGGTCAGCCGGCCGTTTCCAGAGGAGGTGGCGGCAGAGGTAGGGGCGTTCCCAGACGGGGAACGTCGCGCCCCATTGAAAAACCTGCAGCATGACTCCTTGGCTCCCACGGGTGGGGGCACGGCTTCTTCTCTTCAAGCGTCAGTGGTGGTCAGTCACGTCAGATGCTTGGATTCGAGGAGTGGTGTCGAGGGGTTATGTTCTAGACTTCCAGTCTCCACCAACAGGGTTCCTTTCCTCACCGGTACCCGCTTGTCCTCTCAGAAGTCGGGCCCTGCTGGAGGCAGTGGCGAAGCTTCAGGGTGCGCGAGTGGTGGTGCCGGGGCCCGAAAGGGGTCAGGGGTTCTACTCCAATCTCTTCTTGGTTCCGGAACCGGACAGAACATTCCGCCCCATACTGAACCTCAGGTCCTTGAACAAGCAAGTGGTAGTCCAGAGATTCAAAATGGAGTCTCTACGGACAGTCATTGCAGGGATGGAATAGGGAGAGTTTCTAGCTTCCATCGATATAAAAGATGGATATTTAAACGTTCCCATCTGGGAACAGCATCGGTTCCTGAGGTTTGCGATGAGTTCCGATTATTTTCAATTCAGAGCCCTCCCTTTTGGTCTGGCCTCCGCTCCTGGAGTATTCACCAAAATCATGGCCATTATGGCAAGTGCTCTGAGAAGAAGGGGAGTCACGATAATTCCGTATCTAGACGACCTTCTCTTAAAGGCAAGGTCTGCAGAGATTTTATCTCGCCAAGTTCAGACCACAATGGAGTTCTTGGAGGACCATGGGTGGATTCTGAATGTGCCAAAATCGGCTCTCGGCGCATGCGCTTTCTGGGATTGGTGTTCGACACTATGGTTCAGAGGGTGTTCCTTCCTCAGGAAATGATCATAGCCCTCCAGCGGAGAACCAGAGTATTATTGGATCGTCCTCGAGTGTCCATGCTCTCCTGCATGAAACTTCTAGGGACCATGGTGTCGGTGTACGAGGCGGTTCCGTTTGCCCAATTCCATTCCCGACCTCTTCAGTTAGTGATTCTCCGGAAATGGTCGGGGTCACAAGAACAGTTGGACAGGCAGTTCATCCGCCTGTCTCAGTTAACTTGACTGTCATTAGCATGGTGGATCTCCACAAGCAATCTGAGCAAAGGTCAGACCCTCAGATCGGGCCCCTGGACCTTAGTCACCACGGACGCAAGTCTCTCGGGTTGGGGAGGAGTCACGGGACCGTTAAGGTTTCAGGGACTCTGGTCTCCCCAGGAGTCAGCTCTTCCCATAAACGTATTGGAGCTGAGAGCAGTTCACAAGACTCTGTTAAAAGCTATGGGGTTTCTGAAAGGAAAACACCTACAGATAGTCAGACAATGCCACAGCCGTGGCTTATTTAAATCATCAAGGAGGAACTCGCAGCAAGGCAGTCATGCAAGAGGCTGTCAGGATTCTAATCTGGGCGGAACATCATGTACCCCAGATTTCGGCTGTATATATCCCGGGAGTGGACAACTGGGAAGCCGATTTCCACAGCAGGGAGAAAGTTCATCCGGGAGAGTGGTCCCTGTGCAAAGAGGTCGTCGCTCTTCGAGTCCAGAGATGGGGTCTACCAGAAATAGACCTCATGGCTTCCAGACTGAATTGTCAGGTCCCTCGGTATTGTGCAAAGTCCCGGAACCCTCGAGCATACGCAGCAGGCGCCATGGCGATTCCGTGGCGCTTCAGGCTGGTGTATCTGTTTCCACCGTTTCCGATGCTGTCTCGCGTTATGAAAAAGCTGAAAAGAGAACGCGTTCAAGCAATCTTAGTAGCTCCTCATTGGCCTCGCAGGGCGTGGTTCTCAGACATCCTAGGAATGTCAGTAGATCAGCCGTTTCGTCTGCCCATGCGTGCAGACCTGCTAGTTCAAGGTCCCCTTCACTATTTCGAATTAGATCGGCTGGCTTTGACGGCGTGGCTACTGAATGAATCCTTAGTGCTCAAGGCTAAGGGTTTTTCGTCACGGGTTATTGCCACCATGATTAGGGCAAGAAAGTGATCTTCCTCAGCTATTTATCATAGGGTCTGGAAGATTTATATCCTCTAGTGTGAATCCAAAGGTTTCCATACGCCTAGGTTTAGTCTGTCTAGACTGTTGTCTTTTTTGCAGGAGGCCCTGGATAAGGGACTTAGACTGGGTTCCCTTAAAGTTCAGGTGTCTGCGCTGTCAATTTATTTTTATTTTCAGCGAAAATTGGCGTCTCTCTGAGTGAGGTTCAGACCTTTTTTACAAGGGGTCCTTCATATTCAACCCCCATTTTGTCATCCAGTAGAACCTTGGGACTTGAATTTAGTGCTGAGGGCTCTTTGTCTTCCTCCATTTGAACCCATTCAGACCGCAGAGTTACACCATCTGTCTTTGAAGACTGTGTTTCTTCTAGCTATATCTTTAGCTAGGAGAGTGTCAGAATTGGCAGCGCTCTGTTGTAGCTCTCCATTTCTGGCGTTTCATGAAGAGAGAGCGGTGTTACGTACTAAACCTTCCTTTGTTCCAAAGGTAGTGTCTAGGTTCCATCTCAGCCAGGAGATTGTGGTTCCGCCATTTCGTCCGGATTTATCTTCAACTGACTCTGTTGATTACGATCTTCATCTGCTGGATGTGGTTAGGGCTCTCCGGTGCTATGTGGACCGCACAGCCTCAATTCATAAAACAAAGGATCTGTTTGTTTTATACAACGTTAAGAAGCGTGGTTGGCCGGCGTCAAAACAGACTATTGCTCGGTGGATCACTTCCACGATTTGTCTGGCTTATGTCCGAGCATCTCGGCCAGTTCCTCAGACTCTTAGGGCTCACTCGACCAGGGCTGTTGGTGCGTCCTGGGCGGCGTGCCATGGTGCTTCAGCTGAACAACTGTGCAAAGCGGCCACTTGGACGTCTGTTCATACTTTTGTAAAGTTTTACAGATTGCAGGCTTTCGCATCTTCTGATGCGAGCTTTGGCGGGAAAGTATTGCGTGCAGCTGCTCCAGAGCATTCCCTCCCATAGAGGCTGCTTTGGTATGTCCCCAATGTCTGGCAGTGTCCCCCAGTGGTAGGAGCGAGAAAAGAGGATTTTTACTTACCGTAAAATCTATCTCTTTCTCCACTGGGGGACACTGCGCTCCCTCCCTTGCTCTGTAAACGATCTGATTATGAATGTTTTTGATTTACAATCTTCTGCCCTTTGGGCAGCTCCTTATAGTACACTTGGTTAGTCAAAACTGAGGTATCTAGGAGAGAGGAGGGGCATAGCAGAGGAAGGGAGTAAAAAATCATAGCGTTTTTAGTGCCTAAACTCCCAATCCCACTACTATACCCCAATGTCTTGCAGTGTCCCCCAGTGGAGAAAGAGAAATAGATTTTACGGTAAGTAAAAATCCTCTTTTTTACAATTTTGAAAATTGATTTATAATATAATCACCAGGTTACACAAGTACGTGATGCAGCATAAATGTTTTTGACTCTCTCAGAAATGTGTGCTTCATGCTTTAGGGTACACTTTTTTTGTTTTTTAAATTGTGCATTTGCATGCTTTGATGCCCTAGAGGCAACAGTGTGTCATGTGAGGCCCCCCCTGCAAAAACAAAAACATGGTCCAGTGAGTAGCCAAAGTAACAAGAAACTGTATCAGAAGATTACTCGGGCAAAGGCTTCAGTCAGGCAATTCCTATTTATAGACCCAAACAGGATCCGAGATAGATTTATCTGAAGCAATACTGGCAATCTTGGGTAAGAGCAAACCTAAGGGCAAGTTCAACAATAATCGTGACCTCTGGTGGCTGGAGATGTAACTATCAGAGGCTATATGTAGATTTGAACACAACTTGGATGTAATTTATGGCCCAAAAATGCACACAAAAAGCGTATTTCAGTCCATATGTTGAGTCTGACGCATCTCAAGATCCACCCAGCTCTGCCTCTCTAGGATATGTGCCAGGTTTACATCAGGCGTACTTACACCCACATTCAAAGAAACAGGTCGTAGGTGCAATAAAACTTCATTTACCCAGGCTGGTGCAAATAATACGTCTTTAAAAAGTGTATCTCAGTCTGCGTTCCTGTCTGCGTCAGCTTGCCGCACGCCATTACTGTCCTCAGCTGACATTGAAATGCCCTTTCCCTTCCCCGTCATGTCTCTCCAGGCGCATACAGATGCAAATACCAGAATCATGCAAGTCTGCATGGGCGCATATGTGTGCGCCCACTTTCTGGGCTTGCTCAGAGCTTTTTCACGCAAAATACGATATGCATACTGGCAGACTTCCCACTCTGCATCAGCCCCAGTCCAAAAATATAAATTGAAACCTTTTTAAACCAGTGTGTTCAAAAGTGTCACAACTGCAATTTGTATGTTTGTAAACCAATGCATATATCCGCTGGTGCCTGATGTAATATTCCTTTAATCTACCAGATCAGCTCGGTGTTGTCACACAAGCTTTTTTTATAGCCTTTTCACCTGACTATTGAAAGTAGTAACTAAACACATTTTCCTGGCACACACAACATGCAAATTGCTTAAATGCTGTGTCTCCATAATGTGTATGTTAAAAGTCAAGTTGTTGCAGTTTGTCACCCTTTCCACCAACTTTACCATCTCCATAAGATTGAGAAGAACATCATCATTAGCAAAATATGATTGTATAATTAATTTAGAGGATTCTCCATTTTGAGAAACTGCAGCCCAGGAAGTAATTGTATGGTCATAATATTTTGGATTAAGGTTGGAAAAAGGTTGGCACAGATGGCGCAGTTGTTGCACCATGCTTTTTGACACTATCTTACATATGACCTTTACGGTGTGGTTTATGATCTATGTTGATTTTATATACTATTAAATATATTTAACATTTTTGTTTTTTGCTTAAGGCAATGCCAGATTGCGACCAGAAGCCAAGAAAAGACTTTTGATGTATATCGAGGAAGAGCCGCATGATGCAAATGGGTATTTTAACTTGGGCATGTTAGCCATGGATGAGAAAAAGGATTTGGAAGCTGAAAAGTGGATGAAAAAAGCAATACAGTTACAGCATGGTTTCCGAAGTGCCCTCTTCAACCTTGCCCTCCTGTACTCTCAGACTACCAGGGAACTGGAAGCCCTCCCAATACTGGATGAGTTGCTGCAGTACTTTCCAGACCATATTAAAGGCCTTATACTGAAAGGTGACATTCTTATGAATCAAAAGAAAGACATTAAGGGAGCCAAGAAGTGCTTTGAAAGAATTCTAGAAATGGATCCCAATAATGTACAAGGAAAGCATAACCTTTGTGTGGTTTATTTTGAGGAGCGAGATCTCTTGAGAGCTGAAAGATGCCTTGTTGAAACACTAGCCCTAGCACCTCATGAGGAATATATTCAACGACATCTCAGCATAGTGCGCAGTAAAATCATGGCCCTAAATGCTGTTGGTGCTGGGCAGACTGCTCTCCCCACAACAGGTGCTCCATCACTGCCAGAAGAACAAGGGCAGGAGAATGCTGAAAAAGGGGGAAAAAAAACTTCGTTTGAAAAATTAAAAGATATACCAAAAAAAAGTCCAACAGCAAAAAGGAAAAACAAAGAGCAAGTAAAGTCCAACAGTCAACAAAAGCAAAATACTGACAAAGAACTAAAGCAGAAATCAACAAAAGAAATCAAAGACATTGAAAATAAAAGAGTTGCTGCTTTGAAGCGCTTAGAGGAAATAGAGCGTATACTAAGTGGAGAATAATCTGAATAATATCTTTGAAACTTAAGGGGTGTGGTGACACTTTATTTTTCATGTATTATTCAGTCCAGAGCCCTGCACATCTGGATAAAGATGAAAGCAAGTTGAGTAAATAAGTAACCTTGTAGGTAACGAACACTACTGAACAGAATCTCAACAAAATTTTAAGATATTTTGCCTACTCTAAACACCTTTATTTTATCAAAAATCAAAGCATGATGTACTTTTTATACTAGTGAATGTGGTTTTGTTTTGTTCCTCTTTGATATTGTCGGCTACTAATAGATATGAGATGTGCAAGATGAAAAACAACAAGCCTTTACATCATAGCAGTTATATTGATTGTAAAGAAGGAATTTCTGTGGTAAATGTTTTCAGATTTTTTTTGTTTAGGTGCTTGGCTAGCATCAGAACATGAATATTATCTCCTTCAACTCATGTGCATCCAGGATATCCCCAGTTTATTAGCCAATCTGATTATTTCATTGTACTGAATTGTGTAGTATTTCAGGTGAGGAATGTACTGATCTTTGTGGGAGGCAGTGACCTGTCTATTCATGTGACAGGGCAGAGACAAAATGGGAGGAGGGAAATGGAATTTTTTTTTTTTTTGCATTGCAGTTGGGGTCCCTACTCCTGTCTCTCTAACCATGCTGGTTCATCTTCAGCTGTTCACTAGTGGTTTGGTGAAGGAATATCCGATGCAGACTGCATTTGTTGTACTAGTTAGATGAACATTGAAGAGTTGAATAGCCTTGAACCTGTTCGAACAGTAAAAAAACCTTTCAAATTTGCGAAACTAGGGTTTAATCACTTCTAGTCCCTAATAACATGGAGTAGTGATGTCAGGCTTCTGTAAAGCTGATTCAGGAATATTGTGTTGTCAAATGTACTTGAAACAAAGTTCATATATCTTTATTGTTTTTGTATTATGTTACCAGGAAGCACATTATAGTAACATGTATGTCATCATGTTCCATTAAAAAAACTGCTTTACAGTATTTCAGTAGTTAATACATTAATTTTTTAAATACATTTTCCCCCCAATAAACGGATATGGTTATGTTTTGAATGTTCGGCTGTAAAACTGACATATTAGAGCATTTTTTTTAAGTTGTGCGATTTTTAAATGCCATATTTTCAGGTTTTAACACAATACAGTCCCAGTATGTATTATTTAAATATTTGCTCTGGTTTACAGCATACTTGCCAACTTTTCCTTGTTGGCTTCAGGGAGACCTGGGGGGAGGTGGGCGTGTGGGGGAGGGGCTTGATGATTTGCATCATTTTGGCCCGCCCCTAAACGATTATCACAATTTTGGCCAATTACAGCAGGCGGTGGGGCTAAGATGGCACAATATTTGCATCGTTAAGTCCCGCCCCCGCCACTTATCTATTTCGGGGATGAGAACCGGGAGGTTGCTCTGCTCTGCGGGAGTCTTCCGGACATTCCGGGAGAGTAGGCAATTATGCTTAAAGAAATGCAGCTAATGAATCTCTAGAGACTGAAGTGTCTTTTACATTTCTGTCTCCATTACTGAAGTCATGTTGTCTTACCTGTCAGTCTTTGAATTAAATCTTGGTCTCGGTGAAAATGGCCATCTTATAGGCATCAATACGTGGACATCATACACAATTTCTGAACTGTGTCATTATGCCACAGATGGTGAAGCCAACCACATCTTGTACTTGCTCAGCATCAAGGAGAATGCCAGACTCTTCAGGGAGTGAGGGAGATCGCCCTTATTTCATGGAGTCTCCCTGACTTTCAGGGAGAGTTGGCAAGTATGATTTACAGTGAAGAGGTGGGGTGTTTTATTCTATTTACTGGGATTGACCTAATTCACCTAAATTAAGAAGCTTTGTGGTGTTGTAAATGTAAACCTATTTTTTTTATGACAATCCATTTCTATTTAATTCTTTAATAAACATGAGATGTTCTGCAATATTGATAAGGATTGGTATCGAGATTGCTTGCCCAAGATAAAGTGACAGTATTTGTGCATGATGTATGCAATTATTTTGTGTGTGTGTGTGTGTGTATATGTTATATATTACACACACGCACACACAGTGTTTTAAGCCAAGTAATGGTATAAAATGGATGTATAGCATATTTCAGTCATAAAGGTGATGCAATCATTAATATAATTGCTATAGTGATCAGTCTTGTGTGAGGCGCACTATAATGCACTGACTTGCACTCTGCTGGTATACTTGGAACCTTTTTTTATTATTGTTAAACCAATGCATAGTGCTAAATTTTAATTTACTTTTTAGTTTACTTTTGTATTTCATTTTAATGTTTTTTTATTCTTTTTATGTAAAGTACATTTATTTCATACTCTAATTTGACTATAGTATGTTTCAAAGTATGCATACTCTCTATTATACCCATTATACAATTTTATGCAGATTTGTTTGCATACAGTATTCATGACTTGTTGATTCTTTAATCTCTGTGAAAATAATTTCGCCTAGATGGCTCCCTTACAAAAGGTCATAAGGCTTATTGTGGTGAAAGTCTAAAAATTACACTGGAAGCCCAAGACAGTTTTAGTGTGGCAATTCTGAGCACTTTTTGTAAAGTGAATAATTTGTTAATTTATTGGAAACTGGTGCTCAGGGTAAATCATGTTTTACATATTTAATATACAAACTTCTGCTTTAGCAATAGATACTAGATTAAAATAAAACTTGCATTACAAAGTAATACTCTAATGTGTGAGGGCCTATTTCCATGTGTTTCACCCTCTTTACGTGTAAGCTAGCACCAATTGATTACAAGCTTTTTCTTTCCATTTAGTCATCTGTTAAAAAAGAGCAGCAAACAGAATTGGGGGTAAGCTCTGTAAAAGGTTCTCGTACCTACTCTGTTGTACCCACTCAAGGAACAGATCATTACTGTATCTAATGACAGAAATATTAGCAAAATATATACGTGAGAAATTCAACAATGTTTCCTCTATTATTAATTTTGAAAATATATTTGTATGACCTAGTTTGGTCTGTCTAAAAAAAAAAAAAAAAAAAAAAAAAAAAGCATATTAACATGTTGTAATTAACACGTGTTCTGACCAATCAAATAGTGTCCTCAAACAGTTTATTGCTAGGTAAAATTATTGAGTAATAGAAACCTACCATTGATGGTATGCAAAATTTTAGTAGAGGTAGAATTCCTGGCCCATGCACTTGATGTGCATTTAACACCACAGTGCGCTTTATTGTGGACATTTTCTTGGTTAGGGTAAAGGGAAATAATGGCTTTTGGGATATGTATACCTATGTAGTTTGAGCATTGATCTTGTAACCTTGTTATAATTATACTTTTATTGTAAAACAGAATTTATATTTTTCTTGTTTCTATATTGACCTGATTCTTGTCACCACTATAATATAACATTCATTTTGGTGAGCTATGTCTTTAGCGCCAAAATGAGCTTTTATCACTTGTGCTGTATCTTCTTTCAATGATTTGTTCATCTGTTCCCTACATCAGTAACAACTGCTTTTAAAGGTGCTATCTCTTGTAGAAAATTGTTTGGTGTGGGTTTTTTTTTTTCATATTTCAATAAATCACTCTGATTACCTGTAAGAAGACACCTAGAGCTGTTCTCTGCCAACACATAATCAAAAGACACTTCCTGACTGGCTTTTTTTTTTTTTTTTTGGCAGTGGGTGGCATATAAATGTTCCACAAAGGGTGATTTTGCAAAGGGAGAACTGTTATGAAAACCAGGATTTCATGTTAATAATTTTCTGCTAACAAAGAAAAAGTGAATGTATAAAAATATGTGGCATTGCACCTTTTAAGCAATATTCTGTTTCTGACTCAAATAGTTGGTGCGTTTTTGTTTTCTTGCTTAGCAGTGTGTACAGTTACAAATGAAAGCCTCCTGTTTTTAATTTTCCTTTCTTTATACACCAAGTTTTGATTGAATATATTCCTTTATTTTAGAAATTGGGAAGCAGTGGGGCAAAACATTGTCTTTTGATTAAGTTAATTATACTTAATAGCTGAAGGGTGATTTTTTTTTTTTTTTTTTTTTTTTTTGAAAGAGCCACAGAATGCGTTTAATTGCAAGACAATTATCCTTTATAAAAGATTAATCAATATTTTTTTTTTATTGCAAATGTACTTGAACATGAGTTTAAAAAAGGTTATTTTGTGAGCTAGTTTAGAAAATTGTCAAGCAGCTAACTACTAAATACCACTTCTGAAACTGATGCATACAGGTATTATTCTTTTTACTCCTTGCATTGCAATGCAATGGGGCCTTTCCTTACTTTTTCATTTATTTATGCAAGTTAATAAAATGTTTAACACTGCTTATGTTTCACTTTTTTTACAACTACAATAAAGCTCATTGCAATTGCCACTGCTGTAATTTTTATGAATTATTTTACTGTTGACTGTTCTGCATAGTGACTTAGATAGAGTCCATAGGATTTCTCATGTTGAAAAAGGACTAACCATAAAAAAACTGTTTCAGCTTGAAATGTAGCAGTAGAAATGTATTTGTATAACCAACAATTAAAGGTATTATATGTATTTTAAATAGTAGGGTGATTTTACAGTACATGCATCAAACAGAACTGAGAGGGGGGACTTCCAAAGTCTCTCTGCTCACTACATCATGTCACTGTGTTTGCTATGGTATTTACATGACTTTGTGCACATTGATAACTTGTTAATAGCAGCCTGCAGAAACAAACCAAGAAAAAATGGTTAATATCAAGATTCTTCTTTATAGCCTGCCTGGACAAAAAAACAAACAAACATCCTGGCCGTTTATTCTAATATATGTTTGAATAAGTATGAGAGTTTAAAAAGAATTAGAGTGTACATATTAATATTCTTTGCAGCCTTAAGCTATATCTAGTTGGTTGGTTTTCTCAAGTGTTCTAGCTGCAAATAGGAATATGACCAGCTATTCATGGGGTGTGTGTGTGTGTGTGTGTGTGTGTGTGTGTGTGTGTATAGGCAAACATGCCTGCGAAAACTCCTTTATGAATGCATGCTAAAGTGATTTTTTTATTTTTTATTTTTTTTTTAGAAATAAAAAGAAATATAAACAGTTGAGATGTCATGTAACCTTAGGCACCAGGTCTATTATTAATACAATAGGCTATTAGAGTTGATGTAAACCGTCGATCCATACAACATAATATCTTTGCAAATTCTGGTAAAATGACAAGTCAAAATCAAGTTCTTTGCATTAGGGAAGTATGTATCTTGGGTATCCTTTAAATCTGGGTCAAATTTTTTTTTTGCCGATTTATGAAATATATTGACATTGTGACCACTAACAAGAACACCTCCATTTAACATTCCATTATTTTAAAGTCTTTTTTTGTTTCCTTGCTCTAATATGAGTTTAAATGTGTTTCTCATAGAAAAAAAGCTTTTTATAATTTAGAAATTTTAGACAAATTTATTTCTTGCTTATTTTTGAATGACAAAGGTTATGTTGACTGCCCTCTGCTTTATCCTCACATCTAGACTCTCTCCCAGTCTTGTCGAATCTACCTTAAAAATATTGCCAGAATACACCCTTCTCTACAACATGCTACCAAAACTCTTATTCATTCTCTCATGTCCCGTCTTGACTACTGAAACCTCCTGCTATCTGGAATTCCTGACATCCATATATCCACACTTCAGTCTATTCTAAATGCTGCTGCAAGACTGATCTTCCTCTCTCACCACTCCACATCTGCTGCACAACTGCAAATCCCTACACTGGTTCCCTGTGTCCTCCAGAATTCAATTCAAATTGCTCAACCTTGCCTACAAAGCTCCCACCAACACCACCCCTGCATACATCTGGTATCTCAGATCAGAATACTTTCCCTCCTGCCCTTTTAGACCTACCTCTTACCTGCATCGGGGTGGGGCATGGGTTAACTGCCATGGGGAAGCCGACATAGTTTTAAACAAAGCCAGTTTTAAAGCTGCAATACTCGGACCCCACATCTGTACTGCATTATATATGGCGTGGGTTGTGGGTATCGCCGCTTTAAAACCGGCATTTTCACTCTGCCTATGCTAAATTACGTTATTTCCTACTGTAGCTATTTACCCCATTCGGATGTTACACTGGCCGGTCATTGAAACCTTCGTAAAAACTTCTTATCTGTTTTATATAGTAAGTAGGCTTTTTATTATCGCTCTCATAGCAATCATTATTGTGGCTTTGTTTAAAACTGTCGGCTTTCTCATAGTCGTAATAATGACCACCACCGGTCTCTGGTACCTCTCACTCCTGCCTACAAGCCCCCGGGCTGCTCCCCACTTATGAAATTCCCTACCATGCTCAGTCAGACTTTAATACCGCCTTCAAATCTTTAGACGCTCTTTGAAAACACATTTTGTCCTCTCTGAGGTGACCTTATCTCTAACACTATTCACAGTAATGCACCCTCACATCTGTCCCAATCTTCACTCTGAACCACATTTGCTCATCTAGTTTCAGCTGTACCCTCTTCCACTTAGAATGTAAATTCTCTAATGAGCAGGGTCCTTTGTTTTCATGTCTGCATTTATTTTGTCTACTATGTATGTCCTTGTTTTATGCATGTACTGTTTTCCCTACTGTATAGTGAAGTGGAGCACTGTGGTGCCTTGCAAATCTACGATGATGATAATAAAAGTTATAGAATAATACTTTCTATAATCCTTCTGTTAATCCAGATGCATACGGGTCAGAATTCTATCTGACTTAAACATATTCGTTGCCAGACACATACACCTTTTCCGGAAAACTGGCATATGTGAGACTTATATTGAATACATAAACATTGAGCCTTGATGTCATACGTAAGCTAAATGTCCTATAAAACTGCAAATATGTGTTTGAATTCACATAGTATTAGCTTGGTGTGGCTCAAAAGAACTGTCTAACCCTGGTTAAAACCTGAAACTAAATTAATGTATCTCTGATTGTTTCTAAAATTGTCTGCTCTACCCAGAAAAGCTACTTACTAGTTAAGACTTGGCCTGTGTGAGAGAACACAATTGAGAAATATGGAACATTTCATTCTTGATGAACCCCCTCCTGAAAATGCACAATGTAATGACTATAGCAGAATATTTTAAACCCTTCTTACGGACCTCTTCACCCCCACCTTAGGAATTACAATTTCAATTGTCAGATGGATTCCCAAAATGACAGGCCCTGTGAGCATTCCAGATCTCAGGACATCCATAACTCACTTCAGAAAGCTCTGAGTTTTCATCTCTGCTTGTTCTGCTTGGCTAGTCAGGTCCACATCCTCTGCATTAAAAAAAAAAAACTCTGGGGCGTGGCCTAATCGCCATCTTAGTTGGATGCTTTTGAGAAGAGCTCTCCCTGGTACTTCCAAATTTATCACCTTGTGAGACCCTGTGAAGACCTGCTTGAGGACTGACCCTTTCATTAGCCCTCCTAGCACTGCTAGGCATAGAAATTGCCGCATTCCAGGCTGCCTCTGCTGTCATACACACCACCTCATCTGACTACCGAGTGGGGTCGACCCCCGCGATTGGGGTGATCCCTCTGTTCCCCCTGACAGGGCTTCCCTATATTCCTCACCATTACCGGACCCCTCCTCTGCTGGTTCTAATCTAAAGTTGAGCCTGGAACCGCCGAGTAGATCGCGGGCGCCCACTTCCGGTTTTCGTGAGGTCACTTCCATTCCGCGGCTGTGACTCCTGGACCACGGGACACTGCACCATACAACAAGAGCTGATGCCAGCCCTGCTGACAGTACGGGGTCTCAAATAAGGTACAAGTTGTCTGCACCAATCTATATTGCCTGTCCGAGGGAGGTTGGTCCTCTACAGATAGCAGGGCTGTAATACAGATCTCCTACAGATAGAAAGAATCGCCTGCTAAATAACAGGCCTCATTCAGTGGAAACCCTTCTGCTTAGATTCAACTTGTAATAGATTTGGATAGAGATCTCCTGGTGTAGCAACACTGACACCTGGTGGCGGTCTTTTGTTACTACAATATTCACCCTAAGTCTACAAGTATATAAATTCCTCAAGTATGTTCTGTGGAAGTTAGCTCTCTGGCCAGACAGGGGCGCACTGGACAAACTGTAATATTCCTTTAAACAGACCGCGGACTTCGCACCCCAGCCTCACAGTAAGTTCTGTCGGTAGGCTCTCCTGGAGTCATATTAGAGTCACCAGAACATCCAGAGAGAAAACTAACAGCGGGACACCAGGGTAGATACTACTTAACTTTCCCACAACTTACTATGTCCACTTAACCCACATGGGTTTGTTCCCCGCCCGTCTGCCCCATACTCAACATTAGCAAACGGTTTCCCAGAAATTGTGCACTCAACATGAATAAATCTGCGGGTAGAGGCCGCAGAGGCGCACCAGGAGAGATAACTCAGCACTTCTCCCGTCAGGACAAAGCACATACTTCATCTTCTCCTAACTCACCCTCGGAGATCCAGAGCGACCAAGACCCTCCTACCACTGCTTGTCCCTCAACCAAGGCGGACTTTGCTGAATTACGAAATTTAATCGTGGAGCGCACTAACGCCTTTTCCGTTGATCTTCAGAAGGCTATAGGCGATCTCAAAGCAGAAATGGTTGCAATCTCCAAAAGAACCTCGGTTCTGGAAAACAAGATGGAGTCGTCACTTGCATTCCAAAATGAAGCCTCAAAAGATATAGATTTTCTGCTAAAGGACAACGATTTCATGAGGGACAAGCTGGAGGATGTGGAGAACAGGGAACGTTGCAATAACCTCAGATTACACAACATCCCTGAATCAGTGGAACCTAAGGATCTGGAGGACTATGTGAGTAGGTTCTTCTCTTCTCTGGACTCTGCCTTATCCAATCGCCCATTGCAGATCGAACGGGTTCATAGGGCCTTGAGACAACGCCCGAAAGATACTGAACCCCCTCGTGATGGGATATTGAGATTACTATCCTTTAAGACCAAGGAACTTATTACCAAAGCGGTTCGGAATTCTTATACTCTTTACGAAGGATCACGTATTCAAGTTTTTCAAGATCTTGCCCCTTCAACGATAGCCAAGAGACGCGACCTCAGGGAGGTTACCAGCATCCTTAGAGAAAACGGATACAAATACCGCTGGGGTTTCCCTTTTCGTTTGATGATTGAAGTTGAGGGCCGTCAAGAGTCGATCCGAACACCGAAGGAAAAGACTTACTCCGCAGGCTCCATCTCTTCCGTCTTGACAGGATTGTGGGTAGCGATGCCCAGAGCTCCTCGCAACAACCCCCTTGATTTGTAAATCTGTCTCTGTTAGAGGAGACGTGAAGTAATAATGTGCCTTTACTTGCTCTGTTTGTATTTTCTTTTATTCTTCTTACAAATGTCAATATTTTCATGTTGCTCTCATAACTACCGTAGATATTGTTGTTTCTGGTTACAAGTTTAGCTTCGGTTTAACCTTATTATGTTATTTATGTACGGGCGGGGGACGTATCCTGTCCTCCTAGCTACGCACCCACATACCTTGGGATTTTCTTAGCAATTTATCTGGTAGTCTATATTTTACACACACTCCCAAACTCTGTGCCTTGGTTCTGATAACTGAATAGGCAAACTTTGCCTTGTTTTTTAAGTTAATATAGCTTTTTAGGCACTGTCCTAGTAGGTCTCTTCTCTGCTATTGAGGCCTGAACCTACACCCTTGCCTTTCTTCTTTCATAACTCCTCTTTCCTTTACTCTTCTTTCCCCTCCCTTTCCACTCCCTGTTCCCCACCTCCAAACCCCTCCCCCCTGGTACATCAGTTTGAGGGATAACATCTTTATTCTTTGTGTTTCTTCTGAGAATATCGATCATGACCCTTACAACACTCTCCCTTAATGTTAAAGGGTTAAACACACCTCAAAAGCGCTCTGTTATTCCATACATTACGAAAACTTAATGGTGATATCATTTTTTTACAGGAGACTCATTTCAAGGCGGGTGGCCATCCCTCCCTGTCCTCAAGAAGATATCCTGATGCCTATTATTCCTCTCATTCTACAAAGAGGAATGGTGTTGCAATTCTTCTCCGCAGTTCGGTTCCGTTTGCCGTGTCAGCAGTTAAGGACGACCCTGAGGACCGGTTTCTCTTCCTGACGGGAAAAATTGGTCATCTAGATATAACCTTTGCCAACGTTTATGCGCCAAATACAGGTCAGACAGCTTTTTTTCACACACTTTTTCTCGGAACTACATCATTTCCGTAAGGGTTTGCTTTTACTCGGGGGTGACTTTAACACCGTTATGTCCCCCCTCTTAGACAGATCCGCTTCTAGGTACTCCTTCCCCCCCATCTTCACATACAAAACATCTGCAAAAACAAGTGACTGAGGCCGGCTTATTTGATATTTGGCGAGCGTTGTATCCCTCATCGAGGGACTACACATTTTACTCTTTTCCCCACCAAACCTATTCTCGGATTGATATGTTTATGGGCTGCTCAAACATCTTCTAACATATAACTAAGGCTGATATAGTTTCCAACACGTGGTCAGACCACTCTATATTATCGTTAACGGTTGATCTTTTTCAGAACCCTCGGGGTAGAACCTCCTGGAAATTGAACGAGACTCTTCTTAAACTCCCTGGGTTTAAAGATCTCATATCTGATTCTATCACAAAATATTTTGAAATCAATTCAGACCCAGAGATTCAGATCTATATGGGAAGCCCACAAGGCAGTCATACGGGGGGATATCATTCAGTTTGCCTCCCGCAGGAAAAAAGAACGTAATGAGACGCTTGATAAACTTACTCTTTAACTTAAAAATTTGGAAACAACACATAAGGAGTCTAACTCCCATTCAGTGTTGAAGGAAATTCAAAAGACTAGAGGCGAAATTCAGTCAATTCTCACAGAGAGAACGGAACGCCAGCTTAGATGGCTTAAGCAAACATTTTTTGAAAAAGGCAACAAGGCCGATTCCCTTTTGGCCAGGAGATTGAGAGCCAAACGGGGCTCCCAAATAATTAATTCAATTAGAAACAAAAAAGGGGACCTATCTTATGACCCTAGGACCATAAACGAAACATTCCACAAATATTATGAAAATCTGTATAATCTTCATAAGGACCAAACTTCACTTAAAGCCTCCCCTCAAGCCATCAATACCTACTTAGATAATTGTTCCCTTCCTTCCCTATCCTCCCGCCAGGCTTCTACTCTTAACGAGGCTATCTCCAACGAAGAAGTAATCTCTGCACTAAAGTCACAGAATAACTCCAAAGCCCCCGGCCCTGATGGCTTTATGATGCTTTATTATAAAACATTCTCCAAAGAACTAGTCCCTCATTTGACGCATCTGTTTAATTACATTATGACGGGGGGGTAAATTTCATGCGGAATCCACGTGTTCCACCATAGTGGTGATTCCTAAACCTAACAAGGACCCGACCTGTTGCCCCAGCTATCGCCCTATTTCACTAATCAACACTGATATTAAACTTTTCGCCAAAATTCTGGCGAAACGTTTAAATGCCTATTTACCAACACTGGTCTTCCCAGACCAGGTAGGTTTTGTCCCCACCAGGCAGGCTTTAGACAACACTAGGCGTACTATAGACATCATCGCCCATATTAATCAGAATAAGATCCCGTCAGTGGTTCTGGCATTAGACGCCGTAAAGGCCTTTGATAAACTCTCTTGGCCTTTCATGTTCAGCACGTTAAGTCATTTCGGTTTAAACGGGGCCTTTCTCTCGGCCATCCAGGCCCTATATCACCACCCCACCTCATCGGTATTGACCAATGGGCTCCTATCCCAGGCTTTTTCATTAGGCAATGGCACTAGACAGGGGTGTCCCTTGTCCCCCCTCTTATACCCTTTATGCATAGAACCTTTAGCTGCCGCTATTAGAAGAAACCCGGACATATCAGGGATTCAAATTGGTCCTTGCCATTTTAAAATTTCCTTATTCGCTGATGACGTACTACTAACACTCGCAAACCCCCTCATTTCACTCCCAAATCTTCTTAAAGGACTTAAAGAATATGGATCCTTATCAAACTATAAAATAAATAACTCCAAATCGGAAGCCCTTTCACTCCAAGTCCCTAGTGTCACCAAAAATATTCTCGAATTTTCGTTTGATTTTCAATGGCGCCCAAAGGCACTACGATATTTAGGGATTCAGATCACAAAAGAATACAAACAGCTATTCCACGCCAACTACACCCTCTTATTTGATTCAATAAAAAGAGACCTGGCCAAATGGGATTCGCTTTTTGTCTCCTGGTTTGGTAGGATTTGTGTGATAAAAATGAACGTTTTGCCTAGAGTCTTATACCTTTTCCAGACCTTACCAATCCCAATCCCAGGTACTTTCCTAACGAACCTGCAATCTTCATGCGGTACATTTATCTGGCAAGGGAAAAAATCGAGACTCAAAAAATCTTGCCTAGCTAAATCCACTCAGTCAGGGAGATATGGACTTCTGCTCTTTGAGCGCTACTATCATGCAGTTAACCTTAGTCATATCATTTCCTGGCAGTCTGCTCCGGGGATCAAGAGATGGGTCGACCTAGAGAACGCACATACACCAGATCACAACCTGAATTCGCTCCCCAGAGTTCAAAGGTCGGCCTCAGTGTATTCGCACCCCTCCATACAGTTCACACTCAACTTGTGGGACAAGCTCCATAGAAAGTGGGAGCTCACCTCATTTCCTTCTCCTCTTACACCATTGTGGCATCATCCGGATTTTCCGGCAGGAAATATGCGGTCATTCTCGCGCCCCTGGCAAGAGGCGGGTATCACTCAGTTTACTCACATTTTGGGAGATTTTGCTCCCCGGACTTTCCCGGATCGAAGAGAAAAAAAAGGGCCATCCTTCGTCCTTACACTTTGCTTACACTCAAATCCGAGGCTTTATTCAATCACTCTGTAGATCTTCTAAGCTACGTAGCCTTACTCCTTTTGAGAAGAGCTGTGTGTATAGGCCAGGAGCTACGGGACTAATATCTTTGGTATACCATAACTTCCTGGAACCAAAAACTGACACTGCGGAATCGTTTGAGGCGGCATGGCTTCGGGATACTGGTAGAGTCCTGGATCAGGAGGGATGGTCCCGGCTAAGGGTGAGAATCTCCAAAATCTCCATTAACACCTCAATACGAGAAAACACATTTAAAGTATATACAAGATGGTATCTAGTGCCTTCAAAGCTTCATATAATATATCCTGGCACTTCAGACTCATGTTGGAGAGGTTGTGGGGAGGTGGGTTCATTCTACCACATATGGTGGACATGCCCTAGTGTTTCAAATTTGTGGTCCCAGGTGGCTGACCTAATGACAAGAATTCTAGAGGTTGAGGTTTCACCTGGCCCAATGGTTATGCTGCTATGCTCCCGGGTCAAAGGCCTAACTAAACAGGCAGATAGACTTGTTAAACATATTTGTGCCGCTACTCGCCTCCAGATAGCGAAGGAATGGAAGTCCCTCCATTCACCCAGCCTCCAAAGTGTAGTCTCTCGTGTGTGGTACATGGCCTCTATGGAATACATCACCAGCCATCTCCATGACAAAATTATAAATTTCAATAAGGAGTGGAACTTTTGGTACTCTCATCAAGCAAATATGCCCGCTACTTAAAAGGCTATTTTATTCAGAAGCTCATTTAAAGACAAGTCCTGCCGCTACATTTTTGGTCTGTCACAGAAGTGATTCCATTCTTCCCACATCACTCGACATCAACCATGTACATAAGCCCAAAGTAGGCGTTAGATATTTTTATTGTTCCTGTTTGTATAGAACTGTTTGAATTTGTTTTATAATAATGATAATATAGTATTTATCCTTTTTAAAAATTAATATTACGTTTAATAAAGCACATGCTTTAATAACGTTTGAACATTTAACCATCAATAGCTGTCCTTGTTTGCTTTAATTTCACTCAAAAACGCTAGCAATAGACTTGTCATCATTGTGCCTTACGAGCCTGAAACATCTTTTCTGAATAATAATACCAATAAATTAATTTAATTGTTTTTTATTTGAATAACATTTGACAGCTACTATTGCCAGTAGTGAGCCACATTCCTTGATATTTTCTGTTAGCGGCATTGCATTTGTCATTTTGGCCATACATTATATCTGCCACGAGACCCACTTTCGCGGGTTTTTACTTGGAGTCATGCAATCTAAATAGCGTTTTTACTAATTTAGTGGTGCACTCGATGAACCTATAATCCAAATATCTGAGTTCATCGGTCTTGTTTAAACTGTATACTTTAGTATTGTGACCCTTAAAATAAAATGCACAGATTACTCTATTTGGAACCTTTATTTCCTAAAGTGCATTTTTGTGAATCAAACTTGCGGGTTCTTATAAGTTTCTAGCAGATTTATTCTTCTGCTTTCCAGAATTTGGATGTGCAAACGTTAATTTCTTTACACTACACATATTGTATGTTTTTTGGTATTTGCTTCTAGCCTTTGTAAGCTACAAATATTGATTTATATCGTGTTTGTGCAAATGTGTCTCTTTGACACTGATTACAGCAAGACCACACTATAATTTATGAATGAGTCTAGATCGGCTTCTTAGTTTCATTACCATAGCGGACACATTGATCTACTAATTAAGGAATAATTTTCCTACATTGCAGATCCTACTCGGAGCATATCAACAATTGTTACAGACATATCTTCATATTTTTTTTTCTGTGTTCCGTTTTTTCATGAATGAGATTCAGTGCATTACATCCGTTCAATTAATAGCAGATCTATCCATATTTCATCCGCATACTTAGTATTGCGATCCTCAAATAAATTGCACAGATTACTCTATTTGGAACATTTATTTCCTAAGATGTTTTTTTGAGCATGAAACCTGCTGACTTTTCTGACACGGACTATAGCAAGACCATACTATAATTTATGAATGAGTCTAGATCGGCTTTCAGTTTAATTACTACAGTGGACTCATTGATCTAATGCATAAGGATCATTTCCAACATTAGAATTAGAGCATTTCAATAATTTTATAGACACCGGTTTACTATTCTTTCTGTGTTACGTTTTTTATGAATGAGATTCAGGGTTTTACACCCGTTTAATTCATAAGCTGTTTTAACGATCGCATTCGATCAGAATCTGCATAAGAGTACTCTAACATATATCAGATACTACTAACTTGACCATTTGTATATCCCTCTCTTTTTTTCAATCAAATTTAGGGCATAATACTTGCCTGTTTCACATATATTTCCTTTGGGATTTGTATATAGAGCACCCGGGTGCGTATTACACATACTGTCATCTTTTCTGTGCCCCTATTATTTTTGATATGAGATTTAGGGCACAATATTCGTTTATTTAATCTAACTGACGCAACGATCGTGCTCTTAATATCAATAAATCTTACACACAGTACTCCAGCATGGAGCAGATATTGTGAAATTAACCATTTCCATGCTCCTTTCTTTCTAATCAGATTTAGGGCATAATACTTATCTGATTCTCTCTTGTTGTGATTCCTATTACTCAGGATATAAATTATTAAGATCATTATAAATTTCATTTGGCTAGTACATTTGTATGCCAATCTACTGTTTGAAACATCTGTTATATGCATTCATTCTCCCTCAGTAAGTGTTTTTAACACACATGTCTTTGTGTCTGTCTGTTTTAATATTTCACACCCTTATCTTGATTAAAGATGATTTCCATTTATTTATACCCCTTTTTTTAATATCAACATTAAAAGTTATATTTTAGGGTAGGAGTGCTTTTCAACCTTTCTTTGTTTTGAAATCTCTTTGATTTCTTCTTGTACTAAATATTTATAAGGTTTAGCACCCCCCTCCGCCACACCATCTCTCATGAGATTAATAGTGCAGGAGGTACCCCCGCTTTTTCCATTATTTGTACTTTCTTGGTGTGGAACACCTTCTCATTCTTTTTAATTTCACTATACAACCTAAAAATGTTCTCCTTGTTATATACAATACTAACATATTATTGAGTAAGAAAAATTATGGCGCATAATTCATTTTTAAATGTTTCATGCCACAATATTTCTCCTTTCCATCATGTATTTCCAGTCTGTTTGTCTGTATTGTATGAATTACATCTGTTTACTTGTTTTACCAAGCTAGATTGTGGTTACATTGTTGAGCAAGTTGAGAAGATTGAAATAAATTAACAATTTAATATTAAGCAATAACTTTTCTTTGGCCTAGCAAGCAATTATTTTTCACATACTTTGAAGATTCTTTATTTACATCTGGTATATTCTTTTTCTTAACTTTTATTTATTCAGTACAATCTGTCCTATCTGTATTATTTTACTATGACATTTGTTTTAATTTGGTGTTTGTGGGTCTGTATTCTATTGAATGTGGACCAACTGTGTTCTTTGTAAAGATGAGCGGGCTCGGATTTCGATAATCCGAGCCCACCCGAACAGTGCGGATCCGACGGGATCCGAGCCGCCAGAGGAATCCAAAACGAGGCTATGACATCCAAGTCTCGCGTCGGATCTCGCGGGACTCGCATGTCATAAATGCCCCGCTCGCAGCCGCCATCTTCATTCTCCCTGCGATCACTGAAGAGGGAGGTTGTTGAGATCCTGTGCTCTGTCCTGCTGAGTCCAGTGGTGCTTTGTCCAGTGCTCTGTCCTGCTGAGTCCAGTGGTGCTTTGTCCAGTGCTCTGTCCTGCTGAGTCCAGTGGTGCTTTGTCCAGTGCTCTGTCCTGCTGAGTCCAGTGGTGCTTTTGTCCTGTGGTTTTTTTTTTCCGCTAAGTCCATAGTAATTTTATAATTATAAAAAAAATCTTAATTTTTTTAAAACAATAATTTAAAAAAAAATATAGCAAAATTTAAAAAGTATAAAAAATATTCTAGAGCAATATATTCTTGGAGTCCCAAAAAATAGTAACTGCAATCTATATTACTACGTTCACTGTTTCTGCAGTCCCAAAAAATAGGAACTGCAATCTATATTACTACGTTCACTGTTTCTGCAGTCCCAAACTGTGTGTGGTTTAGGGGTACGCTCTCTTGTGCTGCATATAATGGAGTACAAAAATTTGGAGGTTAAAGTAGGGAAAGATCAAGACCCACTTCCTCCTAATGCTGAAGCTGCTGCCACTAGTCATGACATAGACAATGAAATGCCATCAACGTCGTCTGCCAAGGTCGATGCCCAATCTCCTAGTAGAGGGCATGTAAAATCCAAAAAGCCAGAGTTCACTAAAATTAGTAAAAAAAGAAAATTCAAATCATCTGAGGAGAAACATAAACTTGCCAATATGCCATTTACGACACGGAGTGGCAAGGAACGGCTTAGGCCCTGGCCCGTGTTCATGACTAGTGGTTCAGCTTCACCCAAGGATCTAAGCCCTCCTCCTCCCCACCCCTACAAAAAATTTAAGAGACTTAAGCTGTCATCAACAACACAGCAAACAACTCTGCCTTCTAAAGAGATCGCATCACAAATCCCCAAGGTGAGACCAAGGGTGTTGGTGGTTGTGAAGCCTGACCTTCCCATCACTGTACGGGAAGAGGTGGCTCCTTCCACCATTTGCAGCACGCCCTCTGCATATGCTGGAAGGATCACCCACAGTCCAGATACAGATTTGGCTAATGAAGGTGTGAATGTTGTACACCGGGAGGAGGATATTGATGTATGTGGCGCTGAGAAGGAACTTGACGAGGATGCTGATGTGTTTATCTTAAATGAGGCACCAGGGTGGGAAACAGTTGTTGTCCATGGGATGAAAAAGCCCATCGTCATGCCTGGTCAGAAGACCAAAAAATGCACCTCTTCTGTATGGAGTTATTTTTATCCCAATCCGGACAACAAATGTATGGCCATATGTAGCTTATGTAAAGCTCAAATAAGCAGGGGTAAGTATCTTGGCCACCTAGGGACATCCTCCCTTATACGTCACCTGAAGAACCTTCATAATTCTGTGTTTAGTTCAGGACCTGTGGCTAGGACCGTCGGCAGTCCAGGGACACCTAAATCCCTTGGTCCTGTTGGATACACACCACCAACACCCTCCTCGTCAACTTCCTCCACGATCTTCATCAGATTTAGTCCTGCAGGCCATGTCACCAGCCAGACTGAGTCCTCTTCAATCCGGGATTCATCCGAGGAATCCTGCAGCGGTACGCCTACTAATGCCGCTGCTGCTGTTGCTGCTGGTAGTCTGTCATCTTCTCAGAGGGTAAGTCGCAAGAACGCTACGTCTTTCACCAAACAGTTGACCGTCCAACAGTCGTTTGCCATGACCACAAAGTACGACAGTAGTCACCCTATTTCAAAGCGGATAACTGCGGCTGTAACGGCTATGTTGGTGTTAGACGTGCGTCCAATGTCCGCCATCAGTGGAGTGGGATTTAGACGGCTGATGGAGGTATTGTGTCCCCGGTACCAAATCCCGTCTAGATTCCAATTCACTAGGCAGGCGATACCCGGGATGTACAGAGAAGTACGAACAAGTGTCCTCAGTGCTCTGAAAAATGCGGTTGTACCCACTGTCCACTTAACCACGGACAAGTGGTTCAGGGCAAACGAAGGACTATATGGGCAGCACAGTGGCCTAGTGGTTAGCACTTCTGCCTCACAGCACTGGGGTCATGAGTTCGATTCCCGACCATGGCCTTATCTGTGTGGAGTTTGTATGTTCTCCCTGTGTTTGCGTGGGTTTCCTCCGGGTGCTCCGGTTTTCTCCCACACTCCAAAAACATACTAGTAGGTTAATTGTCTGCTATCAAAATTGACCCTAGTCTCTCCCTCTGTCTGTCTGTGTGTGTGTGTGTGTGTGTGTGTCAATCCTAGGGCATTTAGACTGCAAGCTCCAATAGGGCAGGGACTGATGTGAACGAGTTCTCTGTACAGCTGCGTAATTAGTGGC
The DNA here is from genome assembly GCF_038048845.1 of Mixophyes fleayi. Taxonomy (NCBI): domain Eukaryota; kingdom Metazoa; phylum Chordata; class Amphibia; order Anura; family Limnodynastidae; genus Mixophyes; species Mixophyes fleayi. The sequence continues at coordinate 223,926,594 of NC_134405.1, forward strand.
GCTATATAGATGATGATGATGATGATGATGATATATGACTGTGACCGCCCACTGGGTAGATGCATCGCCTTCCGCAGCAGCTGCATCAGTAGCAGCATCTCCACAACGGCTGCTCGTTCCAAGGCAGGCAACGTTGTGTATCACCGGTTTTAATAAGAGGCACAACGCTGACAACCTCTTAGAGAAACTGAGGGAAATAATCTCGCAGTGGCTTACCCCACTTAGACTCTCCTGGGGATTTGTGGTGTCAGACAATGCCAGTAACATTGTGCGGGCATTACATATGGGCAATTTCCAGCACGTCCCATGTTTTGCCCACACCGTTAATTTGGTGGTGCAGCATTACCTGAAGAGTGACAGGGGTGTACAGGAGATGCTTGCGGTGGCCCGCAAAATTGCTGGACACTTTCGGCATTCTGCCAGTGCCTACCACAGACTCAAGCAACATCAAAAAAGGCTGAACCTGCCCTGCCATTACCTCAAACAAGAGGTTGTGACGTGCTGGAACTCCACCCTCCTATATGCTGCAGAGGATGGAGGAGCAGCAAAAGGCCATTCAAGTCTACACAGCCACCTATGACATAGGCAAAGGAGTGGGGATGCGCCTGAGTCAAGCGCAGTGGAGACTGATTTCCGTGTTGTGCAAGGTTCTCCAGCCGTTTGAACTTGCCACACGAGAAATCAGTTCCGACACTGCCAGCTTGAGTCAGGTGATTCCCCTGATCAGGCTGTTGCAGAAGCAGCTGGAGAAAGTGAGGGAGGAGCTGTTAAAGCATTGCAATTCCACCAAGCATGTAGCTCTTGTGGATGAAGCCCTTCGTACGCTTTGCCAAAGATCCGAGGGTGGTCACTCTTTTAAAGTCAGAGGAATACATTCTGGCCACCGTGCTGGATCCTTGGTTTAAAGCGTATGTTGGGTCTCTGTTTCCGGCGGACACAAGTCTACAGCGGTGCAAAGACCTGCTGGTCAGTAGATTGTCCTCTGAAGAGGACCGTGACATGCCAACAGTTCCTCCTTCATTTTCTTCAACACCTGTGGCTGTGAGGAAAAAGCTCAGTTTTCCTAAAAGACCATGTGAGAACATCTGGTCCGGACTGAAGGACCTGACAACCATTGCAGACTTGTCTACTGTCGCTGCATTGGATGCTGTCACAATAGAAAAAATGGTGGAGGATTATTTTGCTGACACCATCCAAGTAGACATGTCAGACAGTCCTTATTTTTACTGGCAGGAAAAAAAGGCAGTTTGGAAGCCTCTGTACAAACTGGCTATATTTTACCTGAGTTGTCCCCCCTCCAGTGTGTACTCCGAAAGAGTTTTTAGTGCAGCGGGGAACCTGGTCAGTGAGCGACGAAGGAGGTTGCTTCCGCAAAACGTTTATAATTCATTTTTATGAACATAATTTTTTTCAATTCCTCAATCAAGAATAGCACTGGCCTCCAGAGACTACTGAGGGACCTGTGGTTGTGGAGTCCAGCGGTGACGAATTGATAATGTGTGAGGATGAGGAAGTACACACTGAAGGGGGCGAGGAATCAGAGGATGAGGACGACATCTTGCCTCAGTAGAGCCAGTTTAGTTTGTACAGGGAGAGATGAACAGCTTTTTTTGTGTGGGGGGCCCAAACAAACCAATCATTTCAGCCACAGTTTTGTAGGCCCTGTCGCTGAAATGATTGGTTTGTTAAAGTGCGCATGTCCTATTTCAACAACATCAGGGTGGGTGGGAGGGCCCAAGGACAATTGCATCTTGCAACTCTTTTTTTGGCATTATGTGCTCTTTGGGGCCTGGTTTTTCAAACTGCCATCCTGTCTGCCACTGCAGTGCCACTCCTATATAGTCATCCTATGGCAAAGCGGATAACTGCGGCCGTAACTGCTATGTTGGTGTTAGACGTGCATCCGGTGTCCGCCATCTGTGCAGTGGAATTTAGACAGTTGATGGAGGTATTGTGTCCCTGGTACAAAATCCCGTCGAGATTCCACTTCAATAGGCAGTCCAGAAATATTAATATCCGATATTAAACTACGTTCACTGTTCCTGCTACATCAAAAAAGCATGAACCTGCCCTGCCATCAACTAAAACAAGAGGTATTGACGCGCCTGAACTCCACCCTCTATATGCTGCAGAGGATAGAGGAGCAGCAAAAAAGCCATTCAAGCCTACACAGCCACCTACGATGGGCCACGTGTTTGTGCCGCCCACTTGTGTCGCTTAGCTTAGACATCCAGCTACCTCGGTGCAACCTTTTGGACTAAAAACAATATTGTGAGGTGTTCACAATAGACTGGAAATTAGTGGAAATTAATGTTATTGAGGTTAATAATAGTGTAGGAGTGAAAAAAAAAAGCCGAAATATGGATTTTAGCACTTTTTATGCTTTTTTGTTTAAAAAAAAAAATCAGAACCCAAAATCAGAACCAAAACCTTTCGTTGGGTGTTTTGGCAAAACAAATCAGAACCCAAAACCCAAAACACCAAAAGTGGCCGGTGCACACCCTTAGTTCTTTGGAAAGAAAAAACTCTTAACCTGGAAGTAACTTGAGCTAAAATTCAACATTCATCTCTTCCGCAGGTATCCACATATTTCTTTGAGTTTAGGTCTCTAAATAAAAGCCACTAGATCTTTATCTAGTTTGACCACATGTGCCAGAGCTCCGGTTAGACAGCTACTATAGTGAACAATTATCGTGGTCACTGTTAAATTGTATGTAGTGAACCTAGTGGAATTAGTTATAAGGATTAACCCATAACATAATTGTAAGGAATAAGGCCTAATCATCACTGCAGCGTAAATATGGTATATCAAATGAATCTATTGCTAAATTAAGCTGCTAAGATATAAAATGTGAAAACAGAGGGTCTGGAATGTGTTTTATTGGTGGCCCTGTCCACCTCTGCTACAAATAGCACCACTTTTAGGGGATGCTTAGCAGCTTCAATGGCCACTGGGGTGAGCTACGGTCCATGGACTGCATACACACTAGCAATGTTTAGGACGAGAAAGGGAAGAGCGGACCTCACGTTAGCGACTTTTTACAGCCATGTTGTCATAAGCAATGACTGTAATTTCATACTCACTGTTGTGGATCGGTCGGAAGTTTATACACACTACACAGCGGAAACGAGATTGGAACGAAAATATTAAACGGTACGACCAACCAAATGAGGCGACAATCATCTATTTGGGCAGACTTTCGACCATCGTGTCACTGTACACACCCGACTTTTGACGAGCGGTTGTATGTCGGCTGATTTAGCCGATTATTGGTTGAAAACTGTGCAGTGTGTACCCAGCTTTAGTAAGTGCTGTCCTTATTGCTCTAAACATATTTACAGCCTTTATATGAATAAGATTGCTTGACCATGCTCACCCTTAAAATGCTGAGGTGTGAATTGTGAATACATTTGTATACCAAGCCTAGTGTGTGCCTGCATGTATATTTGTGTCATAGAGCCTTGAGGGGTTAAGTGTTAACACCTTTGATTGGTGTGTGCCTTGCTAACCTATGTGTAACAATGAGTGCTCAGTTTGTACCAGTGTGAGACAGTGTATTGGGGTCCTATTGCCCTTATTCAATAGGTGGTGGCAAAACCGAAGTGGGTGTGTGAACACTGTTTGCGGGCGAGTTTGGCAAATTTGTAACCTGTGCGATAGGTGAGAGGAAGATTGAGTGCTGGAATCATGTGTAACCCCATACAATAAGCACATCCAAGTCGCGAGTGCGCAGAATGTGGTTTGTGACTTGTAACGGTAGTTTCCTGACAAAATAGAGGTGATGTTTTGCTTGCTTGCTTGCGTGACTATATGGTAAGATATGAAATCAGGGATTGGCTAGAAGTGGTTATTCCGGATGTATTAATAACCTAAACACATTTTCTGCTAGTCCCCATTGACATCTGATAGATTTCAATCAAATGTTGATCACATCTCTGCTCATTTTGGGCCCTGACATTTGCAACCAACCAATCTGGCTTAAAACGTAATAACACTAAAGGTGTCATCCATTGCATACAGATAGAGGGAATGTAAGATCACACTGAACTTGCCCACTCTATCACCCTGTTAGTGCAGCATATTCATAAGGAGGTGATACTATTGGCATAACGAAAGATAGTCCCTCAATTCTACCAGATATTACTTTAAATTTATCAATTTCTTTAAGTGCCTCCCACCAATATTTTTTATCTTGCCAGTGAAATATAAGTGAATAGAAACATTTTGTGTGTAAATGTAAAAAGCTGCAAGTTTCTGGTGGGTTTGAAAAGTGTAGATGTTTCTTATAGCAATCAATCAGGTTCTAGTTATAAATTTATTTAGTACATTCTACAAAATGACATCTAGAATCTGATTGGCAACATCTCCACTTTTTTAAAACTGTCGGAACTCGCAGCTTGATACATTTACCCCTGAAATTGTTGATGTATGGGGTGGGGTAACAGCTGTCTATAGGTTCACTTAAAATTATTTTGATAGGAAATATAACCTAATAAATCACTTTGTATTATGAAAAATTTGTTGCCAAGATTACAATTATTTGTTGTGATTATTATTGACTTAGGTGGTTAAGGCGCATTTGACTTTGGTATGAGCACTTGTGTAGTTAATCTTTAACTCTTGTTTGTTCATTATGTTCCCAGTTTTTAAGTAAATTGCGGTAGAACAACATTTAACAAATCAGGTTATCTGCATTTTCACATCACTACAGAGAATTTCTGGAGTGTGATGATCTTATGGGAGTAGGCACTCTTCGCCTCACTGTCTTGTACTTCCAAACAATCATGTGAGTAGGAAAGTAGGATATCGGAGTGAGCGTTTGATACTTCCATGAGCTAAAACACATCTCCTATGAAATTAGTCTTTAAATAAAACTTAATTCTGGTTGCTGCTTATGCATGAATGGTGTGCTACCTGTTGATTTACAGCTGTTAGGGCACCTGCTTATTGTGTGGATGGTACAAGACCTGTCCAGTGCCAAACAAGCAAGGTAGGGATAAGCATTACAAAGCAATGCTATTAACACGTCGGAACCTATTGGGTGCTTTTCAGACCATGCTGTATTGATATGTTTCTGTTAACACATCCACAACCAGAGCTCTAACTTTTCCCAACTTCATTTTAAAACTTTCATGTGTAATAATTGAGTGTGTAAGATAAACTTTTGACTGTACACAGGCAATTTCTGCATTAGTCTTTATTTATGACATTGTCATTTCTTCTTATAGAAGTCACTTCACTTTATATTTGGCCTTCTCTATAGTTACTATATATAGGTAAATTGACATTATTTGCTATTTGCACCCAGCAGGGTTGAAATTCTGTATTATATTGTTTTTTTCAAAAAAGGTAGCGAGATCTTTTTATATACTCTTAGGGAATAAATGATCTGACTGTTAGAATTCTGACTTTAACACCACCAGCAATGGAGAAGAGACCCGCATCTACCTTGTGTCCTTTCGTCTACAATGTTATAATACATTTTCCCTGGGGAAGCTCAATAGAGTTTGGCATAGTCATTTTGTGTGGGCTGAGTAACTTCAAGAACAGCTGAGCGATCAGCAATAGGGAAGTAGACCATTAAACCTATAAGTGATGATATATAGATGTGTGGAGAGTGTCCTTTAAGCACTGGACTCATGAAATATAAAAAAGGGGGAAAAGTGTTTCTAACATGGTTATATAGATTGTAATATATTTAGTTAGAAATGTTGACTCCAACGTTTACAATGTTGCATTGAGTTTTCTAAATATTCATCATTTCCTCAGAGCATCTTGATGACATTAACATTCTCCAGTACTTGATATCTAAGCCAGAGGAAAAACAAATGGAGAATACATTTCTTGTAAATAGTTTGTGAGTGAGCAACTGAGAGTTGAGTGTTAACGCCATCTTTTTATATTTAAATAAACATTTTTGCTAATGACTTCAAATGGTATAATACAATCCATTGCATGTCTATTCCGTGCAAAATGTTTATAAGAATATGTGCATTGGGGATTAAAACAATGTACTCCCAAAAAAATTTTTTCCCCAGAACTTACTTCTACTTTTTATTTTGAAAGCGCAACCTAGGATCTTCTTTTTTTTTTTTGTCTGAAAACTGCATTCTAATATGAAACTAGACTTGTTCTGGACTGCTACTGCTTTTTCACATTTGGTCTAATGCTAAAGAAAATAGTAAAGATGATTTAATATGTAGAATATGCATTAAACATCTTAAAAATGTTTAGTATTTATCTTTTTAAATCATTTTACATTCTTTTTTAGTTCTTTGAATATTTAATTGTACAGCGACTGTAAGATGGAGGGCAACTGTGTTTCGTATTTGCTCACTATCATTGTACAAGTATCAGAGGTCAAAGTGGTTCGGTATATGGTGGTATGCCATACCACACCACATCTTCTACTGCCTAGTTTTAACTGTCAAATTCCACTCGCGTATCGTCTCATTACTTTTTGCCATACCGACACTTCTGAATTTCCATGATGGAGTTGTGATGTGATGTACATTTTTCTGTTATGCACTTTTAAATGGTTGTTGTGACTAAACGGGATCCCACAGTTTATTGTACTTTTTAATACTTGGCCCAGTCTAAGTATAAACACTAGAGTATCTGTGTATTGTTTATTGTCATTAGGTACATTTTGCCCTTTCTATTAACTGTAATATTGTGTATATTAGAAATATAAAGACTGTTGCCATTTGGTGTGACAGCAGAAGCCATATTGCATGATCAGATGGAAAGTTGTGTTAGCTAAGGTTATTTCCATTTGTCTCAAATGTCCATTGTTAGTAGGTGTGACCTATTTCTGGGCTGTAAGTGATCAAAACATTGTCTGAGTGACTGTTAGACTGGGTTCACATTACGGGAAAATTTTAACAATACCATAGTTTTTAGCACTTTTTTTTTTTTTTTTTGTTTCTGTTTTTGTTTTTAAGTATTTCTTATTTTATTTTTTTTACTAATGAGAGTAAAAAAAAAAAAACCCCAATCAGCATGCCGTTTCATGTGTACAGATTTACCTTCAGATATGTGCTCTTAATCATGTCATAACCATCGCCCTTTTGCATGCTATCCTTTTTGATAAAATGATCATATCTACAACAGTAATGAGCTATCCTGCGAAGCGCTTCTTGCAACTACAAGATTAACTACAGGTGGGATTTGCAATATTGCAATCCCTCAGTGATCGAGTGGTGAAGAGGATTCCTATTAAAACCTTTTTATGGAACACATTGAATAGACCTGTGGAAAGCCCTGAGTGGGTTATGGCAGTCATCTTCCTGCAGAACTGTAAGTGGTCTTGCATATATACAGATACCATATGTTTGAAACTTTATACTTTATTACAGTTCATAATCAATAATTACAGGGAATACCAGATCATTCTGGGCTCAAATTTGGATAAGTGGGGAAACATCCTTGACTTTTTAAAACTACCTACTAAGACTTCTGTTCCTCTTCAGTGACTATTTAGTTAAACCAGCTGTGTCATTTCAAACTACATTATTACTCTGTAAATATGGAGATATACTTTTTTTTTTTTTTTATCTGAATATTGTTGGTTATTGTCTTCTATAGGTTTATCCTACATCTTCTCCTATCAACTGCTTCCACCCTTACAAATACTTATAAGGCCCCCTATATCCTCCAGCAATTACTCCCAGCTCTCTTACATGCTCTTAACCCCCCTCATTTTGTATGAGGGGAGCCTTCATGTCATGACTGCTTTGTATGAATCCAGGCAGCGTCTTACTGCGATGAGCAACACAATACAGCTTGTCCTGTTTATTTCTGCACCCTTTGTATTTCTGTATGGAGATGGCCGAACAGCCAATCCATCTGGAAGCGGCAGCTAGCTGAAGATCCAACAGAAAGCATGCTTTCCATAAACCAGCAATCCATGGCACTCTCAAGCTGTCACATGCATTTCTATTTTCATTTCATCAGTTTATGATAGCTGTCTTGCACTGAGAAACCTGAGGCTACTGGTAAAAAACCAAAACCACGGCCGTGCATTCTCTAATTTCCATGCACCCAGCAGGAAAAAAAATGTGTTTAGAAAATTTACGTTTCAAACACCCAACTGCAGAGAGCACAAAATCATTCATAGCTGTCAATAATCTGGTGGTGGTACTCAGAAAACATTACAACTTTACAGACACTATACCCCTGAAATGCCCAGTCTCATGCTGCATAACCGTAACTAATGGCCAGATGCTAATGGCATAAACTGATCCTACTAACGCAGACCTACAGGCATGAAATTGTTGTGCAGGGTGCCACTAGCGACATACAAAACGCACAATGTCTGTACAAGTAATTGCAAATGGGCTATCTTTCACTTATAACATTTATTTCCAGATGGATACAAGGCACATCACAGAAAATAAGTACAGTTAGAGACTTTTGGATATTAAATTCCACGCATAATAAACTGTCAGTCACTTGCCTCCACAGTTGGCCAGAGTTATTAATCGGACTGCTTTCCCAGTAGCATCGGCACTGCAGAATTGGAAAGACATTGTTCAATCATTGAGCAAGATTCTTAGTTCAGTTTAAAAAATCTCGTTCAACGATATAATGTGCTTTGTAGCGATTATAGTTCCTCATTGCAAGGTAAACACTAATGGGATATCAGGCCAACCATCACCTGATTGGCCTGATAATCGTCTGAAAACACGGTAGAGCGTATCCAGCCTTAATTTAGCTAGCTGGCAACCAAAGTTACTCATCTACAGTAGGTCAACAGGTAATCTAGGAGGTAATTAGGTTACAACTTCCAGATTATGTGCAATGTGTCTTCACAGTACTCTTCTGGCTGAAATAGCATTGGAAAATGTTTTAATATGTATCAATATAAATGCAATTGTTTGAAATTGTATCACAAACTTAGAACGTGTTTTGCTGCAGATGTCAAATGTCTTAATGTTTCAAGCAAGCATGACGTGTCATTCCCTGATGTAAATATTGTAACCTTTTGTTAAGTGTATCCAGCCAAATAGTTAGCTCAATCAACTATTCCATTGTATAATCAAGTTAACAGCGACAGTATGTCCAACAGTTAAAAAATGTAAGTGTCTACTGATAAACCCCTGCTGAAAGGGGATGGATTGGGACATCTTGACCCTACTCTGTGTAGACAGCCAGGAATATAAGATTAATTCTATCTTCGAGGATCCTGTTATGGAAATACTGCAGGAGAATATTACTCTGAAGAATACTGAGGGGTAAATCATCATCATCATCATCATTTATTTATATAGCGCCAACATATTCCGTAGCGCTTTACAATTGGGGACAAACGTAATAAACTAATAAACAAACTGGGTAAAACAGACAAAGAGGTGAGAAGGCCCTGCTCGCAAGCTTACAATCTATGGGACAATGGGAGATTGACACATGAGGTTAAGTATACATTTTGCATCTTGGCCCAGCCAGACTGCAAAGGTAGGGTGACTCATAAGCTAAATGATCCTGTCACACAACAATGTTGGTCCGGGGGTAGTTGTCTTGTGTGAAATTGTGTAACAGGCTAAAGGTAGTGAGGTTAAGATGGTGGTTGAGGAATATTATAAGCTTGTCTGAATAGGTAGGTTTTCAGAGAACGCTTGAAAGTTTGTAGAACAGAGGAGAGTCTTATTGTGCGAGGGAGAGAGTTCCATAGAGTGGGTGCAGCCCGACAAAAGTCCTGTAACCGGGAATGGGAGGATGTAATGAGGGTGGATGAGAGACGCAGATCTTTTGCAGAACGGAGTTGCCGAGTTGGGAGATATTTTGAGACAAGAGAGGAGATGTATGTTGGTGCAGCTTTGTTGATGGCCTTGTAGGTTAGTAAAAGTATTTTATATTGGATTCGGTAGAAGACAGGCAGCCAGTGTAGAGACATACAGAGTGATTCAACAGAGGAATAGCTATTTGCAAGGAAAATCAGTCTTGCCGAAGCATGCAAAATAGATTTTAGGGGTTTGAGTCTGTTTTTGGGAAGACCAGTAAGGAGGGAATTGCAATAGTCAATGCGGGAGATGATTAGTGCATGAATTAAGGTTTTAGCAGTGTCTTGTGTGAGATATGTGCGGATTCTGGAAATGTTCTTTAGATGTATGTAACATGATTTAGATATAGAGTCAATGTGGGGAACAAAGGATAGGCGTGAATCAAGGATTACACCTAGGCAGCGAGCTTGTGGGGTGGGATTTATGGTCATGTTATCAACAGAGATAGAAATGTCAGGTATGCTCTTGTTGGCGGGTGGGAATATTATTAACTCTGTTTTAGAAAGATTAAGTTTGAGTTGACGAGAGGACATCCAAGATGAAATGGCAGAAAGACAGTCAGTTACACGGGACAACACAGATGTCGAGATATCAGGAGAGGATAGATAGATTTGGGTATCATCCACATAGAGATGATACTGAAAGCCAAAGTAACTTATTAGATTTCCAAGAGAAGCGGTGTAGATAGAGAACAGCAGAGGACCTAGCACCGAGCCTTGTGGTACTCCAACTGATAGGGGAAGCGGAGCAGAGGTGGCTCCAGAGAAATTAACAGTGAAAGAGCGATTAGAGAGGTAAGATGAGAACCAGGATAGAACTGTGTCTTGAAGACCTAGGGATTGCAGCGTTTGTATGAGAAGAGAGTGGTCAACGGTGTCAAATGCAGCCGAGAGATCAAGGAGAATTAGGAGAGAGTAATGGCGTTCAGTCTTAGCAGTGATCAGATCATTAACAACCTTGGTCAGCGCAGTCTCTGTGGAGTGTTGAGAACGAAAGCCAGACTGAAGAGGATCCAACAGGTTGTTTGTGGAAAGAAAGCGTGTGAGGCGAGTGTAGGCAAGTCTCTCTAGAAGCTTGGAGGGGCAAGGGAGCTGAGAGATGGGACGGTAATTTAAGAGAGAGTTTGGGTCGGAGTTTTGTTTTTTTAGAATAGGAGTAATCACTGCATGCTTGTATAGTGATGGAAAGATGCCAGTAGAGAGTGAGAGATTACAGATTTGAGTTAGAGGTGAAATGAGCACAGAAGACAGGGATCTACCAATTTGCGAGGGAATAGGATCAAGAGGACAGGAGGTAGAGTAGGAAGATAAGAAGAGCGTAGAAATTTCCTCTTCATTTGTGGGGTCAAATGAAGAAAGGGTGTCAGAGGGTAGTGGGAAGGAAATGAGCTGATGGCTTGTTGAGGAAGAGGATACCATTTCTAGTCTGATCTTGTCAATCTTGTCCTTGAAGTAGGAAGCAAGATCCTGAGCACTGATAGTAGATGGAGGGTTCGGGGTGGGAGGATTGAGAAGATGATTAAATGTATTGAAAAGGCGTTTGGGGTTAGAAGCCTGAGCAAAGATAAGAGATTGAAAGTATGTTTGTTTTGCAGTGTCCAGAGTATTTCGATAGGAGTGGTAGACAGAAGTATATGTGAAGAAGTCATTAGAGCTTCGAGATTTACGCCAGTGACGTTCTGCTTTACGGGACAGTTTTTGAAGATTTCGTGTTGCTTTGGTGTGCCACGGTTGACATCGAAGTCGACGTGTAGTATGAAGTGTCGCTGGAGCCACTTGATCAAGGGCCGTTGCTAAGGTTAGGTGAAAATGAGGTACTGCCATCTCAGGGGATGAGAATGTAGAGATAGGGGAGAGAAGGTGTTGGAGAGAGGTGGAAAATTGTTGAAGATTAATAGAATTAAGATTTCTACGAGTATGAGGAGGCTTGGTTGAGTTAGACAGTAGAGAGGTTAGAGCAGTGGGGGTGAGAGTGTAGCTGATAAGGTGATGATCCGAGAGGGGGAAGGGTGTATTAATAAAATTAGAAACTGAGCATAGTCTAGAGAAAACAAGATCAAGGCAGTGGCCATCCTTATGAGTAGATGATTCAATCCACTGGGAGAGGTCAAGTGAGGATGTTAGAGAGAGTAGTTTGGAAGCAGCTTTGGAAGGTGGGTTATCAATGAGGATGTTGAAGTCACCCATGATGATGGTGGGGATGTCTGAAGATAAGAAGTGAGGGAGCCATGCAGAGAAATCCTCAATAAATTGTTGGTGTGCTCCAGGGGGACGATAGATCACCGCAACACGTAGGGAGAATGGATTAAAAATGCGAATAGCATGTACTTCAAAAGATGTGAACGTGAGTGATGGGACATTTGGTAGAACTGTGTATGTGCACTGTGGGGAGAGAAGTAGTCCAACCCCACCTCCTTGTCTGCCTTCAGGTCTGGAGGTGTGGGTGAGATGGAGGCCACCATGTGAAAGTGCTGCAGGTGAGGCAGTGTCTGATTGCATGAGCCATGTTTCTGTTATTGCCAGAAGGTTGAGGTTTTTTGAGAGGAAGAGATCATGAACGGAGGTAAGTTTGTTACAAACAGAGCGTGCATTCCAAAGGGCACATTTAAAGGACTTGGGAAGAGAGGGGAGACAGGTGATGTGTTTGAGGTTTGCTATAGAACGGTAGTGTTCTGATGTATGTGTGCGTGAGGAGTGTGGGGGACCTGGATTAGGTGATATATCACCAGCTAATAGAAGCAGAGTGAGCGAGAGATAGGCAAGGGGATTGTAAGATGTGTGGCCTTTTATTTTCTTTCGACAGGTGGAGGCTGTACTTGTTAGAGATAATAAATAGGACAACAGTTCATGGGTGTTAAATAGAGGTGAGTGGAGTAATGCAGGTGCAATATGAACAAATTTGTGTGTTGGTGGAGGGGTGAAAGATGACACAGTCCTAAAGATCATGCCATGAAATGAGACTAAGAAAAGCAATTTGGGAAACATTGTGATAAAAGGGGTAAAAGCAAAAAGCAAGGGTATTTTAAGAATTACCTCTTAGCAGTCTTCCATATAAATATACAAGTAGTGCAGAAATAGGCTGTGGCAGATGTTGCTTATTGCTGGGAGTAAAAGCAAGTCCAATGTTTGTCCAACTGTGTTGTCTAACTGTGCATTTTCGTCCACTTTGTGAGAAAATCCCACTTAGTGCAGAAATCACACACGTCTAACCCCACATACGTCTCCCCATAGAAGTATGGAAATACTGCAGGAGAATATTACTCTGAAGAATACTGAGGGGTAAATTTATCAAGCTGCGATTTTCCGAATTGTTTGAAAAGTGGAGAGGTTGCCTATAGCAACCAATCAGATTCTAGTTAGTTATTTAGTACATTCTACAAAATGGTAGCTGTAATCTGACTGGTTGCTATAGGCAAACCCTTTGGAAAATCTCAGCTTGAAAAATTTACCTCTGAGATTGTTACTTTGGAGTGCTGACTGCAGGAGGCTGCTTATGGTGTTGTGCTGTTGTTCTAAAGCCTTATTTTGGATATATTCTGCTCTTCCTGTGTGAACTGAGTCCCATATAGGGCAACCACTGTCCCAGGTGATGGATTTCCTCACATTATTCGTTTACATTGCTGCTACTTATTTTATTCAGAAAATTTCAAAAATATAAATTAAAGGGAAAAAACTCAAACTGGACGTGCTTAAAGGGTTTCAGCACAAAGTAAAGCAATAAACTATGTAATGACAAGTAGATGGTGAAAGTATATTGCCTCCAGCTGCCACCGCAGTACATACTCCAGGTGCCTGTGTTATTTATACCTGCTGTATTGAAAGCAGCAACAGTAGGGTTCATGTTGAGCTATAATTTGTCACTATGCCTCCCCTCTTCATAATTTTTACATTTCTCTAAACCATGTATAGATTGGCAGCATCAGTGTGTGTCTATATTAGGGAATTTAGACTGTAAGCCCCAATGGGGCAGGGACTGATGTGAATGAGTTCTCTGTACAGCGCTGCGGAATTAGTGGCGCTATATAAATTGATGATGGTTGAAGTGAAGGTATGGAAAATGTAAGTCAACGGAATTTGTTAGTTTTACAATGCAAGCAGTAGAAGTGACAATATGGCATACCAGCCCACTTTGACCATTAGGCGTCATGACATATTTTACACCTTGCTTCTGCTCTGTGAGGTAAAGAACTCGGGAACCAAGAGTCTTCAGAATTTAAATGGATTGCTGGAATAGTTGGATATGAGTATTTTCTTGTACTTCCCACAAGCAATACAATATTATTTTGTGTCTTTGGTTTGTGTTGAAACCCTTTAACAACTGATTGAAGGAAAAAAAAAAAAAAGCCCTAACAAATAGTTACAAAATTATACACGTGGAAAAGAGCAAACATTGGATTGTAGTTATGAGGCATCATATATGTATTTGTAGTGAATAAGACATTTTAAAAAAAACAACCAAAAACAATATATATTAACAGATAAAAATGTAGAGTAGCTTAGTTAAAAAGTACTACAAATATAACAAGTATTCGATTCATTAGAGCAGAGGGTAGACCAGGGCACCAAGAAAGAAAGCAACTATACAGTGTATGGCCTGCCCATGTCTAACATAATGTCATTAACAGCAAAGTGTGATAGATTTTCTAGTAAGAAACAATTGTTCATGAATCAATCTGAAGGTTGTCTTTTATTAGTAGACATACCTTGGCTTCATATAGACTTGTAGTGTCCCCAACTTCCATACCAGTCTATTGTTTTCTTTAGCTAAATAGCTATAATGCATCAAACCATACACTGCTGATAAAACATGTTATATGAAGCAGTTTGGTTGTTAGTAGAGCAGTAAATAATTGTGTTCTCCTATTCTGTCTCTTTATTCTCTGTCTCTTTATTCTCTGTCTCTATTTTCTCTTAGTATGTGTGTCTCTCTCTCATAGTCTGTCTCTTATTCTCTCTCTCTCTGTCTCCCTATATTTATTTTTACATTGAGTTTGTTTCCAAAAGTCTAGTTTTATTTGAGGAAAACATTCTTGGAATTGGATTATATGGCGTGCTTCAGCTGTGTAACGAAGATACAGCAACAATGATTTTATTGTTTGTACAGGTGCTAGGGAATCTTTCAGGGTCATTTGCTAAGTGCAGCTACTCACAATTGTTTTTGTTGCTAACATCATTTTTTTTTTTTTCATAATAATTGTCATTAGCTACTCTTCTCATTGCCATAATTACCAAACAATGCATTTTGGTTGCTATTCTCCACTGCAGTAATTAGAGAAGATTATTTACCCCACTCAGTTAAGCTGGGTACACACTGCAGAATTTTCCACCAACGTTTTATGCCAATCGATTTTACATTCGATCGATGGGCCAATCGATCGGTGCATGGACTGCATACACACGAGCCTTGTTTTAGACAATAAAGGGAAGAGCGGCTGTCCCGTTAGCGACTTTTTACAGTCATGTTGTCGTGAGCAATAATTTTAATTTCGTGCACACTGAAGCATCATTTGCGGGACATGGAACGATATACCAAAGACATTAGCATAAAGGAGCAGAGCTTTCACTATAGTTAACACCCAAAGCCGCATAAAATGAGAAGGCAACACTGTCTCTTCATTCTTTCCTATAAAATAGAAGTTTATTACCATACATAGGGGCATATTCAATTGTCCAGTTTCCGCAGCGCGTTAAAACTATTACCGTTATTACGGAAATAGTTAGCTGGATTTCAGCTCGCGGCTCAAAATCCAGTGAGAAAACTATCGTAATAATGTTTTTTCCGCGCACTATTACCGTAATAACGGTAATAGTGCGCGGACCACGAGATTTTCGGCGTTTCCGCCGACAATTGAATATGCCCCATAAAATTTTAAAAAAACATTTAACTGGTAAAGTGCAATGCAATAATTGCTCCCTAATAATAAAATCCCTTCGTATGTAATGGAATGCTTCATTCTCTGCGGGCATCATCGCTGATTGGTCCACAGCAGAAACGAACGCCCATGTCTGAGTTTATAAAATGACAGAGGAACTGTCTGACGCTGAGGAGCGTGAGAAGATTGCAAGTGAGGAGAAAGTGTCAGTGGGTGTTGCGGTTGAGGAGAAGGTGTCAGTGGACGTTGCAGCTATGGAGACTGAGACAGAGTCAGAGATGGTGCTGGAAGGGCCAAAAATTTTTGGAAAAGTTAAGGTGGGGGATAGAGATACTCAAGAAGAGCAAAGAGCAAATCCAATGAGCCCAAGAGAGGTGGAGATGATGGTAATAGTACTAGACCAGTACGACTACGACATTAAAAAGGTCAGTAGCACGTGTAGTGTACCTGTTTGAAGGACTTTACATTGCTTCGTGTGAAACTAGAATGAAATAAACACCTAATTTGTAACATGAATTTTTTTTTTGTCAGAACGAAGGATTAACGGGGAGAAGGCCTGTTTAGATAAAACTGATGCCACTAATGTAACACCTGTTATCAAGCAAGAAAAAATTGATGTTGAATCCCAAGATATGAAAGAAATTATACACAAAGGTGGTATTTTAGTGAACACATATAGACAACGAAATGCTTTGGGCACATACCTGTACTGTTATAATTAACCAAAATGGTGCCGGTTTTCCAGAATATATGAAGGCTAAGCCCGCTTTTGCGATTGCGCCACAGGGACCACAACATAAACTGATCTTGAGCAGTGTACAAGGTGAGCAAATGAGAGTATTTATGGTGTTTGATATAAATTACAGATATAGAAGTTTAATGGCAAACATTTTTTAGTTTCTTGTTCCATTGGTAAAGAATTCAAAGAGAATAGAAACCCAAGCGACATCAAGAAAAAAATTAAAAACCTTGAGAAAAATTTTGTTGAAATGTATATGCTGTTTGGAACTGTTCTGCCACAAACCAGTAGCATCTTTAAAGTGTAATACTATTTTTTTCACTTGCCATATTCTGCAATAAAAGTTGTTGTACTTTTTTTCCTGCAATAAAACTGTTGCATGAACACTGTGTAGTTTATTCTGGGTATATAGGTATTTTACAAATATTATAGTTAATAAAGGTTAATATGACTTTATAATTGTAATAGTTTATAAAGGTATAAGTTTATAAAGGGTAAATATGAATAGGTTCCCAACATAGATGCAAAGGGTAATGACACATGTGCTTTACACAAGTGTAATGGCCTGCAGACAGACAGGTGTAATACACATTTATACAAAACACAAGCCTGTGATGTGCGGACACCGCACCACGTGGGACTGGTACAGGCATCACAAATTTACATACACACGCCCCCCAGGTCGAGGAAGTATCGGAGGATTGTCGTGGATGGGTCGTAGATTTATACACTACACAAGGGAAAGGAGATTGGAATGAAAATATTGAATGGTACAACCAACCGAATGAGGCGACAATCGTCCATTTGGGCAGACTTTCAACCATCGTGTTCACTACACACACTGACCTGACTTTCGAACGAGCGGTTGTATGTCGGCTGGTTGAGCCAATTATTGGACAAAAACCCTGTAGTGTGTACCCAGCTTTACTGTAGTTGCAAGTGTGCAATAATTGCAGACTCCTTACAAGCAGATACAGGAGGGCATATACAGTTGCCCCACATCCATCTAGAACACCTTTTACTACATTAAGCACTTGGTGATAGAGAATATGCTTAAAGCATTGTGGGATTTCCCTTGAAATTTATGTACACATTTTATTAAATTGTTATATTAATTAATTAACTATTTTTATTTATGATGGTAATTGTGATTTATTTATTTTTTATATGAATTCTACGTGACCTCTGTATTGTACCTCGGGGTCATGGTTTTAAAATACTTATTTAAATACTTGTTCCTGAGATATCCACTATACTCCTGAGGATACAAATAGTTGTTTTTCGAAACACAGTTAGAAGTACACTTATGTGGAGATTTGCAGGATTCCATATACGTGTCGGACTCCCTTCATTTTAAGTTTATCATCTCCTCATTCTGCTCTGCCCTCTCCCTCGCTAAACAATCCTCATTTCGTCTCGATCCACTAATCCCTGGCACCTCTTTGCCAAGATCAACCCCCGCCCTCCTGTCCCGCTCTCCCTCTCTGCTGCTGACTTTGCCACCTTTTTTTCTGCCAAAATTAGACTCAACATCCTCTCCTCCCATCCCTCTCCTGTCACCCTCATCGCTCCACATTCCTCCAAAAACCAACTCTGGTGCTCTTTCCGCCCAGCTTTGGGTGAAGACGTTAACTCCCTTATTCTTTTCTCTCCCCTGTCTGCCAATCACTTTGTTGATCCCATCCCCTCTCACCTCCTTTGCTCTCTCTCCCCCCCCCTGCTGCCTGCTCCTATCTAGCACACCTCTTCAACCTGTCACTCTTCTCCAGCATTGTCCCCTCCTCATTTAAACATGCCCTTATCTCTCCCATCCTTTAAAAAACCCAATTTTGATCCCACCTCACTTGCTAACTATCGCCCCTTTTCACTTCTCCCTTATGCCTCTAAACTATTTGAGTGGATTGTCTGCAACTGCCTCACCAGACATGTCTCGGACATTTCTCTCCTCAACCCTCTCCAATCCAGTTTCCACCCCCTACACTCCACTAAAACTGCCCCGGCCAAAGTTACTAATGATCTTCTATCAGCTAAATCCGGGGGTCATTTCTCCCTACTCATCCTTCTGGACCTCTCTGCGGCCTTTGATACGTGGACCAACCCCTCCTGTTCCAAACCCTCCTCTCTGGTGGCCCCTCTAGCTCTGTCCTTGCCTGGTTCACCGCTTACCTCGCTAACCGCTCCTTTATCCACGTCTGGTTCTTCCCCCCCCCTCCCCGTATGAGTCCCTCAGGGCTCTGTTCTCAGCCCTCTACTTGTCTCGCGCTCTACTATCTCTTTAGGGGCACTCATCTCTTCCTTCGACCTTCAGTATCACCTTTATACTGATGACATTCAACTCTACAGCTCTTCTCCTGATCTTTCCTCTACACTCCTCTCTCACATATCTGACTGCCTCTCCACCATCTCCTCCTGGATGTCCTCACGCTTTCTTAAAATTAACATTTCTAAAACTGAACTCATTGTCTTCCCTCCTTGTAGATTCTCCTCTCATCACGATCTCTCCATCACTATTAACAACACCACCATCTCCTCTGTCCGACAACTCCACTGCCTGGGCATCATCCTCATCTCATCCCTCTTTTTGCCCCACACATTCTAAAACTTGCCCAATCCTGTCGCTTCCAACTGCGAAACATTGCCCGCATCCGGCCCATCCTCTCTCAGGATGACACAAAAATGATTATCCATGCACTCATCACCTGTCTTGATTACTGCAACCACCCCCCCATTCCCACCTCGCCCCCCTCAGTTCTATACTCAACGCGGCTGCAAGATTTATCTTCCTTTCCTGACGGTCATTTTCTGCCTTCCCTCTCTACCTTGCCTTACACTGACTCCCCTTCCCCTACAGAATCCTGCTCAAACTCCTCACCATCATCTGCAAAGCTCTCTCCCACTCACCTGCCCCCTATATCTCTAATCTCCTCTCCATTCACACTCCCTATGGTCGACCAATAACCATCGCCTCTCCTCTGCTCTGATCACCTCATCCCATTCCACTGAACCGACCTCCCTCATTCCATCTGTCTATCCCCTAACTTGTACTCCTTCAAACAGGAACTTAAAACTAACCTGTTTCGTTAAAGCATATCAGCTATCCACCTAACCCTGTCTCTGTGGTACCCCAAAGCCCTGTTGAACAGCACAGAGGAGTGCATAAACGCTTTTAAAATGCAGGGCTACAAGGGGTTAATTGTGCTCCTTAAAACTTGTGCCCAGGAGTGATTGACAGGAAGAGGATGAAGGCCCTGATTGGCTGGGGGAGTAACAGGAAGAGGTTGTGCAGGGAGAGAGAGAGAGCAGCATGGTAGAAGGAACAAGGGGGAGGATGTGCAGCCGAGCAGAGAGAAGATAAGCTGCTGCCAGAACTGTGACATTGCTAGCAAAGCGGACGGAGAACAGCTGGGGACACGCAGCGGGACGCCAAAGACAGTATTCACTAACTACAGAATTCTTCTCCAGGTAAAACCCTAGCCTGTAGTGTATTGCACACACCCCAATGTCAGAGGGAAGAGTGATGAGAGAATCTATACAAAACTGACATTGCATTCTTGTACAAGGAAGGATTGTGAGAGCTTTTCCCCCCAGATCATACCTATACACAGACTGCAGGGAATAATTAAGACGATCGTTCCAGCTAGATCGTGTGTGTGCGCGCGCTGATATCTGGACATTATACCCTGCTGCAGAGTACATGTGCTGATAGAGATTCATTGACTGAGAGAACAGCGCCATCTTGTGATTGAAATGAGCAACAGCTCTGCTTTCTACTATAATACTTAACCCTTGATGGAAACCTCTGCAGGACATTGGAACACTACCCAAATTACTGTGCACAGGTCAGCCCAGGACTGAGTGGAAAATATGGTAACGTTACCAGGGATAATATTGGTGCACCAAATGTTTTAGATGATAATGTTATGTGATTTACCTAAGAATTGATTTATTAATATTGAAGGTGTGACATTCAGTGTTAGTGGTACCGCTGCAATTCAAGTTAACTCAGCAGTAGATGCTAAAAGTGGGGCGCCTGACCCATAGGGAATAGCACGGTACCCCAAACACCTGAATAAGAAGTAGCCCTCTAGTGGGCGCGGTAGTAACCGTAAGAGTCTTGATGGGTTTATTATTGATGGTTATTGCATCATCACCAGTCAGATATTGTTAACGTGAAAGTAGTAACTATGATTACCAGTGTGCCTTATTAGACAATGTGTATTGAAGATGTTATCGTTATTCTGCCTTATACTCACCAGGTGTATGTTATATGTTAAATGCTATTGTGCTCTATGCTGATCAGACGCATTATTTTGTCATTACTATTGAGCTGAAGGGGTCAGTGGCGCGGTGGCTTACCAAAACTATCCTTACCGCATTCTCAATAAAATCAAGTTGTTTGACCAATCTTTGTCCCTTTCATTGAAGTATTTATCTCCTGACCACCGGATATCCAAAAGAGAAAAGAACCTGACTTGTGTCTGGAGGACAAGGTAAGGGAAGGATTCCCACCCGACCACCACATATCCATCTCCTCCGCTCGCTCTTATCTCCCCTCACCCCGCCCCCTTTGTTCTTTCCTCCCATGCTGTCCCCTTTACTGACTCCCTTTTGTGCCTGATGTCTGTCTTACCCTCCCTTAGCATGTAAGCTCTTATGAGCCGGGCCCTCTTCCCTCTCAATACCTACTCTTCTGCTCCAACATCACTACAATAGCCATATCTGGAATTTGCGAAATCTTGGTATTTGTTTATTGTTCTGTATTGTTTTTTCCGTGTATTGTATACTGTTTTGTATCTGTGCAGCGCTGCGGCAATCTTGTGCCACCAAATAAATAAAGGATGATGATGATAATCGGTGCTTTTTTTTGTCATAGAACTCACCAGAACTGAGTTCCGGCACCTTTTTTCAACAGCTTTTCCAACTTTTAAAAATAAGTTTTGAACACTTGATGTTTAGTCCACGTGGACTTGAATCGCCCTATTGTACGTAGCAGGTCGGCGGAAAAATCATTAAAACGGTGCTTGTGTGTCGAGTCTGATGCATGTGTACATTGTCCGTGCTGGTTGTGATGGCACTGCTTGGCTTGTGGCGCTGCTCAGCTTGTGATTGGTCGCGTGCTGAGTGCTTACTGTGGGCAGCGACCATTATGTTTTGTTGCACACCTGACGTGTGGGTGTGTGTACAGTGATTGACTACGTGATATGAGTTCCGGAACCTCTTTTCTTACAAAAAAGCACTGATAATAATAATACTTATATTAGAAAGGCAAACTTTTGCCCAATGCAAACTACAATTGTTTTTCTGCTAACTTATACATCCATTGTTTCCCGCACCTTTTAGTGTGCAAGCTACTTTTGACAGTACCATCTTTACCTTCTGTTTAATGTTATTGTGTGATATTTATTTTTTAGAACGTCTCCATATACAGTACTGCGCAAAATGTTCGCACTGTATATATAATGGGTAATAATAAAACAAATGTGGAAAAACCTATCCTCTGCATTTATCAAGCGCTGGGGGCACCTATAGTAATATTTACAAGTACATCACAGAAAATGCAATCCGTATTATAACCAATTTGGATTCAAAAATTTATTCATATAGTATAACATACAAAGACCATAAAAGTATCACTAAGAGGAGACTGTTATAAGTAACATCACTCAGCCAACAACTGTATGGATTATAAGCAACATATGCTATACAGGAGCTCCATACATCAGTTATTGCCTATGTATAGGTGATATTTTACTGTTACATCTGAATGCGTGGACATATTATAATATCCTTTTCAAACATTTACCATCAATGGATATGGGATAGTGATTCGCTTCACGATTTTTATATATCATTTTTTTTATACATATTTTACATTTTTACTCTACATTTTTAAATATTCTTTTAGAATCATGCATGCATTCTACCCTTTTTTTGATCAATACCTCTCTGAGGTTTTCTGACATGTGAGTTGTGATTAAGTACCATTTGCACACCTAGGGCTATATTCTCTTGTGTCAGTAGTACACAGAATATGTTGGAATTGGTCCCTCTCTATAACTATCTCGTGAGATGGGAGACACCCATTGCTCCATGTACTAGATGGTTTGGCTATTTTATGTACCCTCAAGTGAAGATATGTCTCCTCTTAGTGATACTTTTATGGTCTTTGTGTGTTGTTATACTATATACTATGTGAATAATTTTTTGAATACAAATTGGTTATAATACGGATTGCATTTTCTGTGATGTACTTGTAAATATTACTATAGGTGCCCCAGCGCTTGACTTACCCTTTGCATTTTTTCTAACGGTTTGATGAACCGTGTCTTAGCTGCAGGGTCACCTATACATTACCATCTTCCACTTTCTGTAATTACCAATATTGTCTGCTAGCGCCGGGGCGATCCTCTAGGGAACCTTTCCGCGTTTTCCCTCTGCATTTATCAGACCTATGTGAAAGTTAACTACTACAAATCTGAGGTTTGAAGAGGAAATGGAAATCCTAGAATCTGGGTTTATGAAGTTATTGACCATTAGTGCATATGTAATTGTTCTCTGCTTGTGTTCAAATAGGTAACCGCACGCTCTGTTTGTGTTGGTGCCGTTGTCATTAATGTCTCTTATCTGAAAAAGAAAATTCAGTTAACATAACTTTATTCATTCACGAGTTTTAACAGAAAGAGCACCATTGTTTTTGTTATGTTTTTTATATGAAATCTTGTATCCGTTTGATAAGTCACATGACTACTTTCCTGTGATAGGATGGACCTCCTGTGAAATCCTGTCCATGTTGCTGTGGATAGGCTGGGATTGCCTTGCCACATCCCCTTTCTTTATCCCAATTGCACCCCTCTAAATGCAATAGGGGGGCCTGCTGCCTCCACTAGGCTCCTTCGCTGGCAGCTAGATGCGCCTCCAGCTCCTTTTAACCAATCCAGACTGATCTATGCAGCCAGGAATGTGAATCAGCGTGGAGGGGGTCAACCACTTTTTACATTACTGCTACCGAGCATGAGCTGCCAATGAGAGGGGCGCACAGCCTCCTCTTTTCCCTTGGTGCCAGTGCATCTTTTAAATCTCCCACCTAAAATACTTCCAGGAACTCTGCCCGGGGTCTGGCTCTTTCCTCTGCCAGAAAATAGTACATGAGGGAGAGGGACCAGATCCCAGGGCAGGAGCTTCTGGCCTGGATCTCTCTGTGATCCAGTATGCGGCTTAGCCTCCTATGAGTCCCAATAGGTGCTTCACTCATGCTAATGAATCCAGGAGGTTGCTTGGCAAAACCCTCCAGAAGCCACTGCAAACTGGTTGCTGGGGAAGGGGAGGAGGTTCCAGGGCTCTTGCAGCCCCTGCTCAACCACCAGGGCATAGGTAACTGCTTTTTATTTTACACACATTAAACAAAAACATTTTAAATACACTTTACACAGTTTTACACCTTTCAGCGCAGTGCACCGGCCAAGTACCAGTGCTGCAGTGCCTACAAATATACATATTTAAATTTAAAAAACTTAGATATAGAATTGCACTCTCTCTGACACCTAGTTCCGGGGTTTAACTCATTTAATGCTGTGGCACTGGGTATTTCTTCCCAAGCACTGCAGCACATATTTAAATTTTACATGTTTAATAAATATACTTTTAAACATTATCTTTATACACACCTTCCATTTAAAAAGTTAGTTGTATCCAAGATGGCCACCATACTGCACACATACCCTAAAAAGTTTTCCACCTCAACCAGATCATATGTTTAATCACTCATTTCAGTTTTAAAAGGGTGTTTCCATACTTATGGACTACTCTGTATTTAAAGCTATAATTCCCATTTAGTGAGAAAATAATTTTATTGGTAAGGGTGATTGGAATTTGGAAAAGACACGTTGGAAGAAAATGCCTTGCATTGCTTTTTGCAGTCTCAATAATACCATTTCCATTTCTTTGCCCCTTAGGCTATTATTGTCGTCCACTACAATTCCAAGCAAATGTATAATCGGCAGCATACCCAAACTAATTTTTTTTTCTAGCAAAAGAAAGAAAATAAACAACATAACATAGCAGCACCATAAAGCAGTAAATATGATTCTTATTTCTAAGTATGTCTGGTCATAGTCAAAACCCTAAACTTGAAATCTTAATATTTTATGCAGAATAGTACTGTAATTTTAGCATTTCATCAGGTGTTTTCCTGATAGACCGGTGGCTTATGGGGCCAATTGATGCATTATATATTAAACATTTTTTGCCTTGGTCTGGATGGCCTGTGTTCATAGGGGCTGGTTCTGGCCTATTGGTGGCCGGACCCTCCTCAGGGTCCAGCCACCTTATTACATGTGCCACGTAGATCATCCTAATTCTGAACCATCCCACCTCCTACCTTATCCTTCAACCACCTCCCCTCACACACACATGGACACCCACTGCTTGTGTGGCTGCTTTCTCATTCACATCACAGGTGACTGCAGTACTCATTGAGGGGGGGGGGTCATCAAGGGTCCCAGGCTGCACACATTCTAGCCCGATAGCCTCCCCTAGGGGTTTCTGTTATTCCTGCAGGACAGGGCTGCACCATGCCATGTCCCAGCTTACTGTGGGGAGACAGTCCTTGTCATCAAGAGGTGAGCAGGCTGGGGAACTAAAAGTCACAGAATTTAAACCCCTGGATCTCACATCATGTATAACAAGAAGGATATCTGTGCTTGACCAGCTTTCTCTAGAAGTTGGATGTACTAGGGCTTGTAGTGCAATTGCAGTTGGAGAGATCATGGCAAACCTAAGGCACTGCCTTCATCTCAAAGGTTGATTATCATATATGTTCACAATTAATTTTCATTATTTGTCCTTCACCTGGATGCTCTCTGTATTGTATGGCACTCACTAGGATGCTGGTAATAGGGATGCTCTCTGCAGTGAATATATACACCGATCAGCTGCAACATTAAACACACTGACAAGTGAAGTGAATAACATTGATGATCTCATTACAATCACACCTGTCAATGGGTGGGATATATTTAGGCAGCAAGTGAACAGTCAGTTCTTGAAGTTAATGTGTTAGAAGGAGAAACAATGAGTAAGTGTAAGGATCTGAGCAACTTTGTCAAGGGTCAAATAGTAATAGCTAGATGATTGGGTCAAAGCATCTCCAGAATGGCAGGTCTAGTGAGGTATTCCTGGTATGTAGTGGTTAATACCTACCAACGTGGTCCCAAGAAGGAAAGCTAGTAAACTGGCGATAGGATCATGGGCCACCCAGCTCATTGATGCCCATGGGGAGAGAAGGCTAGCACGTCTGGTCCAATCCCGCAGAAGAGCTACTATAGCACAAATTGCTGAAAAAGTTAATGCTGGCTATGATAGAAAGGTAAAAGGAAAAAATAACTGTCGCACCAGATTAGTTTAAATAAATTTTCAAAAGTTATACCAGATGCTCCTTTTTAGATTGATAAATTTATTTAATATTCATTATCTATCCTCAGGAGGTGCTAACAAGATACACAGAATGTTATGTACAAAGAAAACGAGAAAAGTATGTATTCAAAAATGGTGCACGGTGCAAAAACGGTGCACGTATAAATTACAAGTGTTCTCCAGATACCTGCACCGTTTTTGAACAAGTACTTTTCTCGTTTTCTTTGTACATATGATAGAAAGGTTTCAGAAAATGCAGGGCATAGCAGCTTGCTGCTTAGTCGCAGACTGGTCTGACTGCCCATGCTGACCCCTGTTCACCACCAGATTGCCTATAAAGGGCATATGAGTGTCAGAACTGGACCATGGAGCAATGGAAGAAAGTAGTCTGGTCTGATGAATCACATTTTTATGTTGACGGCCACTTGTGGTTTGCTTAAACCGCATGCGACTTGGGGATTTGAAACTGCTGCACATTGCTCACTGGCGGTTTATAATTGGCTCTCCAAAATACATGATAGTAAATATTTTTTTTGCAGCACTATACCCCAGCAATGTGCTGCGGTTTAAAGCTCATATGACTTTTGCCAATTAATTCAAAAGCAAAAGCAACATTATTCAACAAGATATCTACTCATGGCAAACATTGCATGGTCCACCCACCATCTCCTGCACTCCCTTATCAACCCTCCGTTCATTCTTTCCCAAGCAAAGAGCAAAGTGTCTGATCTTATAATCACAAAGTCTCCATACTCATCCATCCGGACCACTCCATTGCAGTTGACCATCATTATCTGCTTTACACTGTCTGAAGAGACGGGGGCAACTTTGCTTTAATATATAAATGATCTGAAATTGGCAAAATGCCTCTTGGTTGCTGCTTTAGGGAAGGTGGCTAGGAGAATGTTGTATGGGTACAATATGAATAGATACTCTACTAGAGGGTATCTAACCATTGACATGCACTTCTATTTATTTATTATACATTTCATATTACTGACTGTTCTTTATGCAACAAAGAATACAAATTAACTTAGGTGGGGGGCATGTTTTACATTTTTGATACTTATGAACTTGATACAATAAAGCCTTTCATGCTAATTCTATATGGAAACTTTTTTTTCTTTCTTATAAATGGGACTTAAGTATATTGAACATCGCTATAAGTACTTTAGCTTAAATTTAGTCTTTCATGTCTGAAGTTCTGAAAGTTTTATATAAGTAATTAGCCTTGATGATAAAAAAAAATGCAATAAATGAAAGTATTTTGTTATGGAAAACAAGAAACAGCCAGTTAAAGCAAAGTAAGTTAACCATAAAGAAATAAATAAAATTTATATTGGATTCTTAATTGCATATATATATTAAATCTACATTCTGCAGGCATCTTTATCATTAAATATTAAAACACTAATGGTTAAGAAGTAAAAGGGAAATTAAAATACAGAATAAAGAAAGCAGCCTATTTTGATATAAACAATCATTCATTGAACATTCCTAATTAATAATCAATGGAACATTGGTGAGAATAACAATATCTATTTCAGCATATACAAAATGTTAGGTCTGCCATATTAAGTTAAGTATCATGTAGGCTGTAATGTCTTGTTTATAGGTATACAGGTATAAGATCTATTCTGTCGATTGTTTTAGACTTGGGTCCATCTAGTCTTTTTTGTGTATTTTATTTATTTTTTACATTTTTTTTTTTATGTTTTAGATATATTGAAAATATGTCAAAGATATTTATTAAAAAATCTGTCTTAAAAACAGCTCCACTTTCGCAGTGAAGGGGGCAGGGGCCTGACTTCAGAGTCCCACGGTTGCTTTCCCCAAAAATAATCCAGTCCTAGTTATGCCACTGAGGCTTTGAAAGGTGGTGAGTGGGCACCTCTCAACTGTGGGCCTTTAGCAGCTGCACTGCCTATAACTGATAACATCTGCCTTATACGGCACTCAAGCTCAGGTCTTGCCACTAAATAGTGGCAATATAACCTCTTTTTCTGCTACTAAAACCTCTTCCTATGCATTCAATTCTTTCACTGTCTCTTCCCACTAATTACACTTTCCCTGCTGTCTCTTTTTGTGTAGTGGAACTACATGTGCCATTCTCCAGTCAACTGGAAATATATCTGTCAACAGTGTTTGGTTAGTGGCACTGTAAGAACTAAGCACTTCTTACAGTTGGTCTAAACCCCAAGAGCACCCTTTTACTATCTGTGTGATCTGGGTTCAATAATATACATTCTGTTTTCACTACCACAACTCTCCATAGTATTCATACTGGGAATCCTGTTAGTATGAACTGGCTGAAAAATCTGTTTCATGCTTCCTGCTTTTGTTCAGAGGCCTCCTAGTGTGTTGGATTATGGACCCTATGTTTGGTATCCTGGAGGTCATGTCAGAAATCCCTTCGTTTCAGATGCTTCAAATTGATATACTACAACTTTGTTCTCAAATTACACAAGTCTCTACACTATTACTCAAGTTGCTCAAATAGCTCCCTTTTTCCGTTCCGTGTGGTTCCTGCGTGCATACTTCTACTAGATCAATTAAGTCCTCTAGCAGAGAGAACGTCCAGACCATGGTACCTCATCCTGAGTATTTATGTTGCTATAAAAATTCTTGCTGTTCTGCTCCTGCTCAAGTGCAGATGGCCCCTGTCCCTAAGGATTCCAAACCTACAGGCGACATATGCCCCTCTTTGTGCGAGGAGGAATGCACACACAGAAGGATTAACCACCTGTGTCTTTATTGTGGCAGCTCTGAGCACTTCCTGGGGCAATACTCCTTACATAGACCCAAATCTGCTCCAGAGAGGATCCTGTCCCTGCAGCCTGCTCCAGAGAGGGACATTGACATTTATCCAGTGTTTTAGGTGCTGCCCGCTTATCATTGGAACCGCCTAGGTTTTCCTAATGACAGCGCTGGCCCTGGCAGTAGTCCATCTTCTTTTCTTTTCTTTTTTTTTGAAAAGTAAATTTTTATTAAAGTTTTTCAAAACAACATAGGTGTGAAAGTGAGACATCATATAACATATATGTGAAACACTTCACTTTAAGTAACAGAAATGCATATTAAAGAAACTCGTAACAGTACATAGTAAATTGGCATGTTACTGTAAAGAAATGAAAATGTTGTTATTCTTATTTTTGTTGTTTGGGGGAAGGGGGATTCGATGAAGAAAAAGAGGGGGGGGGGAGAACAGTTTATCACCCATTATTCCCTGTACCAGATGGCGAAGAGGAAAAATAGTGACATACTTGGCAATAAGGAGGTATAATCAGGCTGTCTATGACTACCATTTAAAAGTGTAAGACGTTCCAAGCCTCCAATAATCATAGTTTATGGGAGCAGGTGAGTGTCAGACGGTTGTTAATGGGGGTTCAGCATTGAAATGGCTCGTCCAAGGAGACCATGTATTTTGGAAATTCTCTGGTTTATTTTTGAGAACAGCTGTAATGCTTTCCATTCTGTAAATGGACCAAATTTTGCTAATGGTAGCTGAGAGCGAGGGGGGGGCAGTATTTTTCCAGTGAGCTGCAATCAAACATTTAGCTGCATTCAGTATATGTCCAATGAGTTGTTTTTTTTTGTTTTTTTTAACTTTTTATTTATAACAGCAGATGTGTATAAAGCACAACAGTACATGTCATACATAGTATCCAAGTAACAGGATTACAAAAATGTAAAGACGTCAGATAAGAAACGTAGAAAAACAATAGAAAATATATAAATACATTTTTCATGTCCAAGTACATTCCAAGAGGGAGTTAGAAATCTGCAAAGTGAACCATGAGATATAGAATTTTTCCCAATTCCTAAGGTGCATCTTGTACCATTGTACATATCCAGCGGATAGAACAAACTGCCATGATTTTTTATTTTTTGGGAGGTACGGGGGGAAGGAAGGAAGGGGAAGGGACAGAGGGGGAAAGGTGAACAGGGGGGACACAAAGGGAGTAGAAGAAATAAAGTTATATAGATTGAAAAAAAGGGAGGAGGGGAAAGCAACTAAGACTTATGAAAGACCCGGCATAGAACTGTTGTTAAAGCTATGCCAAGGATCCCAAACTTTGTGGAATGTGGGAACTTTGTCATGGAGGAGACTAGTCACATATTCCATGGATGCCGTGTGCCAAGTTCTTTTCATAACACCCTCTCTAGAAGGTTGTGAGGCCTTCTTCCATTCACTAGCTATTTGTAACTTAGCTGCATTATAAATGTGTCGGATCAGCTTATCTGATGTTTTAGTAATGCCCTTGATAGGTTGGTATAGGAGCACCGAGAGTGGATTCTTAGGCACATTAATTGAGGTAACCTGACGAACCAGTGACAAAACTTCATCCCAAAATTTAGCCACCAGGGGGCAATCCCACCAAATATGAAGGAAAGAGCCCACCGCCCCACAATCACGCCAACAAAGATCTGAAGTTTGGGGAAAGATAGAATAGAGCCTCTCAGGGACCATATACCATCTGGTGTAGACCTTGTATGAGTTTTCACGTATAGCTGTATTAATAGATGACCTCGAAATTCTTTCACGAATGAGCGACCATCTCTCCTCGTCTAGGGTCACCCCAAGATCCCGTTCCCAAGCCAGTTCAAACGATTCCTTAGGAGGAGATGAGGAGGACACGAGGGAACTATACAGGATTGATATATAGCCTCGGCGACCTGGACTATAAATACAGTGTCTCTCGAAGGATGTTGGCAACCGCAACTTAGATGAATGGGTCCGAGCTTGAATAAAGCTTTTAATTTGTACATAGTGAAAGTAAAAGTTGCTTGGAAGTGCATGTCTCTTGCTCAAGTCTGTGAAAGACCGCGGAGCATGCTCACCCATCAAATGAAAGAATCGGTCTAACCCTGCTTTCCTCCAAGGGTATGCAAAAGCATTGATACACCCCTGTGGGAAATGAGGGTGTCTCCAGTCCATGTTCTTTTAATACCGTTTAATACTCATTGACTTTATTTTTAGAGTTCAAGTAACACCTCTACTAGATATAATTTAGTCTACAGTACAGTATTGTTATGGTGGGAGTATTATTACAGAAGTGAAGGCGATCAGATGGGTTACATGACTTGCTTCCCTGTAATGTGACCACACTCATTACACAATTAATGTGTGATGTAATCTATATCTAACTGATGGCTACAATTAAAACTATGTATTTTATATGTTTAAGGAGCCCCTTCAAATGGGTAATATTTCCGAATGTGGCCATAGGACCAAAAAGGGTTGTGCAAAGTTCTAGCGGCTCACTTAGGTTAAGTTTTTGGTTTATAAAAAAAAGCCTTAAATTTGAAGTAAAGCAGCAATATTCTACAAATCGAATTGCAGCTGCTTAATCCACTGCTACCAATATTCTTTGCTGCAAATTTTAAAAACCCATGGGCCTGAGTCATTAAAGAGAGCAAGCAAAAAAAAAAAAAGAGTAACTTTGCACCATGGCAAAAGTATGTTGCATTGGAGAAGGAGGTAAATTTAAAATGTGGGGACAGAGTTACAGTTTGTGTAAGACATTTCCTAGATCAACTTTAAATTTCAGTGTAAAAATAAAGTTCAAATATGTGTGTGCTACCTGACAAAAAAAGCCAGTATTTTCTTTATGTGCAAAATAATAAACTAATTTGCACCCCTTGTATTGTAGCATGGTTTGTCCAGGATAAAATTGACTGCTTTTTTTTTTTTTTTTTACCTTACTCTCCTTAATGACTCAGGCCCTATATAGTTAAAACCCTGTTTGAAATGTTCTCAAAAATGACAATACATGTCAATATAACCAATATACAAATATATTATAAATAAGAAAAAAAAGGTAATAAAAATAATTTCCCAAATTCAACCAGTTATTTTATTCAAAATGCATTAATGCTATGTTTTTATCCATGTGGGTACATTTCACGTTTGAATAAATTGCACTTTAACAAACTAATTAAAACACTGTCTCATAAGGTGAAGAATGAAAGAAATAGGAATATACACAGCTGGCTTTCATTTATCAAACTGATAATGTAACCAGGTCACTCAGATGTTTTGGCATAGGCTTTTCCTCGAGTGGATTTTATTTGGTTACTGATATTTTGGCTGGATATGCTAACAAATGCATTTGATGACTGCCTTTTATTTCAATTTAAATCCAGATGCAAGTGAAATAAGACTCATTATGTAAAGTTTATGCTTTCACAGATGTAATGAATAGGATGTGGAAATATTCTATGAAAAACAATAGAATTGTGTATTTATATATAGTGTATTGTAAAATAGCAAACCCTTAGTAATGTTGCTCCATAGTTGCCAACTTTTTGTAACTCTATTTCAGGAGATCATGGGAGTAGATGCTGGGGAGAATGACAATGTGGGCATTCGTGCCATGAAACCCATGCCCGCCGACTTCAGTGGAGAAGTGGGTGAGATCCTGGAGTGTTCCAAGAGAAATCTCTGAAAGTCGGGAGTGTTCCAGACATTCTTGGAGAATAGAAAAGTATCGGTTGTGCTTGGTACAAGTATGAATGGTCCTCAAACAAAACTATTTATATAACAAAAACAGGTCAAGGATACAATATCACCCAACATAATATATTTCACATGAATTCTATATATTGCTGCTCTGAATACATTTATTGTTGATATGTATTAGATGAGAACCAACCTGGGAGACTTTGCTTACATTTACAATCACTGACTGCAAAACGATACAATAATGCAAACCTGAGGGTACAGCAAGATCAAGTAATTATGACCCTTCAGAATGTTTCACAAGACTAGAACACCTGTAGCTAGAACACATATATTAATCTTAAAAGGAAGCTATAGCAGTACATATAGAAGCTAATACAGAGTTGGTTGCAAAATGCATTTTTACATCCTATGCATCTAGAAACTAGTTTAGCTGTGTATCGGCAGCACATGTGCCAAATACACGTCAAGTGCAAGAGTAGCGTAATTGCTCTCATATCACCATTGCACGCATGGCATCGGTGGCATGTGCACCAGGTTTGTGCCAAAGCAGAATGCAAATACACATATAACCTCATCACCACTTACACACTCAAAGCCATAACCAGTTACACGATATTAGCCCTTTCACCACAACATTGGAAATTTTTGTTTTACCTACATTCCCCAATTAGTATCTCTTATTAATTTCATTAATATATACATCAATAAATGCAACATTTTAATTTGAGAAGATGCTATGTATATTTTACATATATCTTGCAAAGGTCCATAGTGAATTATTGTAATGTCAATATATTTGAGGATAGTTTTCTTTATTAAATTTTTACACTAATATGTAATCTCAAACTACAGTATTAAAATGCCTGTAATAATTAACGTGGGCAGTGTTCTTAAAATACACTATTTGGAATCTGACACAAGCCTTAATAAAATGTGAGGATGGCTTGCTGTATTATCTTAAACATGTGCCCCTATGCATGTACCTATACAAAAATGTTATGTCACTATAAACACCTTTGTAGTTTTATTACGAATACCTTCAGAGATATATATACAGCTATGGCCCAAATATTGGCACACTTGCAATTTTTTTTAAATAACTCATAATTGTCTGTAAACAGTGAAATTAAAAACAATATTTGGTATCCACAATTCTTTATCTGTTAATATACAGGACCATTATTTTTTTTTATTCTTAATTCATTATTGTATATCCTCTTAAATCAGAAAATGAGATCTGAATGAAAGCTGATGGAACTGCAGGTGGAGAAACTACAACATCCACAGATGAAACTTTGCATCATTGAAGATAGAAGAACCACAGTTTGGACATCATTCCCTGTCTGACACCACTACATAAGGCAATGACCCTTCTCACTACAAAATTCCCTTCCTGGCATCTTTTCAAACTCTTTCTTAGCTTGTCCCCAAACTGGCTTTTCATGCCTTACAAAGGCTGTCTTTGATGCAAATTTTGTCCCTTGAATTGTTACCAGGTGTCATTGTAACATGCCATTATTTAAATTTTTCCTTCTCTTGTCACGTCTACTTAAATAATATTTAAAACAATACCAGGCCAATAAATTATCTATTTGTAGACTCTGAAGATTAAAGTCAAGGCTGTTTACAAACTTTATCTTGTGAGTTTAACAGCGTATCTTTTGGATACTGACAGCAGACAAATCAGTTAATCGCAAAGTCTTTTGAACTATACAACAAAAAGGGCATTGGGTCTATTACATTTTTTATTATATGTAAGGACATATAGATTCTAATTAGGCATAGCAATGAAAAGAATAAATTAATGTGTACTCATATAAATTATCCAAATCTTCATTATTCTTAGTTTACTTTCTGTAAATGTCACAGCACATTTCAAATCTTTGTCTACATCTTTGTAGAATACATTAAGGAATTTATTTTTAGTAAAAATCTTTTTACGTATTACAATGTGTGGACATTACATTTATTCATAGTGTATTTTATAAGTAAGGTGATTAATATAGAGTGAGACTCCCTGATATGCCAGCACAGCCCAAGTCCATCAGCGAGATCAATGTCCCTGAAAAGAGAACCTTTGGAAGTGAACAATTTTACTGTTACAGGAAGCATATTGGGTGAAATATGGCAACTTCAAGACCTGCCCAACATTATTTCGTCAAATTGACACCATTGATGCTATGGTTGGTATAGATGAAGAAACCCAATATTTTGCACCCCTGGTTTATGGATTATTGTCATGTAAAAGCCAGGAGTACTATGAAAGGTTTTTGCAAGAACTCCAGGAGTATGCCTTGAAACATGTCATCGACCTAACACAATACATCCTGACCGATTTTCAATGCCAATGCCACCCAGAGAGAATTTGGAAATCGCAGTCATAAATGTTGCTTGTTTCATTTGGGCCAAAGCATTTACATAACCATCCAGACGGCAGGATTATCTCGGTTGTACCACATGGACACCAGTTTTGCACTCATGATGAGGCATTTGCAAGCCCTGGCATTTCTGCCCTGCGACAAAGATCATGGCTGCTTTTGAAGAATCAAAACACATTTCCCAGGGAATGTAGAAGCAGTGGTCAAATATTTTGAGGAAAACTATGTGCTGGAAAGACGTTGTGAAAGAGGCCGGAGCCAATCTACAAGAACATGTATAATTAGTAAACAGACAAGGCGCTTATATTAAACTACATGACCTGTAGCATAGATACATGATATAAATATCCTTCAAATCCAACCTTCATGAATTACAAATCCAAAAAGTTACAATGATCCAAGAAACAAGGAGGAATATTCACTGTCCGTATATTTTCTCAAAGTTCTTAGTGTACTGATGATATAACTCCAGACGTTTTTATGATCCACCGATGTTTATACATATAAATAAAAATGGAAAGATGGTATTACCATATATTCAATGTGTAATCTGCCACAATCAAATACCAAAAGCCACCCGTGTGGTATTTAGACTTAATAATATCACCTCCGTGTGCTACCAATCAATCCCCGCTAAGTAAAACACTCACACAGGGGAGATTTCAAATTCACCGACTTGAGGGGAAGCACATATGGAGATCTTCAATAATATCCACATACGATTTCTTGGTATTATATTCCAAAAAAGAAGAAAAAAATATGCTCCAAATGGTGCATTATCTCACTAAAATACTTTAATATATTCACAGCGCCACACTTCACATAAAACAATTTAAAACTTTCTCCGAGAGAAGACCACTGATATAACTGTTGCAGTTGGACTCTTACCGGTGTTAGATATAAATAGGCATGTAGGGAGACCTCAATATCCCTCTCCAAGGATCGGGTAGCCGGCTGGTCACCGCCGCATGCCACAAAACACACAGAGTATAAGTTCCCGAAGCAGTTCAAACAATCTGCATGCTTCCTCTCAGTCACCTCCTTCTCCAACGCGTTTCAATTTCTACAAATCTTTATCAAGGCAGTAGGTGACATAAACATGGGTAGTTCTTAAAAGGCTTCTCTCCAATCACAGCCGCCCCAATTAGCATACAGTTACTATGGAAACCTACGCGACTCGGATTGGAGTATATACAAACATCACTTCTCCTAATAGTATTTGGCAACCCAACTTTAGAACACAATAATGTCCTTCCACTAAAAATACTGTCTTATATTGTCATTACGAGATACCTTCATTGAAAGAGTAAACAATATATCCCGATCGTATAAATGTGCAAAAACGTAGAGAAAGGGAGATGAATTAAAAATAACATAAATCCCCTTTTTTATAATGTCAAATGGTCCCTTTGGTGATTTTATCACCACGAAAACTCCCCATTACATATAGAACCACTAATTGACCTGCACCAATAACAAAATTAAAGCATAAACGATATTGTTCATAGGAGTGCACAATAAAAGATATATTACTCTAAATCTTCTATACTTAGATCTCTATTGGAGAGCAAATCCCGTAGAAAAGGGATATGAGAATAAACAGTTAGATAAGGTTATTGAAAAAGTCCAGAATATGGAGAGAGAGAATCTTCTTATACCCAAACCCGGTCAAGATGAAGAGGAGGTTAGAAAGAAATTGGGTATACCATTCATCACCAAATACAATCCCTATCATAGGAAAGTGGAAAAAATTATTAAAAAACACTGGCCTATTTTAAGAAAAGATGGGGAGCTAGAAGAAGTTATAAGGGAACATCCTCGTTTTATATATAGGAAAGCACCAATGTTAAAGGACATTTTGGTCAAAAGCGTAGTCTCTATGCCTTAAAAAGATATAGAATAAGTCCAAAGGTTTCTTCAGATGCGGTTCATGTGTAGTATGTAGGAATGTTAAATCAGAAACCACAAAATGGTTGGAAGTTAAATCTAATACCACTGGTGCAGTCTATAAGATAGAAGACTTCATTACATGCAATACTAATAACTGCATTTATTTGGTAGAATGTGAGTGCAATAAGCAGTATATAGGAAGAACAAACCGAAAACTTAGAGAACGTTGGGCAGAACATATAAGGAATATCAGGAATGGATATGAACTACATTCTTTATCGTTACATTGTAAAAATGAACACAAATGCAATATTTCATCCATCCGATATTTTTGTGTTTTTTTTTTATACAATATCTTTTTATTGAATACAATTGCAGAGTTACAATCGTAAAGAACAAGGGCAATCACAAGTGATGACAATTATCAAAGTACATAGAGAACACAATCATGATAGGTATTTTTCATTTTAGCATAAACCCGCATGCGATTATCATAGTTATATGCTTCGCCTTTGCATAGGTGACTGCCTCTGTATGTTAAACATAGGTATTCCTTAAATGTTCTGAAAAAAGAGAAACGAGGGCAAGAGGAAATAGGAAGGGGGAAAGAGAGAGAGAAATTATAAAACAAAGCGGAAAGAAAGAGGAGAAAAAGGGATGAGGAAGTTGGGGAAAGGATCTAGGAGCACAGTTCCAATCAAAGATGAGCGCTAGATACAATTCCATGGAATAATAAAAAGAGGGCTAATTAACTAAGGCAGCGTATCTTCCAGACCCTTGGAATTCTAACCACCTAAACCAAATGGAACAATATTCTGTAAACTTATCGGTTGAGCTAAGAATCAAGTCATCCATATATCTATAGGATTCGATGCAAGTGAACCATTCCTTCAGGGTTGGAGGAGAGGAGGATCTCCAGTGAACTAGAATTACCGCCTTTGCGGCACTATTTAAATTTTTTAGCAAGGATTTTTTTATATGTTGATATCGAAGACTTTGGGCTAGATTTACTAAGCTGCAGGTTTGAAAAAGTGGGGATGTTGCCTATAGCAACCAATCAGATTCTAGATTTCATTTTGTAGAAGGTTCTAAATAAATGAATGCTAGAATATGATTGTTTGCTATAGGCAATATCCCCACTTTTTCAAACCCGCAGCTTAGTAAATCTAGCACTTTGTCTGGTTTAATAACCAAAAACCTGGATCATCTGGAACTTCTGTTTTTATGATTTATTTTGAAGTCGCTATGACACCATCCCAGAAGGGTCTCAAAAGTAGGCATTCCCACCAGATGTGTAGCGGCGTCCTGACACCTGAACCACATCTCCAACATAAGTTAGAGTTCCCAGGATACATTTTAGCAAGCATATTAGGACACTGATACCACCTGGGGAGGACCTTTATACTGTGTCTCAAACACTGTTAAACTGAGAGCTAGGCTTGGTGGCTTGAAAGATATTACTCCAATGTCTCTCTTGTATCCGACTCCCCAAGTCTTTTTCCCAGTCTTTGGTAAGTTTTGGCAAGGAAGAGAAGCGGTTCTCAATCAAAATTGTGTAGATCCCAGAAAGGGTATGCTCAGGGCTCAAAGGGGAAATACACATAGTTTCAAATGATGTTAATTCCTTTTTAACCCCTAGCCGCAACTTTTCAGTATTTAAAAAGTGTTTGAGTTGCAGGTAATGCCAAAGTTCAGAATTGGGTAAACTCCATTTTGCCTGTAGATATTCAAAGGTATGTACGCCAGAAGGTCCCACCAGCTGGCCTGCACGAAGAATTCCTGCCCTAGACCAAATCTTAAACTCTTTTTCTTTGATCCCAGGAGGAAAAGACTGATTGTCAAACAATGGGGTCAAAAGCGAAATGACCGAAGAGATATTTTTAAATTTTCGGAGTTTAGTCCAACACCTCATAGTAGGCCTTATTACCGGGTGTTGCTTATGGACCTTCCAAATTTGCCAGGGGCAGGTCCTCGAACAGTGCCCAAGAGACCACTCCTCAATTGCAACCCATTGCTTGTCAGCTTTAGCTCTTGTCCAATCAAGTATTCTGCCGAGCATAACCACATCATAATAGGACTCAAATTGAGGGAGTTGAAGCCCACCCAGGTGTTTCCGTCTAAATAAAGTATCATGTTTAAAGCAAGGTTTCCTTCCCCCCCACACAAAGTTTTTTATTAAGCAGTTCAAGTTTGAGAACCACTTATATGGTATGTGTATCGGAAGGGTCTGCAAAAGGTACAAGACACAAGACAGCACATTCATCTTAACAATGTTAATTCTACTGACCCATGAAAATTTCTTCCCCTGCCACTCTCTCAGATCTTTTCGAAGACCATTATGTATGGGTTGAAAATTAATCTCAAATAATTGGGAAGGGTCTTTGGTGATGTTTACTCCCAAATACTTAATATGATTCGGATGCCAAGTGAAAGCAAACGCACTTTGGAGTCCTTCAACTACCTCTGGGGGAGTGGTAAGATTAAGTGCGACAGATTTAGAGTAATTGATTTTAAAGTTGGATAAGGTACCAAATCTCTGGAACTCTAAAACCAGATTAGGGACTGAGATAACAGGGTTAGTAATGATTGCTAACAAATTATCAGCAAAAAGAGCCAGTTTATATGTCGATTCCAGATATATCAGGGTTTAACCTGATTACCCTCGCCAATGCCTCCATACATAGGACAAAAACGAGTGGTGATAGGGAGCAACCTTGTCTCGTGCCGTTAGATATTATGACAGGGTCTGAAAGATCTCCATTTATCTTTATTCTAGCCGTGGGTCTGTGATAAAGCGCAAGTATTCTATGGAGGCATGTTTGACCTAGGCCCATATGGGTAAGTACACCTCTTAAAAAAGTCCAGTCTATTCTGTCAAAAGATTTTTCAGCATCAGTTGACAACAATATGGACTGGGTGGGGGAATTAGAAGCTAAGTTGATTAGATCAAGGACTTTGGTGGTATTGTCTCTCGCTTCTCTGCCAGGTACAAACCCCACTTGATCAGAATGGATTATCCTCGGTAATATAGATTTCAATCTGTTGGCAATGAGTTTAGCATAGAGCTTGACATCTACATTAAGGAGCGAGATTGGCCTGTAACTTGGACATCTAGAAGGGTCCTTCCCATCTTTAGGAATAACCGAGATATGGGCTTCCAAAGCATGTGTCATAAATTTTTCTTTTTCAGAAACCGCATTAAAGGCCTGTAGCATTAAAGGGAGCAAAATATCCATAAAGGTTTTGTAATACACAATAGTAAACCAGCCCGGGCCTGGGCTTTTTTTCAGATGGCGTGGATTTGATGGCCTCTATTAATTCCAAAGAGGTAAAAGGGGCATCAAGCATGGTCTTCTCTAGATCTGAGAGAGTGGGAAAGCCAATATCATCTAAATAAGATGCAGTGTTTGTTTGCTTCTCAAGGAGCGAGTCTTTAACATCCTGTGAGAGGTTATATAATTTGGTATAGTATATATGAAATGCTTTCGCAATGTCTTGACTGGTGTTGTGCCTAGTCCCTTTTCATCAGAAATTGTCTGAATAAACGTAGTAGCTCTCTGTGCTCGAAGGGCCTTGGCAAGCATCCTTCCTGGCTTATTGCCCCACTGGAATAAGCGACTTCGGCATTTACGCATATCCAATTTAATTCTATCTGACAGGAGATTATTAAGAGCTGTTCTAGTTTCTGTTAATTCAGACAAGATATCTTTCGATAAGGATGTCTTATGTCTCATCTCTAATAGTTTGAGTTTGCTCAATAAGGAGGTCTTAGATCTTTCTTTTTCAGCTTTCATGAATGAACCAAGTTGAATCAGTTTCCCCCTCACAACACACTTATGCGCTTCCCAAACTGAGATTTTGGAAGATTCTGGGATATCGTTATGTGAGATGTAAGCCTCTATCGTGTTCTCAATCTGTGTTTTACAGTATGGTATTTGCAACAATGATTCATAAAGTTCCCAAAAGGATGGCTTCTTGTGAGGGCTAGCTAGACGCAATGTAAGGAAAACTGGAGCATGATCTGACCAGGTAGTTTGGCCAATTACAATGTCTTGTACCAAATGCAGGTGCCTATGTGACAGGAACAAATAGTCTATTCTCGAATAGACTTCGTGAGGGTGGGAGTAAAAAGTGTAATCCTTATCTGAAGGATGGTTTAGTCTCCATACGTCAGCCAGCTGGTGGGTATGTAAGGTGCGTCTTACCTTACGATACAGTTTGATTAATATCTATGTGACTTGGAGGATGAGTCTAGTTCTGGATGAAGAGTCCAGAATTCCCTCTCGGAGAGAGTCCACCTGCTCCCTAATTTTCTCGAAGAAGCCAGGCTCCCCCTGGTTTGGTGAGTAAACATTGACAAAGGTGAATGAATGGTTAAAGATATTACATTTTACCAGAATACCCCTCCCCTCCTCCAACCTGTGTTTTGTTACATTAAGAAGTGGGAGACGTTTAGAGAAGAGAATAGCCACACCTAGAGTCTTTCCCTTACTATTGCTACTAAAGTAGGCGTGAAGGTAAAGAGAGTTACAAAAAGAAGGGGCAGTGCCCTGTTTGAAATGGGTCTCTTGAAAAAAAACTATGTCAACCTTGTCATTCTGAAGGTCACGCAGGGCTCTCGATCTTTTTTCTGGTATGTTT
Source organism: Mixophyes fleayi (assembly GCF_038048845.1). Lineage (NCBI taxonomy): Eukaryota > Metazoa > Chordata > Amphibia > Anura > Limnodynastidae > Mixophyes > Mixophyes fleayi. The sequence goes on from NC_134405.1 coordinate 223,967,774, forward strand.
AGCCCCTTTGCATTGATAGAAGCTATCTTGAGTGTCATTGCCATGGAGACATTTCTATCAACGCAAAGTATTTTCTATTGCATCCTAGGAAGTGGACCTTTACTTCGCTCCTAGAAGGGATGGGACAGGATGGGACAGGAAGGAAAGGAGAGATATGGAGAGGGGTTAAAAAGAAAAAGCAAAAATAACAGCCAGAAAGAACCGAACCACATTAAAAGTGTGGACGGAATTAAACCGCTTCTGACACAAAAGGATGAAAAAAGGTCATCCATGTGCCGGAAATGTGGAGTGCGGTTAAGGGGGATCACAGAGGATTGGTGACAGCGATGACCACCAAATAACAAATCTATTCAGATGTATATATAAAAAAAGAAAATAGTTTCTTGTTCCTTTTTTTTGTTTTTAACCTATTAAAAAAACGTATCAAAATACAAAATGTAGAATACAAAATATACCCTAAGAACCTTCAATAGGGTAGTTTTAGAGAACATCCTTATAAACTGTGTAAGCTTTACGTCTCAAAGCATTTAGACTACATTTCTGATAAGGCAAAAGCTTACAAGAGGGAAAGTAGAATAACTATGCGTAAGAACACTCAGACATAAAGTCCAGTAAGAGATTCTTTCGTTTGATCCATCTGTAAAAAAGGGATAAAGGAGATCAAGAAACACAAACATTTTCCTATAATAATATGATCTAACTGTGTATTTGAAACCAGAAGTCACAATTATGTGAACTTTAACAACAGCATAGCGTCCAAATACTTAGAAATATGTCAAGATACAGGATACAATAGCATTTGTGAGCAAATTCAAGTGATCTCCTCAGTAGGCACGCTATGACTTCTCTTGGCATTCTTCTTCGATTTTCCCATCTGCTGCTTATTATCCGAGACTGTGGAGGGCAAATTTGGACATAGTAGCTGATGATGAGATTGCCATTCGGTTAGCACCACCATTTGGATGTCAAGTGCTCTGCAGAAGGACTCTAACTCTGCAGGCTCCCGAAGGGTCAGTGATTGACCTTGGTGAGTGACCTGAAGGCTAATAGGGAACCCCCACCGGTATCTTATATTAGTCTTAGCTAGCTCTGATGTAAGAGGTCTCAGCATCCTGCGAAATTGCAAGGTGTGCCACGATAAGTCTTGGATAATCTGTATAGCGTTCCCGTCGAATTCCACTTTCTCCAGACGTCTGACTTTATTTAGGATCTCCTCCTTCTGGGTAAAGTAGTGGAGTCTGCATATTACATCTCGGGGTCTCTCCGTTGCTACTCCTCTCGGACGAAGGGCTCTATGAGCTCTGTCGAAGGTGATTCGTTCATTTGGATCTTGTTCAAGAATCTCATTGAAGATTTTAGTCAGAACATCGACTAGACCTTGAGTCGGAATGTCTTCTGGGATACCGCGTACTCTCAAGTTGTTCCTGTGGCCCCTATTATCGAGATCATCCATCCTGGTTCGTAGCATTGTCAATTCCGTAGCTCGGTAAGAAACCACGTCTTTAAGGCTGTTATGGTTCTCAGCTGCTTCCTCTTTACTTTCTTCTAACACTGATAGTCTTGAGGTGATGCGGAAGAGATCCGCCTGGATGTTAGCCACTTCTTTTCGCATAATGTCTTGTAGCTGAATTTCCAATTTCTCAAAGTCCGCTTTGCTTGGTAATTCTTGTTTTAGTAGGCAAAGACTTGAGCATCTGTAAAATCTCGCTAGCATCTTGAGAACCAATTGGAAGATTAGAAAGCTGGTCAGCATTTAGAGATGGTGAACCAGAGGAAACTGGAGCTGCCGGAGATGGTGGTTGCTGGTTTTCAGACATTGTCGGTGAGCTGGGAACTTTCAAGAATTGTCGCAAACCAGAGCGCTGAGAAGAGCTAGAAAGATTGGCAGCTCCTTTTTTGGAAGAGCCTCTCCTATTCCTGCCCATCTACAAATCGGAGTGTTCACCAAGTTGGTCTGTGGTAAGGACTCGGGGTGATACTGAAAGGAACTACGTGTTTAGTGTTCATCGCTGGCCACTTCTCCTCATAGTCGCCTAGATCGCCATTCACACTAGGTGAAACACACCATCATTACATATTACATGTAGCACCATATGCTGGTGAGAGTAAAAGAAATATCTTCAGTGTGTAATTCTTCAGACGGCCACCCGATGGTAGTGTGGTTATTAAACATAAGGAGAGACTTGTAAAATGGAACTTCAAGAGCACAAAACTGTGGGTACACACAAGACACCTTCTGTATGAGAGTTTTACATCAGTAGTGTTGTTAGAAGGGCTCACATCTTTAAACAGGCAATGTCAGAGTGCTCACATAAAGTTCCTGGCTCAGAGGGTATAATGTAGTCTGCTCAGTAATCAGCTATACAACTACTCGTGCCGGAGAGCAGGTTTTAAATAGCTTCTGCTTCCTCTCAACAAAGGGAACCTATGAAGCTCTGTACAAACGTTAAAGCCCCTGTCAGAAACAGGTTCTTAATGGGGGACGGGGATTCAGAACTTCACCAGAGCTTTAAGGCACTCAGATGTTGCTAGATTTACACACCTACACACTGGACTGGGGGCCTCAGTTGGGTCTTCAGGAGCGCTGGTCCGAAGTTAGCTATTATCTTCTCACCTTGCTTTGCGGGGATCACCTCTTCTGACATTCAAGATGGCGCCGAAATTTCTTTGAAGGCGGAGAAGCGAGCGGACACTTCCACACTCACCAGGGGAGAGCGTTCGGCAGAGAGGGCACAGAGCGTCACGCTGTTATACAGCTCCTCGTTCCTCCGCTTGCCTCCAGGACCTGTCAGCATCCAAAACCCCGCCGCAGCGGTCCCGACTCCGGGGTTTGGCGGGAAAACGGACCCGCGACTTTGGCTGTCAGATAGCGCTCTCAGGTCAGCTTAAAATTTGGATATTTGCGAGCCTAAGAGGTCCCCTTCACTTTTCCACCCTTTCAGCGTCCTCCAGTCGGCTGTAGATAGCTCTTAAATCCTCGTTATCTCGAGTAGTGCACGGAGCTCTCTAGTAATGCTACCAGTCACTATGGCGTCCAGGCCACGCCCCCATTTTTGTGGTTTTAAGAAGATTTGGGGTGATTGGCGGAAGAAGGAATCGAAAGAGGAATTGGCAAAAACGGAAATGAAATTTATTTATACAATGAATACATTAGTGCCCAAGGGCTTGAATTCCGACTTTGAAATCAAATGGTTCCTATAAAATTGATGTATTCAGGGGGAAAAGTGTGATAGGATGGAGGGAATCTTTTTTGTTCATTTATATATAAAAATTGATATTCACTATGTTGAAAGGGGATTTGCTCTCCAATAGAGATCTAAGTATATAAGATCTAGAGTAATATATCTTTTATTGTGCACTCCTATGAACAATATCGTTTATGCTTTAATATTGTTATTGGTGCAGGTCATTTAGTGGTCCTATATGTAATGGGGAGTTTTCGTGGTGATAAAATCACCAAAGGGACCATTTGACATTATAAAAAAGGGGATTTATGTTATTTTTAATTCATCTCCCTTTTTCTACGTTTTTGCACATTTATACGATCGGGATATATTGTTTACTCTTTTAATGAAGGTATCTCGTAATGACAATATAAGAAAGTATTTTTAGTGGAAGGACATTTTTGTGTTCTAAAGTTGGGTTGCCAAATACTATTAGGAGAAGTGATGTTTGTATATACTCCAATCCGAGTCGCGTAGGTTTCCATAGTAACTGTATGCTAATTGGGGCGGCTGTGATTGAAGAGAAGCCTTTTAAGAACTACCCATGTTTATGTCACCTACTGCCTTGATAAAGATTTGTAGAAATTGAAACGCGTTGGTGGAGGAGGTGACTGAGAGGAAGCATGCAGATTGTTTGAACTGCTTCGGGAACTTATACTCTGTGGGCTAGATTTACTATCAGGCGTGATGCATGGCGGCTTGAAGCCGCCATGCATCGCGGCGCTTTTCCGGCGGGTTTGCATTGCAAACAGCCGGATTTACTAATGGGCGCATATCAGCTTCAATTTGAAGCCGCCGGCGATGTCACGGCGGGATGTAATGCTCAAAGCCGCCGGCGGCTTTGAATAGAACATGGCGCTTTTGCTTTAAATGACGGCGCTTTTGTGTAAAGGCGGTTTTTTTTGAAAATTACACCTGTATCCTGGCCTGTTACTATTGGCTATTTTCAAAGTCAGGAGATTTGACATCATAAGCCCTATATAAACCACTGGCCTGACACTTTTTTCTCTGATAGGGTTTAGAGGAGTTTTGTGAGAGGAGTTTGGAGGATAGTGGTTTGCTGAGAGTTGGTGAGAGTTGGAGTTGGAGTTTGGTGGATTGGTGGAGTGATATCTGTTTGAAGTGTGAGTAGTCCTGTGTTTTTTTTCCTGTTTTGTACATTTATTTTCTCATTTATTTTCTGTCTTGTATTTTTTGTATTTGACTTGTCCTTTGTCTGTGTTACTTGTGTGTGACTGTGTGGAGAGTGTGTCTGTAGGTAGTGTAGTTTGTTCTTTGTGTTTGTAAGTCCTTCAGTGTTTTGTGTTTTTCTGTCTTCTGGGTAAAAATGTCCAGAGATAGGAGGGGAGAACAGGCTGAGGAGAGGGAGATGGAGGTTGAGGGGTCAGAGGAGGGAGAGGGAGAGGTTGAGGAGACAGGACAGGGCAGGAAGACCAAGACAGGGAGGAATGTGCGCTTCTCACATGATGAGAATTGTGTGTTGGTGCACAACATCATTCCCTGCTACGAGGTCATCCTAGGGAACCTGGCAGCCCGGACTCCTCTAAGGCGGCGTCACCAACTGTGGGGGAGAGTCTGTGATGCCGTGAACGCGGTGGGCCCACTGAAGCGGACAGTGGCACACTGCCGCAAGCGCTTCTCTGATATTAAGAGGAGGCTTAAAGAGAAGATTGCCCAGGAAAGGAGGTCGACAAGGCGCACGGGTGGTGGCCCCCCACTTCGTATGGAGTACACCACGTACGAGGAGGAGCTGCGCCAGATAATGCCGGCTGAAATAGTAGAGGGCATAAATGTCCAGGACACCGACTCGCCCTCTTTTGGCCAAGTAGTTGGTGAGTTATTTGTTTTTTTTACCCTAACAGTATTTTAACTGCTTTTCTCTTTTCAAAACTGCTTTTCTCTTTTTAAAACTGCTTTTCTCTTTTTAAAACTGCTTTTCTCTTTGCAAACGTTTTTTCTTATTATTTTTTTTTTTTTTTTTTTATTTTCAAAGTGTATTTTTGCCTCTAATAGTTTGTAAAGGGTTTTTTTTCTCATAGAAAAAAAAATACAAAAATTGCAAACACATTTGTGCAATAAACAGTATATTTGGAAACCGTTTTTTTCTGGAAATACATTGTATGCTTTTTCTAATACATCCAGAATCGCCAGGACCGCAGTTCAGTCCCAGTGCCAGACCTACACCTCCACCTTCAGCGAGAGATTCGGGCACAGACGAGCAAGCAGGTGCGTGATTTCTGTTTAGGAGAGAAATAATGGAGTTACTTGATTTTCTGTGCAAATGTTGCTGTCAATGTTTTTTTTTTTTTCTTTTTATTGTTTGCAATGAGAAGTTTGGGCTACATTTTACTAAACTGATATGTTGCCTATAGAAACCCATCAGAATATACCTTTACTTTATTTATTGCATTCAACAAAATGACCGCTAAAATCTGATTGGTTGCTATAGGCAACATCTCCACTTTTGATAGCATGCAGTTTAGTCAAAATAACCCAGCATGTACTACACAGTCCAAATGATAATGGGTATTAAAAGGATAATAAGTGCATCCGTAAGCAGGTAGCATAGGACTAGAAATCAGGAATGCAAACATTGTGAAAGAATCTGTAGTTGCTAAAGATTATTCTTTCCTATTCAGTGTTCAGAATGCAATATACAAACATATTATATACTATATACTTACCGTCATTTTTCATACACAGGGCCCTCTTCATACCAGCCACCTCAGGCGGAGTCCCTGGAAATGTCCCCTGAGCCAGAGGATCTAACAACCATCACCCTGGTAACAGTGGATGCCCCTGTGTCTGGCCTCCAGGAAGTTTCACCTGGCCCTGCTGAACCATCACACCACCAACCTGCACCTGCACCTATGGACCCAGCCAGAGAAATGGCGCTGTCTATTGGCGCATTCCAGCAGCAACAGACATTATTCATGGACAGGCAAACTGGCCACATGTCACAAATTGCGGCCCAGTTGAGGCGAATACACCGCTCCACTAGCCAAATCCTTGCTGCAATAAACCGGCTGGCAAGCGCTTTGGAGCAGACGAATGTGCAGCTGGCCCAAATGTCTGGGTCTGTGGACGCCATGCATTCCTCCGTTCGTGAGGGGAATGCCAATGTTATCCGGCTGGCAGGCCAACTCCAGCAGGAACTGATTGCCCGCTTGCCGGCCCCTTTTTCATCGGCCTCCACCAGTACTGCTAGTACGCCGACCAGATCGACATATAGCACTCCTCCAAGGAGAGGTGCTCGCACCAGGGGTGGGCGAGGGAGGGTAGAGAGTGGCCCTAAGCACAGTGATATGCCAGCGAAAAGACGGCGCTAGGGCAAAAAATTTATTTTTGGGGAATGTGTTGTGTAAGCGTTATACTTTTTCTTTTATTATGTTGTAATGCAATAAATGCTGTTATATTTCATTCATATCATTCTTTATTTTCTTCCCATTAAACAAGAGTATACTGTTTTCTTTAAAACGATACACTAATTTCACGTACACATTGACCTCTAACTGTCACTTTACAGTGATTTTAACTATTACAACATTCACAGTACACACTATCCTCTGTTTAAAGGGTCCAATTTTATTAAAATATTCCATTAATAAAACCATTGCACTGACATAAAATCAAAAACCAATATATGTTTTTTATTGTATGCACTTACATTTAAAGTAGTTTGTAATGAGACGGTCTCAAATCTGCCTCCCCCTGTGTGCTCTGCACATCACCAAATGGGACACGGGCCCTACTTGTTCACTGTGTACTGCAATAATCGGTGGGGTAAGTTGATGTAAAGCTAGATTATGTATCAGACAATATCAGACACCTTAACAGGTGCATACATAAGCACCCCACCAAATATATCTAGGAACCTGGTTTACATGAGTACAAACATTGGTACTACATCAGGCAAAGATTCCAGATTCATACGCACTTTAAATGCACGTGGAGTAAACCGTTACATCAGTAAATAGGATTCAATAATACAGGATGGGAAAAAAAAAAAAAAAAAAATCCTCAAATTACATGCCAGTTTGCCCATTTCCCATATACAATCCTAAAGGAGGAAACTTTGCACAAAATGGCTCTTTCTCTTATGTTAGAAATGGCTAAATAGTTCAAACAGCACATTGTTTGAACAATCTCGCTGCTCACAAGCAGCGCTTTCATTTTGGTCTATTGAATGGCGGTTTTCCGGCGGCTTTATAAACCCCCTAATAGTAAATCCGGCTGTTTGTATGTAGAACATTGTTGAAACCGTCATGGCGCTTTATACAGAGGCGGGTTTGGAAACATCATTTTTGGCTGTTTGGACGGCGGGTTTAGCCTTAGTAAATCCGGCGATGGCTAAACCGCCGCCAAACCCGCCGAAAGTCGGCGGGTTTACAAACATGCCTGATAGTAAATCTAGCTCTGTGTGTTTTGTGGCGTGCAGCGGTGACCAGCCGGCTACCCGATCCTTGGAGAGGGATATTGAGGTCTCTCTACATTCCTATTTATATCTGACACCGGTAAGAGTCCAACTGGAACAGTTATATCAGCGGTCTTCTCTCTGAGAAAGTTTTAAATTGTTTTATGTGAAGTGTGGCGCTGTGAATATATTAAAGTATTTTAGTGAGATAATGCACCATTTGGAGCATATTTTTTTCTTCTTTTTTGGAATATACTACCAAGAAATTGTGTGTGGATATTATTGAAGATCTCCATATGTGCTTCCCCTCGAGTCGGTGAATTTGAAATCTCCCCTGTGTGAGTGTTTTACTTAGCGGGGATTGATTGGTAGCACACGGAGGTGATATTATTAAGTCTAAATACCACACGGGTGGTTTTTGGTATTTGATTGTGGCAGATTGCACATTGAATATATGGTAATACCATCTTTCCATTTTTATTTATATGTATAAACATCGGTGGATCATAAAAACGTCTGGACACTGACTAAGTACATCATCAGTACACTGACTAAGAACTTTGAGAAAATATACGGACAGTGAATATTCCTCCTTGTTTCTTGGATCATTGTAACTTTTTGGATTTGTAATTCATGAAGGTTGGATTTGAAGGATATTTATATCATGTATCTATGCTACAGGTCATGTAGTTTAATATAAGCGCCTTGTCTGTTTACTAATTATACATGTTGCTAGCTATGCTTGTACTCTGATGGGTTGTAAATAAGTGGACAGCGGCCGCTCAATATTAGTCAGCGCAGGTATATCCATATTTTTATACATAATCTACAAGAACAGCACCATTGTTTCCCCAAAGCATTTGGTTGGTGCATGAAAACAACACTTTGGGGTTACCAAGAACAAATAATAAATTGGAAGGATGGCACTGGCAGTGGAACAGCATATTGGGCAACAAGAAGTTAGGTGTCTACAACCTGATCATCTATTTCATAAAAGAACAGAACACAATAAAAGCCCAAATTGATAAAGTGTCTGCCAACACTAGAAGGACACCACCATGCAGGGAGCAGAAAACAAGGGAAACTGCCTTACAAACCTGCATTAGGCAGAGAGAAAATGTGGACCTGATGACATTTTTAAGAGGGATAGCATATAACTTACATATTTGTAGTACCTGATCAGCATTGACACCTGAAAAACCACCTGATGAGTGTGTATTTAGCAAAAATGTCTGCAAATTGCCAATGTTATCCACTCTTCAACCATGGTAAACCATTAAGTGTGGATGTCAAGCTTCCTTTCTGCAAATTACCGTTAAGTGTGTACTTTGAGCAATGACTGAACATGTGCAATGCTGATAGCTACGCTACCACATTTAAAACAAATTTAAATATCCAAAATTACTGTTTTCAGAAAGTTTGACATTAACTGTTTTACTGTTTTAAAAATAGGAAAAAGGGCATGTATGCCAAGAAGAGGAGGGTCAATAATTTGAATTGAGGCCAATGTGAATTTGAACAATGAAATGGATCTATAAAATATAGTGGATGGCAAGTATTTAATGACATATTTACTGGGGCCATTTCTACACTAAATCTTTTGTTCTTATCTTTTAGAATTTTTGGAAGAAAAGCTGTACAGGAAGAAGTGCATTCACAAGAGGGAAAGGTTACCAGTGGAGTACCCCAAGGATCTGTACTTGGATCAGTGATTTTTAATATCTTTATTGAAGACAATGTGCAATGGTATTCAAGGGAAAGTATGCCTTTTTGCAGATGACAATAAGATATGCAACAGGGTAGACACACCAGGAGGGTTAAAACAATTGATTGATGATCTAGGTAGACTAGTGGTCAAGAGAGTGGCAACTACAGTTTAATGCCAAAAAATGCAAAATCATGCTCTTGGGTCTCAAAAATCCAAAGGCTAAATATAGTGTTAATGGCACTAAAATGGAAACTACTGAAAAGGAAAGGGATCTAGGAGTCACTATTTCAGGTGATTTAAAGGCAGGTAAGCAATGTAACAAAGCAATGAGGAAGGCAAGTCAGATGCTTGGTTGCATAGGCAGAAGAATCGGTAGCAGAAAGAAGTAATAATGCCATTGTATAGGTCATTGGTACAGCCTCATCTAGAATACTGTGTTCAATTCTGGAGGCCATATCTCCAGAAGGATATAAATACATTAGAGACTGTACAAAGAAGGGCAACTAAAATGGTGCATGTCCTACATCACAAAACTTACCTGAAAGACTCAAAGATCTTAATATGTATAGTTTGGAGCAGAGAAGGGAAAGGTGGGCCATGATAGAAACTTTCAAATATATCAAGGGTTTGAAAAAGGTACAGGAGGGAAACATTCTTCAATGGAAGAGAAGTACCTGAACACGAGGACATGCACTGAAACTGGAGGGAAGTAGGTTCAGAGGAAATTTGAGGAAAAACTACTTCACAGAAAGGTTAGTGAATAAGTGGTGTAGCCTCCAATCAGAGGTGGTAGAGGCTAATACAGTAGAGCAGTTTAAACATGCTTTGGATAGACATAAGAATATCCTTATGAAGAATAAATGATCCAATAGGGTTTAAGGTACTATAGGTCAATAAAAATATGGGTAGTCTAGATGTGCCAAGTGGTTCTTATCTGCCATCAAAGTCTATGTTTACTCTTTATTACTTTTCAGCAGAGCTTTGCCAGGAGCTCAGGCTCCCTCCACAGCAGATCACACCTCTTGGCATATTTACCTTGTAGGTTCAATGATCTAGCCCTGTTTTCTTAGTTTGAGTCACATGGCAGATCATGGCATACCACTCTCATCTATAGTTTCTGTGATGAGCAGCAGCTGCTCACAGGTGAATTTGGCTCCCCATGTCTGCCACTGAATTAGATCTTCAACAATCCAAAATCAGACTGGCTGTATGAGAAGACAAGGGCTGTCTTTGACAATATTAGCACGCTGATGCACCACAGTGGATCTCCTAGATCCCTTAAGTAAAAAACAGACAGCTTATCATAGTGGTAAACTTTGCAAACGTCCGCAAACATGTCTAATAATGCAGGATATAAAGCATTATAGGTGAAAAGCACTTTGAAATACATGCCATTTTCAAGTATATTGTTCTTAAATAAGTAATAACATGAGTTAAAGTGAAAAATGCTGTTTATATGTACATCAGGGTATTTTCATCCAATGGTAGAATAATAAAGTGCCCACAGTGCCCATTTGAGTACCCAACTGAATGAAGTCTGGGACATTCCTGCAACAACACCCACGGTAGTCTGGAAAGACCCAGACGCACAGAAATATTTCACAGCCCACAGTTTAGTCAGTGGTGGTATTGCTGTGTGGATGTGGCTCATAGGCTCTAGGTCACTCTGCAGAGTGTCCATGATGATGTGAAGTGGTAGCCTATAGCGGTGAATCACCTCTGCATCTGGAATCCGAAAGAGGTTTACACATGACTCTTTGGCCTGTGATGTTATTGGTGTTGCTGGTGTCTGAGGCGACGATGTCTTGCAGTCATATACAAGGACACTTCAGTCACGATGTTCCATGTCAGAATATGATGCAAGGAAAATAATAAGAACTGTCTAAGTGATGTTAAAATAATTTTCATATAATACACAGATAACACTATTACCATAATGTTGTAAAAATGAATTAGTACATTTCAAACTATAACATTTAAAAAATAAAATAAACCTTACTACAGGTAGTGCATTCACGAGTAGTTTGAAATGGCAAAGCTAAAAAAAAATAACAACCATAGCACTGTGTTTTAAAGATACGTAATGCAAATGTTGATGACTGTTGAGTGAGCAAACACAAAGGCATAAGCCTAGCGCAACATAGTTGCAATGTATTTGTTAAGTATATACAACTGTGAACATTCTGTTTGCCAGTGGGATACACACATGTACAATTCTTAATAAACATTTATATATCTACACAGTAGCATTCCAGTCTGTCTATAGTACTAACTGCTACAAAAACAGACATGCAATCAATTATGTATTATAGCTGTGCTCAATGATTGCAGTTGTATCTGCTATGGAGATTCTTTTGCAATCATCCAGTCAGAAGTGATAGTGGTTTCAGTCATCATTATTTGTGGGTATTTGCAGCAGCCCTGTAGCAGGTACAAATATTAAGCTTCACGCATGTCTCTGCTGGTCTGCATCGGACGCATTTGTGAGAACATGCTCTTCCTGTGCTTGGCCTATGTTAGACAGCCCTTCTATCACCAGTTCCGCCTCTTTAGTAGTAAGGTGTCGCAAGTGTCAGATACACCCAGATACGCAAACTGGTGTACGTAGCCGCATAATGTCTTGAATAAAAGACAAATCAGTTATATATTTCATAAACCACTCTCATTCCAGGATCTATCTGTTCTATCTTTCTAAAAATTATAAAATATTCACAAACATTGGATACATGACTAAATGCTTATTTCTCTAGACACGAAAAATCCTAGAACAAAGTCTTTTGTAAAACATCTGCATTGTCCCACTAGAGCCTGTTGCGGAATCTTACAATGCACACGTCTGTTCTTCTCTGATCACTGCCAACTTGTCTTGAAATATAAAAATATTTTGTTGCACCATTGAAGTCCAGAAGAAACAGCAAACTCTTTCAGCCAGCTTTAGTTTCATTCACAGCTATAAATTGAAAACAGAGACAGGGAAATTAACCTACTTTACTTTCATATTAAAATATTTTTATACATTCAAGGCCTTTTAATAAAAAAAATCTTCTGTCACATATTTGCAAAATTAGAAAATGCAAACATGCCTCTCATCTAATCATGTGTAAAAAATACTAATCATAGTTGCATTTTAAAATTAATTATATTGTATAAGTAGTGTTTTGGCTGGGCCATAGCACTGCAGACATTTACTACAAATTTCATATGTTATCAACAAAATAGCATACTAACCTATCATAAGTCTCCTGAAGAGATAGAAGAATCAGCAGTCAGTGGAGCAAAAGGCTGCTAAGTGAACCTAGGTGGCCAGTAGGTTGCCACTCTACCTGTAAAGTGGCCAGCTACTGCTCCTCTTACATGTAACGGGCTGGGAATGTGGAGCAGAGAAAGCCACTGCCCACCCATCCCTCTTGTCTGCTAAGATAAGAAGCGGGTGACAGGCGCAGCTCCTGTGGTTTGATAAAACTACCCCATAGGAAAAATTACAAACAGTTATAATTTTTTAAATTATTGTATTCACCTGTGCTGTCCTGTGATTATATTGCCTACTACAAACAGTACATTAACATTAACTATACAATAACCGTTTATCTTTATTTATCCTTTTGTAATCCATATGAACCATGAATCTCCTAAATACATAATATAGAAAAAGTACAATGATTTAAAAATATTATGTACAACAGCCAGCTGCTACTTTTATCTAATTTAAATAGGTAAAAGACAAATGACTATTGGTTTATGCATAATTCCAAAAGTATCTGAAATAAATTCTGTACCAAAAAAATAAGACATACATGATATGATAACTATAGAAGAAAGAGGGAAGAAAATGGTAGGCTGCATATTATGTAACCAAGTACTCATCATAAAGTAAGAAATTAAATATCTATATATGTTTAATTGTGCATATTTACAAATGAAAATGTGTTTTGTATTATCAGCATTGTCATTGAGTGTATTTATATTGTATTACAAGCTATAGGCTCAATTTAGCAACCATTGATGCTATCATTATTTCTAATCATAACCCATCCCATTCAAATCAGAATAAGAAATGCTATTGAGTTTTGGAATCTTTTAGAATTACTTATTCACCACCTAGTCAATCTAGGCATAGCAATGGGCTGCACAGTTTAGGGGCAACATAGAAATTATTTAATTTTATTTGATTTCTCCTTTCAGTTTTGTATTTTCTGAACTTGGTTTATAATAACAACTTATTTTTCCCACTAAAAATTACCACTGGTCCCCAGTCCCTTGTGTTCTTTCAACAATATGGGTTATTTAAAATATAAAGGTGAATTGCATACTGTAATATTTTGCAATATGAGTTAAGTCCCTATCTTTGTAACGGATCTTTTGCCCTGAATGTATTGAAGTGCTTAGAAAACTCTCTTTCTGCATCATGAAAGCTTGCCATTTAGCAACAGCTGATGGGAATAAGAGCAAGTAATCACAGAGTAGCACTGATAGTGCTTTTAAGCATTTTATCAGGTCCTCTGCCACAGACAGAAGAGAAAAGAAGGGTGACCTACAAATGGCCACAGTGAGTCCAGTTGGCATAAATCCTCCCACTAGGATTTTGCTTAACTAGCCTTCTGCTCCACCCTGATAATGGGAGATTAGCTAGTACTAAGAAATAATTCTGTAATCCTTGCATTATATTCCTCAGACATCGATCTAGCCTTAAACACTATAGTAAATGGTGGCTCTGACACAGATCAGACTGATAAATTGTTAAAAAAAAAAAAAATCAGTTCAAAGTGCAAGATCATGCTGGTCCTCTATTGTTGCTGGACAAGAGTGAAAGAGGAGGAAACTCAGGCTCCTCCAAAGATACACTAATGGCCACAAAATTAGTGCTATTGGAATATATAAGCAGGTGACCCTTATTGAGCGGCAAACTTAATTTGACACTTTTATGACCTATTTGAAACTAATTCATTGGGAAATTCAAGACCGGATACAAGCCCAAAAAATCCCATATCTCAAGAGGGGCTAGATAGAGCGAGCAGATCCATCCACTGCAGGCTGGAAGAGCCTTTTGAAATCTAGTAGGTTTGTCCTTGAGAATCCATAATTGTCAGCAATTGAACTACAATTTAAAGTTACTATAACTGCACTATTGTGCTGTAGTTTATTTTTTTCTTTTAAGCATTTGTTTTTGCTTAGTTACCTATTTAGTGCACACTGGACCCAATAAAAATATTACAACAGGCAACAATATAAATTAAACATTTAGACTGTGTTGAGTAGAGTTTTCTATGGCTTATATATATGTGTAACCTCTACAGCACCTTGAAAAGCACGTATTCATTTCTCACACTAGGTTTTGGTAAATAATTAGTTTTAATATATTGCATGGTATACTATGCAAGAGTGTAGCTATTACCTACCATAAACATGGATGAAGTTGTCATGTTAGTTTGGGGTATAACTAGACAGAATGGTAAAAGCCTGGTATAAATGTAACATTAGAGCTTGTCTCAAAGGAAAAACATTCTCCTTAGAATCATACTAAAAAAAACATTACCATGCCAATTTAAACTAATGAAGATACAAACATTTCTTAGGTTATATACATATCAAAACATAATAACTGAAGAGGTTACTGAAAATAAAAAGAATCCTAAGTACCCCAAAGACATAAAATAGTATCTTTACAGCTCAGGGATGAGCATAACCCCAAAATCATTGAGAATCCACTGTCCAGCCAATTTTTCACGCTTCAGCACTTTTTCATATGAACTAGTTAGTTAACACCTAAAAAGTGTAAGTGCAATACTTTTTTTTTTTCGGTGTTCCTAAGTGTTTACTAATTCACATTGTCATTATCAATATTTTATACATAAGTCTGGAAAATGGAGTACAAAGTAGTAACCTCTACTTCTGTTAGTCAATAAAATAATACAGGGAAAGTAACAATAATGTCTTTCATTGTTCAAATGACATTAATAGAAAGGTTTATGGTAGTTTGTGCAAAGGCAGAAGGAGAATGATATCCACAGATGGAGAAAAGTTGCTTAAGTGATTTCATCTTGCTTGATTGTATTTGATCTTATTCAATTTCTGCAACTGAACCTCACAATTGCAACACCAACTGGTAGTCAAAAGTCTGGTGAGTTCTAACCCAATGAGTTACAAAGCCTGTGGGGGTCTGAGGTAGATAAGTGCTGGTCACGTGGCAATAGAAGAAACAGTATTGTCTGTTATCAGTCGGCAACTGCCCAGATGTGTCGTACACAGTACTGCAGATAACCAAGTACACAGTTTGTTCCAAACAATCATGCTCTACTTGCAGCTTCCATAACATTGCAGACACAAGATTGCTTTATTCTCCAGTTGTCTTCAATCATTTTATTGGGTATGGTGCATGTATCTTTCTAAATTTTCTAATTTTGTTTGGAAGTGCATCTTTTATTTTGAATTAAGGTGTCTGATAGTTACTACCTTACAAGCTGTATACATTGTTATAGCACATCACAATTCTCTGCACTTGTGATGTCTAGTATGACACGGGTAAATTTATGTGTGTACTGTGATGAGTGTCATTGCAATGGACTATCCCTAGAATGATTCTACTTATTAAAACAATTGACCACCATGGTTCCCAGGCAGCAGATAGCCAGTCAAGCACTCTTAAATTCCTGTCCCACAGGTGTTTCAATCAGCACCAATCAATTGATCTTGTTTTTCACAGGGATCATGTGACCAGCTTGTGAACACTTCTTGTTTTTTTCCAACACCCTAAAAAACTAAGCACACAAAAGAATCATCATCATCACCATTTATTTATATAGCTCCACAAATTCCGTAGCGCACATCAGTCCCTGCCCCATTGGGGCTTACATTCTAAATTTTCTAACACACATACAGACAGACAGGGAGAGACTAGGGTCAATTTTGGTATCAGCCAATTAACCTACCAGTATGTTTTTGGAGTGTGGGAGGAAACCGGAGCTCCCGGAGGAAACCCACACAAACACGGGGAGAACATACAAACTCCTCACAGATAAGGCCATGGTCAGGAATTGAACTTATGACCTTAGTGCTGTACGGCAGAAGTGCTAATCACTTAGCCACCGTGCTGCCCAATTACAGTTCATGAAAATCACTGACATTTATTTCTAGTTAAGAATTGTGTTTTTTTTTTTATAACTAATATAGTAATATGTACAGCTCTGTTCTATGTCCATTTTTAAAACAAATGTCAGCTGTTATCTTATGGGTTCTTTAGGATCACATATTTTTATCATATTTAATGTTTTATCTCCTTGATAGATGCTTGGGGCACTTTCCAAGAAAATAAATGAACAATAATCACCTTATTTGTCTAATCCTGAATTCCAAACTTCCGGGCAAACCATTTATTTACGCAATGGTAATTAACATGTCTAAATAGGGATAAATAACTCTGAACCAAGCATAAACAATACTGCACTCCTGTGAGATAATAGTAAAATGCTGAGTGTCCCCTAAAGTGGCCAATGGTCATACTACTGTTCTACCATGGTGCAGGTCATGTTCTTGATGAATCTGTTAAAAAAGAAATCCATAAAATCAAAATCTCATAATCTCCATGCCCTATAACAACATTTTGGTAGGGATCTGACAATGCCTCTCTAACCTACAGTGCCCTCTTCTCTGCTCTCAATAAAACATGTACTGACTCAGAAGCGGCCTCCGTTCTGCTCTTTTGAGAGCAGAGTAGAAGCCTTGGGGGAAGATGGGGCCTTGAAGGAGAGGGGCTGTGTTCTTCTGCAATCAACATAGGAAAGACTGCTGTAGGGAACACCAGTGGTATAGTTTAAACCAAGATTAGATCAGCAACTGATTAGACCCATTAAAGTTTCCTGGGAGCATTAAAGGTTTCTCCTAATTAAAAAGCAAATATCCATTTCACTTTTGGTTAAATCCCAGAGTTACACTGTTTGTTTGAAAGTAAACATGTGTTTATTTAACAGTTTTGCTATTTTTTCTGTACAAGGCACTCAAAACACAATCATAATTATTTCAAAAGCCTACAAATAGAGAGCAATATATGAATATAGATGAAAACAGCATATGATATAGTAGACCAAGTTTAAAACAAATATATGTTGTGACCAACACACAAGTAACATTGCTCTGGTTTTTATATTGTAATATTAACCAAATGTAAATGGGTTAATGCAGTACAATAAGAGAAGACTGTGAAGTTGTTAGTTTTAATATGCAAATGTTGAATAATTCCAGAAGATGGGAGTGTTACTAACAGGTGTTAGCCATATGTGGAAGCATGCTTACACCATGTTAAGCAGTGAATGAGATGTTTCCCATAAGCGTGATGTTAAAATTATAAACTTACTAGTCAAACTAATTAAATTGCAGAATCAAAGGCTTAGTGATGTCAAATAAATTAAGGCAAATCAAAATAAATAATTCATGTTATTACTTATTTTGCTAGGGAAGAATACTTATGTTGTTAATTACCTAAATTATATCTAAAATATATAGGGGGAAATTATAATCAAAATATGTGGGTGAGACAGGGTGAATTTGTTGCCCATAAAATAATGGGACAGCACACTTCTATGCATAAACAGCAATTTTATGGTCATTTGGCTAACACAAAATTAAGCAATAGTGGATTGTTTTATCCATTATGACTAGGAATGTGCAGACTTGGTTTTCTAAAAACAGAGCCCCCCCCCCCCCCCCCCAAACATCACAAATCCGAGTACCGAGCTGGCTCTGTAGTTTCCCGCTTCCATGGAACTAAAATCAAGGCAAAACGTTGTTGCATACTCGAATCACGCGGGTTTTGGATTCCATAAGTACCTCCCTTCCCTGGAGATCTGCCGCCATTGCTCAGACAGACAATGGAGGAGTAGCAGTGTTCTTGTCAGTCTCCAGTGCCATTGATTGTTCATTGTCATTGCTCACACAGAAACAGGGAGAGTAGTGTTCTTATCACTCTCAATTCTCCAGTGACATTGCTCATTGCCATTGCTCACACAGAAACAGGGGTAGCAGTGTTATTGTCACTCTCCTGTCTCCAGTGCAATTGCTCTGTGCCATTGCTCACACAGAAACAGGAGGGTTAGCAATGACTTTGTCACTCTCCAGTCTCCAGTGCCATTGCTCACACATAAACAGTATTATTAGGTCACCAATTAACATGGTGGACAGTATGATTAGGTAGACTATTCAAATGTGGACAATATTATTATAGGGTTAATGACTGGGAGAGGGTAAGGAACAGGTCTAGAGATAGGGACAGGGTTAGAGTTAGGGATAATATTGTCTACATTTTAATTGTTGTCCTAATAATAGTGTTGATGTTTTTATATTGTTGAGTTTATAACCTAATCTAGTCTGCTACCCATCAAACATATTATGGCAATCCAACATAAGGGTCGGTGTGAGGGCCAAAGGACAATTCCATCTTGCACCACTTTGCAACATTCACAAAAATTTTGTAAAAGTTCTCATACTTTCTTAAAACCATGTTATTTAACACTATATGCACGCAAGCATGAAGAGAACTGGCATAGTGCTGTTCATGTGTATGGAAAGCTTACATATTTTTGGCTTTTACAAGTATGTTTATGATCCATGACTAGTATGGTAAGCTCTCTAGATAAATAGTTCAGAAAAAATTGTTAAGCAATGAAACCAAGTGGGCAGGAAAGACACCTGTTTCTGTCTGCCTGAAGACAGTGGACTTTTAGAAGTAATATGCACACCAAGACACCAAAGTCAAGCTGTGCAGCTTGTTCAACAAGTTGGTTGCATGCATTTCATTTTATATAGAGATGTATTAGACACTTTAATCTTTCTGCTGCACTGTGACATCACTATTGTGTTCTGTGGGATGACCCTGCTCCTACACCTCAATCCCCATCCTCACAACGTGACACTGTCCCTATTAGAAGCAGCCCTTTCTTCACTAACATAATCACATGACTGGACAGTCCCTCTCTCCCACATCATCAGATCCATCATCTCCTGCTGCTCCGAAGATCTGATTGACTAATAAACAAGGTACACATAGACAAGTAGGAGGTGAAAACTGGATACAATTAGGTGCTCAGACCATTAAAAAGGAGCTATGATATAAGTTAATACACACAGAACAAGCTAAAAAAAACCTAAAAATAATAATGTTTGTGTGGAAATCTATTGTAACAATTTTAAAGCCTCACAATTACGTGATGACAAACAGAAGTTGTATTTGGGTGTCTATTTCTGTCAGCAAAATTACCACTTCTGCAAGGGGTGTGGCTGCTACGGAGTCTGAATGTGAGGAGGGAAAGGCAATGCTGAGTAACCCTGCTCTGAGGCCCCCACTTCACCCTAATGATCCAACTCTGTTCTGCAAGGAGCAGAGTGAAGGCCTCTGCTGAACATTCGCGTAGTGCCCCTGGTGGCTACAGCGGCATCACTGGGCCCTTACACAAATTTTGCTCTGGGTCACAACAATGCACTCTTCTATTCCTGTGTGTCAGGGTTAACTTCTTGGTGAACTATTACACATATCTCAAGGTACACTGTAAGGAAAAGGCTGTTAGTGTGATAAAGAAAGATGAGGAGCTTGTCTTGCTTTGCTTCAAGTAATTATGAAAGAGCCCAATCCAAAGCAACTATTTATCTTTCTATTCAATAATAATAATAATAATAATAATAATAATAATAATCTGTAATAGAGAAGTACAGAATAGAAAAATGAAGAAGAAACTTCAATCTGCATTAATACCTAAACTATGGTCATAGACTAGGACTAGCTGATTACTAAGTCTAGTTGAGTGTGTGTATATATATATATGTTATTATTATTTATTTATATAGCACCAATTATATTATGCAGCACAGTACAGGGATATGATTCCTCATGTCTAATGAATTTAAGCAAATAATAGAGAATTATAATAATTTCAAAATCCACCTCCACTTAATTCAGCCTCTGCCTTTCTATATTAATATGTACAAAATAATGTCCTTGATTTTATATAATTACAGATGACAAATATAAATCTTTTGAGGTCTGTTTGACTTAAATTCTGCAGTCAGGTGATTGGCATACAGTCCTGGTAAGAAAGGATGTGTGTTGCCATTGATAAAAAATAAATATTATTTAACACCACCGTTATCCATTGGAGAATTGAAGAGGTTGTGGTTGTAATGCGGTCACTTCTTTAAATAAAGACTTGCCTGATATAACGTCGAAGCTTGTGGCTAACCTCATACAACTGTTTTTCCAAATCTTATTCTAAACATGGTATCATAGGCCTCTCACATTTTAATAACATCCACTCCATCTTTCTCAAAGGTATGTGACATTCTCTGCTTTGATGGCCTTATAAATTTTGAGGTTTAGTTAATTAGAAAATTATCATATAAAATGTTTTCCCATGTGGTTAGTTCTCTCATTCAATCACCGATTTCAAAAGAGTAGAAATTCTATAATCTTTACCTGACTATCTTGGAACCTATCACCAGGCTAATATAGAATAAATATATACTAAGGCCTGATTTAGAGTGCATTCATGTTAAAGTAAAGATGAGTCTTAATGCAAATTGACACACTGATCATGTGCACAGCTTGCATCCAAATTTAGAGTTGCATATATACTGCACTCATAGCCCCTTGGGCTCGGAGATGTGGATCAGGAGTGTTAAGGTACAAGTGTAGTACAGCATGAGCATGTGGACACAAGCTATGCATCTTTGAGATGCATTTTATTTTGCATTACACATATCTTGAAATGCATTAGGTAAATTTTGAACTTACATAAAATGTGATGAATTCAAAATACGCAGAAACGCAAGTGTCCAGTCACATCTGTGGTTAAACTCAAACAGGAAATCCCTATTTTCAATTTAAAAATCAAGTCGTGTATATGTCAACCTTAGTCTTAATCATGAGTTACCTTTTCTTAATCTTCATGAGCATGACTCCATTTCTATGTATGGCGTGCACAGATATGAGGTTATCAACAAGGCAATGTAAGGATTGGAGAGTCAGGGAACAAGTACAAAGCATCAGGAAATTAAGAACACAGAGAAAAGTGCTTGGCTAAATTAAAACAATGATCTGGCAGGTAGATAGTTGGAGAGGCCAGGATTAAATAGGCAGTAGTGTTTTAATGATTTCTTGGTGCTGACAAGCTACAGATGTTCCTAACTCTGGCTAGCTTGCACAGACAGCTGGATTACTGTCTGTCTGCTATAGATTATAGGGGATGTACCAGAGAAACATTTTAAGGAAATCTTTTTTGTGACACATATACAACTTGAACATAAAACAAAATGTAACTATTACAAAACCGTCACCCAAACTTTCATTGAATTCAAATAACTGATGTCAAATTAAGTTGTCTATATAGCTTCAAAATAACTATATTGGAACTTATCTTTGCAAAGTAATGATTGTGTGTGCTTTGTGTGTGTGTATGTGTGTGTGTATGTATGTATATCTATGTATATATATATATATATATATATATATATATATATATATATATATATATATATATACACACACACACACATAGACCATTTTATCATTCCCATGATGTTATTCACTTATGAATAAAAGTATTAAAACAGGTAAGTTTTATGAATCTAGTGTCCAGAAGTTGTGCTTGCCCCCTAATATGTGTCAAGTGCTATCTCCACTTTCCTTTTGTCACATAATTCCCTGCCCCACTCCATCCTTTTTTTGTCACATGTGTTCCCCCAGGCTGCTACTTGCTGGAGGAAGGCTCTGTTCTTCACAGCAGGTCCTACATCTGCTCCAATTCTCAACCTTTGGCTGAGATCAAGTGTAGTATCTTTACTACGGTCATTGTAAGGACAGGAAAAGAGCTATAAATATTCTACTGTCAAGTATGAGGAAGCAAGAAGACTATGAGGAGAAAGGACTTTGAGGATGAAACTACTCTGAAGGACTTGAGCTGACTAGAGAATAATCAATATAACTCTGTCCACTAGGAAGATAATCTGCACTCCAAGACAACCTTCTGACCCAGTAAATGAAGCTGAGAGGATGGCCATATCTGTTGCAGCTTCAGACTCTTGTTCCAAAGAAGAAGGATGGATAGAACACCCCAAAGGATCTTCCTAACCCATGAACTTAATTCTCCATTATCCCTCTAGCCTAGCCAGAACCTTACCCAGGGAGCTCCAGCTCTAGATAGCAGTCCTGAAGATGAACCTGGCACAGTGGTTTTTTTTTAAAAGCTGGAACACTCAGCATACAAAGACATTTGAAAGAGAGCTTCTATATCACCTTTGCCTCCATTGCAATATGAAAGAGCAATTGGGAAGCCTCCATCCCATTCTCACACTTTGTAGGCAACTGTCTAATTCAGAGTGGAGGTAATGGTTTCAATGTGGAACTCATATACGCCTGACAAGGACATCCTCACCTTCCTGAGTCGTTTCTGTATGGCTACCAAGGACCCATCCAAGATCCTGGAAGGAAACGGATTCTGGACAAACAAGTGGTCACTCATTGTCAGGCTAAGAAAGAAACACAAGAATACAGATTACAGCTGTCACAGTGGGCGATGGTGGGGTGAAGTGTGGAGGGGGTTAGGAAGGAGGGCAGGGAGCAAGGTTGGGGTGGATGATTTCTTACCCTCCAGCTGCTGTTTCCTCTGTTTCTGCTTGAGCTATAGGGTGTGAGCAGTCCTCTTCCTGGTGTAGTATAAGTTATGGGGCAATCCCTGTAGATGTGGTATGCCAGAACATAGACAATACAGGTCATCTTGCGGGGGCAATCCTTGTCCTCTTGATCTGCCAAATTGGCAGTTCCTGCAGGCTGACACCTTGCAGTTCTTCCATTTATAGTCAGCCCCATCAAAGTTCCTGCAGTTCCATGGCTTGTATGCATAGTGAGGAAGTCTTGATGATTTACCCAGGGAAAAACATTGTGGCAGTTGCTGGAGTCCGTCATCTTTCTTAACCTGATAATAAGCAACCACGTCTGTCCATATGAAGGTCGAAATGGCTTCAGGAAGGCAGCGATGTCACTGCCAGGTTTGTGACTGTTCTGCATCGCAACTGGTACCCACCTCTCCCCTCTTTGAATAGGGCAATTGCCCACAATATGAGAGAAAGGGGGTTCAGGTCTTACCACTTTCACTGCCCCTTAGGGGAGGACAGCTGTGTAGCTCCAGGAGCACGGCTAAGCTGGTTTTGACATCCAAACTGCTCAGGAAACAGGTATTCGAAGCATCCATGTGGGATGCAGTGGGATCCTTGGGGTTTAGCCCTTCTAATTGTACATGGAGCTGGCTAATGGCTCAGGGCATTTCCAGACTGATTAAATGTGAAGCAGAATAGACATGCCACGGTTCACTGCTTCTTCTCAGCCCACAGGCCATTCTCTTTCAGGGGTGCATCTTCAATGGTTTTCCTCCTGGCCTGGGGTCCTGGAAGTTGAATTGTGCTTTGGTTGAAAGGGAGGATGTGTTGGAGGATCTCTGGGATGCCTACATCACATTTAAATTGATACATTTGATTTTGGTTGGATGACTGGCAGGTGTGGACATTTTAAGGTCTCAATTTTCAGCATCTTTCAGTTAGACAATAGGTGTGTGAAAGAAAGAGGACCTTTAGGAGGCTGAAAAGACATCTGCAATCCCTGCAAGACCTCCATCTGTGTGTCTGGGATATGAGAGATGATCTGAAGGAGACCAATGGACGCCTGAAAAGGCACTTCAATGAGGAATCCAGATGCATTATCTTCCATTCCAATCACAAACAATATGTCTGCCGCAAAATCTTTTAAGCTGAGTTGGTACCTGGGTAGTGACAGTCTCAGAGCTCTATGTATGCTGTGGGAACTCATTGGCTTGGACCTGCTAAAACTGTACAAGGTGGTGAAGGGCAGAATGCCTCCATCACTGAGGGAGGATATTATTGTGATCCTATATAAGAAGCCTTACATCACTACTCAGTGGTGTTGGGGTACCTGCTCTTTCTAATATCAAATTCTCAGTATGTGTCAACATGCTTTCCTCCATTCATCTCCTTACATCATGATATTGTCCTTTTTCACAGGCAGGCCTGTTCTCTCTAACATAATCACAAAAGAGGCCGGGTAACTACCTATCTCAAGATAAGTATATAATCTATTCAGCTCTGAATATTGAAATCTGATTGGATACAGATTTATCTATCCCTGGGTACTCCAAAACAGACATGCTGAAGATGAGTAGGAGCAGAAGATTGAAATCAGCCTAGTCAAGCACACCTTAACAACTATATAATTTTGGAAAGACTGATTTGACACCTTCAGGCTGATGCTGCTCTTCATAGAGAGAGCCTTCAGATCCAATTACATTGTTTCCAGGTTTCATGTTTGCATAGTTGCAAATTTGCATTTACATATGTTCACATAACTATATGCTTTTTTGCTGTTTTTAAATTGTGAGTCCCTGTTCCAAATGGCTTCAATAATAATTTTTACAAAGCGGTCTAAAGCGATCTTATTCCAAAACTCACTAAAGTTTATAATGAAGTCTCTAAGATTGGTTCTTTTCTAAAAGAAATGCTGGAAGCTCAAATAATTATTATTCCCAAACCTGGGAAAAATCACTCTCATTGTCATAACTATTGCCCAATAGCTTGTTTAAATACAAATCTTAAAATATACGCCAAATTGATAACCAACAGATTGAACCCAATTATTACTTCTTTAGTTAACCAGGATCAGGTCTGATGTGTGCTTGGGAGACAGGCACCAGACAACACCAAGAGAATTTTTACTGCCTTACATAGTAATAAATTAAAACCTCTATTGCTCCAATAGCTTGATACTGGTAAAGCATTTGATAGTCTTCATTGGGGTTATATGGAACAGATTCTATGTAAATTTTGATTTCTGGGCATTTCTTAAATCCATTTTTACCTTATATAATGACCCCTCAGCAAGGGTCTTCAGCAACATTTTAGTATATGGATTCTTTGATTCAGCAATGGAACTTGTCGGGGATGACCTCTCTCTCCCTTGATATTTGTGTTAGCAATTGAACCACTGTCTGATAAGATAAGAACTACAGAAGCCATTAAAGACCCCCAAATTAAATGTTTTAAGCACAAACTTTGTTAATTTACAGATGACATTCTACTTTTTGACATGGAACCTGAAACATCATTACCCACCTTTCATAAAGTATTGTCCGAGCATATAGTGGTATCTTTTCATAAGCCTAATACCACAAAGACTGAAGCATTGCCTATTAAACTACTCCCAGCCACTCTTACAACCATCAAATTGAAATTTAGATACACTTGGAAGTTTGACTCCCTGACTACCTAGGCATTCATATCCTCATACAAAGTGAATATACAATTGAATATAATTATATTCCCCTAAAAATAAGTTTAAATAATTGACAAAATCCTAGACTAACTATGAAATCACCTGGTTAGGTTGCATCACTGTAATAAAAAACAATGCTTCTGTCTAAAATCCTTTATCTGTTTAGAACTATCCTTGTCATAGTACCAGCTAACATTCCCAACAAAGATTATACAGTAAATACAGAATTAATTTGCTTTCCCAAATTTGGAAAAATATCAGATGGCATGTGTGGCTGGATCACTTAGAAATAACTTATTGTAAAAATATATTTAAATTATTAGCGCAGTTTATATATATATATATATATATATATATATATATATGTGTACTGATTTTTGATATTGTGTTAGAAATGTACTGATTTCTGAGGTATTGATTTCTGACACACAGTATGTCACGTTTGGGCTTTGTAACTGCTCTATAGGAAATTCCAAGTAAGCATATGTGTGGAGGGGATGTGTTTTTGAAACTGCCTGGAGACAGGTAATCTCTGTTCATTAGACCTTTTCAGCGCTGAGTGACCAACATGTCTGCTGAGCCTGAAAGTACAGGATGGGTAATTAGACTTGCTGGTAGACTTCCTATGTGTATAAGACTCAGGATGCAAGTGATCACAGATTAATGTGAATTTTGCAAGTTAAATTGCGCTAAAAGCAAGATTAGAGAAAATGTTATATCCTGATGGTAAACATTCAATATAAAACCTCAGATGTGGTGGTGCCACTAGCAGCAATGTAAAAAGGTTTTAAACCCCTCCAGGCTGATTTATATGCAGACTGCATGAAGCACCTGAACTGATTAGAGGGGCAGGAGGCTGGATTACCTCCTGCCAGGGTATCTGTAAATCTGTATAAAAAGCAGACTGTTTATAATGTAATATCATTATTCCATCTGTACCTTTCTGGAGATCACTAGTACCACAAATTAGTGTAACTGTCTTTATTAGGCAGCGTGAGCTAATAAAACATCACTGCTTCAAGACCCTGCTTTGACGCCTACTTACCTACTGTAATTCCGGTGACCTACAGATTAGACCAATCTAATCCATTATCCAGCTGCTCTGACATTGGAACCAGGCATCCAGTACCAACACTCTGGCCGTTACCTGGAGCTCTGGCCAGTGTGATAGACCAGAGGTTAGGTGTACCAACACAGGTGCCCAGCAGGGGGTACTCTAGCAGCGAGAGTTACCCAGAAGAAAGCAGTCCTAGGTGCTGGTGAAGGAGCCTAGTGCTGGCAGCTGGCCCTTCATACTGCATTTAGAGAGGCATAAGAAAGGGGACGGTGGCAAGGCAAGCCCAACAGGTCCCCACCAACAACGGACAGGGTGACATAGGAAGTCCATCTTCTCACAGCATGTCTTTTAGATCAATTGAATGGCTTGCTCACCCTGCCTCTGAAACCATGGGTTAATCTTGAAATAGAACAAGTACCATCATTTCCTCTGACTTATCTGCTCTTGGTGACCCCCCAGTGTCAGACCATTTAAAAAACGTACTCCTAAGACTGTCATGACAGATGTTTGGGATAAAACTATTGAATGTTGAGATCCCTTCCCTCTTCCAATTTTACCATTAACTTTAAATGCATTAGCCCATTTACTTCCTGATCTCAATCTCTGTAATTGGCAATATAATGGAGTTACACTTTGTCACACTGCGGGCTCCCCATCATTGATCCACGTCCGTCCCAATGGCGAGCACCACCTTGGATTTGGGTCTGCTCACGTGCAGATCCATCTTTTATGTCCTTCACTAATCTGCCATAGGCTGATTAGTTCCCACTTCTCATCTCCTCCAGCTATTTAAGGAACCTGTTCCCTTCAGATGTTGCCAGATCTTCAAGTCCTTTGACCCATTCAGTTCTTGGACAGTTTGGCTCACAGATTTTTTGGAATCCTGGTTTTCTGTTTCCTCATCTTGTGTTTTCCTGGCTACTTCGCCATGTCAAATTTACCCTATCATCCAAGATAGATCTTAAACCATTGTCATTAAGCAAGATGGATCAATTTTTCTGTAAAATCTGACAGATCTCTTTCCACTCGTAGCAAATGTGACCAATAAAACAAATTTTATTGGACTTTATCTTCCGTACTGATGGGTACATTAGATTATCTCGATCTCTCATTTTAGCTTGAGGAAAGGCTTTCTTTATCCTTTGTCTACTATACCCTCTCTCCACTAGTCTATCTTTAAGTTCCTCAGATCTTATTAGGAAATCTTGCATGTTGGTACAACTTCGTCTGACCCTTAAAAATTCCCCTTTGGGAATATTATTGACTACCGTGGGAAAGTGAAAACTCTTGTTATGCAGAATGCTATTTGGTATCCCAAACTTTAGAATCTTGCATTTTTCTTCTTTCACATAGACTTTAGCAAACAAGTTAAAAATGTTTGCTTTTATGACCAATTATAAAAATGAGATGTTCATAAGTACTATGCAAACACTTAGATTAAGAAATGGTCCATAGTAATATATGAACAGCTATTTAAGGAACCTGTTCCCTTCAGATGTTGCCAGATCTTCAAGTCCTTTGACCCATTCAGTTCTTGGACAGTTTGGCTCACAGATTTTTTGGAATCCTGGTTTTCTGTTTCCTCATCCTGTGTTTTCCTGGCTGTTCCTGGTATCCAGTAAATCTGCACTTGGGTCTCCTATGCTTAACCGGATTATCTGCTTCCTAGAATTGTCTGGATTCCGGAAATGCTGTGCCTGAGTTCCATCTCGTGTCTCTGGAACTCAGCATCACCCTCTCCCAAGCAAGTCCAGTACCTTGGTACCCTGTACCCGAATCCCTCCTGTTAATCCTAGTATCCAGCATCAATTGATCCTAAGATAAATCTGGTTCTGGAGTATTTGTATTCGAGTTTCATCGAGTTTTTGCTCCTAAGCTAGGCTGGCATACAGAGTTTCTGTACTCAACTCCCATCTGCTGTAATCCAGAAGCTTCTGCTCCTAAGCTAGTCTGGTATCTTGGCATTCAATGACTCATTCGCTCTGGCTGTTCCTGGTATCTAATATCCTCGGCTCCTAAACCAATTTGGTATCCAGTGTTCCTGTACCCGAATCCAGCCTGTTGAACCCGGAATCCATCCTCTCTAACCTCTAGCTCCCCAGTTTATAAGTATCCTGTGCCTTGCCTTCTACAGTGCCTGGTCCTGTGTCCAGTTTATCCTCCTTGTTGGCGCACCTTCTTCCTCTCCTGGTCTCGCTTGGTACTCATCCGGAGAACCGCGACCTGCAGGGTGAAAGAGCGAAGCCCAAGCCTACTTGCCACGGTCCCTGGTGAACACCTTCACTCCATTAGACACTGCACCTCTGTGGTAGATGGAGTCAAACCACACAGACTGTTTAGATTCCTTTTATTCTGCCTAGTCCTGTGACACACATCTTCATAATCTTTTTGAATAATCATTTTGAAAACTCATCTCTAATATCCTCTGCGATAATTCAAAACAGGTTTAACATACACACCTGCAATTTTTATAATATTTACAAATACATCACTGGTTGCAAGTGTGTACCACAAAAGTTTCTACGGTGGGCCTACCTCCTCTTTGGATCCTTGCAACATTAACATCTCAGTCACATGAAGGAGGGATCTCTTCCTGGTACAACTGTATTCTTTCCCCTAATCAACCAAACAGATTTCAGATACAGAAAACCTGGGAAGCTGAGTTTGTGGATCTGAACACTATAGTATAGAGTGATTTTAAATATTCATATATTCATGGATTAATCAATCCCACGAATCCATATACATTACATGGGATTGAATTCCAGAAAATAAAGGGGAATAGACACAGAGACTGAAATTAAAAGTAAATACTGAGATCAGCCCAAAAAGAAAGCATAGCTAGAATTTTCATTAAGGCCATTTGGTATACGGGAGTCAAGCAAAAAAATCCATCTGCTTTCTCTCTGAAGCAATTGTCTATTACCATCACCCCCTCTTATTCCCAATTGAATTTTTTTCTATAGAAAATGCTCTTAATCCACAAACTGTACCTCCATGTTTTCTAAAAAAATGTCTGGCTACACAGGTAAGTTGTCTAAATGTTTCTTGGTCAGTCCTTGCATTTCTTATTGTACCTACATGTTCAAGAATTCGCAATTTCATAGCTCTACTAGTCATGCCCACATAATATTTATTACATGGGCATCTAAGAGCATAAATGACTCCCTTGGAATTACAATTAAGGAATTGGTCAATTTTATGATTATCCCCAAAATTTGTCCTGAAACTCATTCGTTTTGGTCATATATTCACAGGCTTTACAGCCCATACATTTATATGACCCTTTAGTTTCAAGTGATGTTCTTTTATTATGGGAAAAATTACTTTTGACAAGTCTGTCTTTCAAGTTTTTTGCTCTTCGCCATGTCAAATTTACCCTATCATCCAAGATAGATCTTAAACCATTGTCATTAAGCAAGATGGATCAATTTTTCTGTAAAATCTGACAGATCTCTTTCCACTCGTAGCAAATGTGACCAATAAAACAAATTTTATTGGACTTTATCTTCCGTACTGATGGGTACATTAGCAGTGTCGGACTGGGGCATGAAGGGCCCACCGGGGAATGCAACACTAGGGGCCCACTAAAGGGGGTGTGGTCAGCCATCATAGAGGTGGAACCAGACACTAGAGGGGGAGTGGTCAGTCCACGAAAGACAGCTAGCACCTTAGTGTAGTGAAACTACAAGCCCCAGCATGCTTTGCCAATATATAGCAGCTTATTGATTTAAGGATATGCTGGGACTACCTGTTGTTGTCACTTTTACCACCTGTGGCTGCTGGTTTCTTTAGTTGCGGCTTGTCTGGATCCAGGAATGTTGAGGGCCCTATTTGGAAAAAATAATGGGTACATTTAGAAATGCCAACCATCCCTGCCATTAAATCAACAGCACCCACATTCAATTATAGACCCAAACCACCTCAGCATTAAAGGTTCCATCACCCCCTCCCTATAGTGTTCTCTGTGCAGCCCCCCCTCACTAGAGTTTAGTATAGTCAGCCCCCCTATAGTTTAGTATAGATAGGCAGCCCCCCTATGCCACATAGTAGTGCCCCCAAAACAATGCTATGCCACACAGTAGTGCCCACAATGTTACGCCACGCAAGTGTCCCCGATTCATATTATGCCTGCAAAAGTCCTCTCAATTCACACACATTTATATATATATATATATATATATATATATATATATATATATATATATATATATATATATATATATATATATATCTAAAAATAAATAAGAGAAGGCGCACAATAGTGTAGTATGGCAAGTTAATGGAGCCAAGTGGGAATCCAGAAAAGGAACCAAACCACCGGAAATGAGTGTGCCAGAGCTTCCCACCGTGTGGATAACAACAATATCTAGAGTAGATATGTGTAGCTCATAAGGTGAAAGATCACACAAGGCCAAATTGCGTTCAAGATGATATATAGGCAAACAGGTCACACCAATGAAGATGTATACGTACCAGAAGCCAAAAGTTCAATGGCTTATCTGTTGGATTATCCTGTAGACTGTGAGGATGTAATCAATCTTCAGCCACCATTGATTATCCAATTGGTTACCTTTGTATTGTGGTTATACTGCAGTTTTCTACTAGGGACTCGGTTGTGGATCTATCCTTACATCAGAGTTAGAGCTTGCACTTTAATGGCTTGATCTGTGCAATTGCTGAATTGGATTTGTCAAATGAAACCAGAGTTTCAATCCAATTCAGCGATTCCAGTACCACCTGCTATGTTGAGTCATTTCTACTCTCGGATCAGCTAAAGTTCTATATACTATTCTGTTTGGACTGTATGCTGTACCAGTGATTCACATTCATCTGCTGTGTGGTTCTCTATTGGATCCTAGTGTTCTTATTTACTGCGTTAAACTGTATATCATTTCATGCTGTTGCCAAGGGTTACCGACTATGAAGAAGCATATGTGAATTGTGTCTGCATTACTACATTGCCGTGTATTCATCTCTGCCAATATATATATATATCTATTCCTGTTGTACTAATATTCAATACACTACGTTGCAGCACTATTACTTTCTCCTGTGTTATCATTTGATGCTTGTAGCTGTGAACTTATCCTGTGAATATCATTGAATTCTGCCTCCACCATCCTCGATAGTAGAGGCAGGGGGTCTGCAAAAAACCTCAGAGCCGTGACAGTCATCAAATACAAGAAAATTCTTTGTTAGAATTAGGGGTGAGCGGGTTTGGATTCTTGAAATCCGAACACCCTCGAACAGTGCCGATCTGAGCCGGATCCGAGCACTGTTCGGGGATTCCCGCCCGACGCAAAACTCAGAACGAGGCAAAACATCATCATCCTGCCGTCAGATCTCGCGAGATCTGGATTCGTTTATGGGAAGATGTGAATTGTTTATGAATGGAAGCCTGAGACTGGACGCTGTCACGATCTGCCTACAGCTTATGCATTACATGCTGCTTTGCATGGCAGCTCCTGCCTTTTTGTCCTTATTATTGTATTTGTATTGGCAGTACCTCCATTCACCAGAGGTGCTGCTATTGTGCCTTATTGTGTGCATTAGGGGTTAACCTTCATGTTCACCAATTATCCCATGCACCTGGGTGTGGTTTTCCCTTTATATACCTGTCACTCCCAGCACACATTGCTGGTTATTGTTGTCCCATCCTGTGATGTCATATCCTTGTTGCAACCTGTGGATTCTTCCTCCTGCCTTGCTCCTCTGGTTCATGCCTGCTTGGAATCTGTTCATACCTCCTGCTTCCCTGCATTAGTTGTTTACCTGCTGGTTTCTGAACATTCGTATTATTTCCTGCATCAGCTTGCACCTGGTATTTACTACTGCTCTCGTTTACCTGCTATTTATACTTATCTGCAAATAAACAGAGTGTTTTCACCATATTCGTGACTCCTAGCTGTACTCCTGTTTGTAACCGTGACAGTATAACCAGCCCACAAGACAGCTTTGGAGTCAGGTGAAAGTTTTGTTTTATTCTGGGACCTTTTTTCTGCAATCAAGTTTTCATTTGTTTTTTGCAACATGTCTGTTTCACCAATCATGGAATTGCCACTGCTACAAACTTTACAGATGAACATTATATTGCTACGTTCTCAGCTTGCTAGATTTTCCTCTTTACTTGTGGACCCACTCAGGAGACTGTCAGATTCTGTCTCTCTTAATTCAGAAGCTGCTGAGCTGTCTCAATCCACCTTCTCTGCTGATGAACATGTGCAAACAGCACCTCTTAAAAGTACTTCTACAAATTTGCTGTTTTCTATGAACTATGGGGTAACAAATTCCCAGTACACAGGTGGTCCACGCCCCCATCTGACCGAAGAGGAACGGCGGCGCAGGATAACATACAAGTTGTGTCTCTACTGTGCCAGCAATGCGCACTTCTTGCAGGACTGTCCTGTCCATAGACCACGTCAGCTTACTGAACCATCTCCTGTTATTTCCTCTCCGCATTCCAAAATTGTTTATGCTCCACCATTTCTGTTCTCTGGGAAGAGACCCAATCTGCCAGCTCCAGCCGCCTGTCCTGAGGCGCCAGCTCTAGCCGCCTGTCCTGAGGCGCCAGCTCCAGCCGCCTGTCCTGAGGCGCCAGCACCAGCCGCCTGTGCCGAGGTCCCAGCCTCTGTCTCCTGTGCCGAGGTGCCAGCCTCTGTCTCCTGTCCGGTCCTGAGTCTCCTGCCACTGTGTCCGGTCCTGAGTCTCCTGCCACTGTGTCCGGTCCTGATTCTCCTGCCACTGTGTCCGGTCCTGAGTCTCCTGCCACTGTGTCCGGTCCTGAGTCTCCTGCCACTGTGTCCGGTCCTGAGTCTCCTGCCACTGTGTCCGGTCCTGAGTCTCCTGCCACTGGCTCCAGTACCGAGTCTTCAGCCGCTGCCTCCAGTACCGAGTCTTCAGCCGCTGCCTCCAGTACCGAGTCTTCAGCCGCTGCCTCCAGTACCGAGTCTTCAGCCGCTGCCTCCAGTACCGAGTCTTCAGCCGCTGCCTCCAGTACCGAGTTTTCAGCCGCTGCCTCCAGTCCCGAGTCTTCAGCCGCTGTCTCTGTTCCTGAGCTACAGCCTGCTCCAGAGGGGGTGCTGCCTTTAAAGACTTCTCCAGAGGGGGCGTTGCCCTTAAAGACTTCTCCAGAGGGGGCGCTGCCTTTAAAGACTTCTCCAGAGGGGGCGCTGCCCTTACAGTCCTCTCCAGAGGGGGCGCTGCCCTTAAAGACTTCTCCAGAGGGGGTGCTGCCCTTACAGTCCTCTCCAGAGGGGGCGCTGCCCTTACAGTCCTCTCCAGAGGGGGGCGCTTCCCTTAAAGTCTGCTCCAGAGGGGGCGCTGCCCTTACAGTCTTCTGCAGAGGGGGCACTGCCCTTACAGTCTTCTCCAGAGGGGGCGCTGCCCTTACAGTCTTCTCCAGAGGGGGCGCAGCCCTTACAGTCTTCTCCAGAGAGGGCGCTGCCATTACAGTCTGCTCCAGAGGGGGTCCTGTCCCTCCAGTCTGCTCCAGAAGAGTTGCCTGTCCATGCGGTTCAGCCCAAGTTGCCTGTCCACGCGGTTCAGCCCGAGTTGCCTGTCCACGCAGTTCAGCCCGAGTTGCCTGTCCATGCGGTTCGGCCCGAGTTGCCTGTCCATGCGGTTCGGCCCGAGTTGCTACTCTATGCGGTTCGGCCCGAGTTACCACTTGGTGCCGTCTGCTCTGAGGCTTCTCACAGCGTTGTCTGCTCTGAGGCTTCTCACAGCGCTGTCTGCTCTGAGGCTACTCACAGCGCTGTCTGCTCTGAGGCTACTCACAGCGCTGTCTGCTCTGAGGCTTCTCACGGCGCTGTCTGCTCTGAGGCTTCTCACAGAGCTGTCTGCTCTGAGGCTTCTCACAGCTCTGTTCCCCCCGAGGCTTCTCACAGTGCTGTCCCCTCCGAGGCTTCTCACAGCACTGCCCCCTGTGAGGTTTCTCACAGCACTGTCCCCTACAAGTCTGCTGCCCAGTTCAGGCCTGCTGCCAAGTCTGCCACCCAGTCCGGGCATGCCCCCAAGTCTGCCGCCCAGTCCGGGCCTGCCCCCATGTCTGCCGCCCAGTCCGGGCCTGCCCCCAAGTCTGCCGCCCAGTCCGGGCCTGCCCCTAAGTCTGCCGTCCAGTCCGGGCCTGCCCCCAAGTCTGCCGCCCAGTCCGAGCCTGCCGCCAAGTCTGCCGCCCAGTCCGGGTCTGCTGCCAAGTCGTCTGCCAAGTCCGAGCCATCTGTTGCTGAGGGTGCTAAGTCTGAGCCGTTGCCTTTCTTTGAGGGGCACATTTCCCAACTTTGTGCCCTTCTGAAATTTGCTGCCTTTTATATGCCCTCCATACCAGAGCTTGTTAACAACCCTAAGGGACGGGTACTGTTCCTTATTTCGTATTTTAAAGGAGAAGCTTTGGAATGGGCAAATCCATTTATTGAAACCCAAGATCCCATCCTGTTTGACTTACAACGGTTTGTTGAGGAAGTAATCAAAAAGTTTTCTCCAACCCCTGCAGTGCCATCCTGTGGGTCACCTGTGCTTTCAGCAACACTACCCGGCACTACAGTCCGAGAACTACCCTTGTGCTCCACCCAGTTGGCGCAGGTTCCAACTCTAAGGAAGTCCCGTAAGAAAGGAGGACGTAAGAAAAGAGGTGGTTCTGCAGTGCTTGAACTGGCAGCTGGCATGGCCTCCTTTGCCCTTTTACCCATGGACGAGGACTTTTCTGCCGGGCCCCCAATTCTGGACTATGATTCCGATGAACTCAGACATTTTTGGTAATTGGGCGTCTGGAATCCGCCCTTAAGGGAGGGGGTACTGTCAAGATCTGCCTACAGCTTATGCATTACATGCTGCTTTGCATGGCAGCTCCTGCCTTTTTGTCCTTATTATTGTATTTGTATTGGCAGTACCTCCATTCACCAGAGGTGCTGCTATTGTGCCTTATTGTGTGCATTAGGGGTTAACC
Source organism: Mixophyes fleayi (assembly GCF_038048845.1). Lineage (NCBI taxonomy): Eukaryota > Metazoa > Chordata > Amphibia > Anura > Limnodynastidae > Mixophyes > Mixophyes fleayi. Next base: position 224,003,439 of record NC_134405.1, read on the forward strand.
TTCATGTTCACCAATTATCCCATGCACCTGGGTGTGGTTTTCCCTTTATATACCTGTCACTCCCAGCACACATTGCTGGTTATTGTTGTCCCATCCTGTGATGTCATATCCTTGTTGCAACCTGTGGATTCTTCCTCCTGCCTTGCTCCTCTGGTTCATGCCTGCTTGGAATCTGTTCATACCTCCTGCTTCCCTGCATTAGCTGTTTACCTGCTGGTTTCTGAACATTCGTATTATTTCCTGCATCAGCGTGCACCTGGTATTTACTACTGCTCTCGTTTACCTGCTATTTATACTTATCTGCAAATAAACAGAGTGTTTTCACCATATTCGTGACTCCTAGCTGTACTCCTGTTTGTAACCGTGACAGACGCTATCAGACAGGCTGATCAGGGGGAGTACACGATGATTGCTCAAAATTTTACCACCACTGAAACAAAAAAGGTTCAGCTCAACATATACGGTAAGAACTAACCATGATCCATACTGTAATAATTTCTCTGTTATGTTCAATTTAATAGTGAACATAATACTTAGAGCAGGAAACTGATCAACAGTGCAAAAAAATGTAACATAAAATTGTTAAACAATGTAATGCAGATAATAGTTTCCTACACTAAGGAAAATATATATGTAAATGTTAGGAATAAAGGTTTACTTTTGTGTGAGTTTGTAGGCATTAAGCAGTATGTATTTACTGTGTGACACAACTAGTTGCCTGCTTTGTCTTAGATTGGAAAGAAGAGGAGACAAAGGTGTAAGAGAAATATATAGAAGATACAATGATGATCAGAAATACAATGAAGGGGAGGCAGGAAAACAGAGGAAATGGATTTAAAAAGAAGTTTAGGAAAAATATGAGAAAGGTAAGTAGATGAAAATGTAATTAGCACAGATTGCTGAAGGAAGAAAGATATAGGGAACAATATTCATAGAAGAGGTAGAAGTTAATTGATCAAAAAAGGAAAAAAGGAGAAAAATTAATTCACTACAAAAGTAAAGGATATCTTAAAGAGAAAAATAAATTGAGAAGTTTGAAAAGAGCAAAATTAATTTAGATTATGTTGAGATATTATAAGATGTGTAAAAGGAAAAGGAAGTAATAATGTAAATAGAGGAGAAAGAGAGCAATACAGAAAACAAAAGTAAGATAGTAACAGCCCTGAAAAGGCTTCTAGCAGATGTATTAGGGATGATTGCACCATGTGGGTTAATGTACGTGACGCTTAGCTTAGTCATCCAGCTACCTCGGTGCAACCTTTTGGGCTAAAAACAATATTGTGAGGTGTTCAGAATAGACTGGAAATGAATGGAAATTAATGTTATTGAGGTTAATAATAGCGTAGAAGTGAAAAAAAAATAATCTGGATTTTAGCAGTTTTTATGCTTTTTTTTTAAAAAAAAATCAGAACCGAAAACCTTGAGGGGGTGTTTTGGCAAAACCCATTAGAACCCAAAACCTGAAGGTAATCAGAACCCAAAACCCAAAACCCAAAACACGAAAAGTGGCCGGTGCACATCCCTAGTTAGAATAAATTTCAATAATTCAACAAGAAAACTTCCAAAGGCTACATCTAGGCTAGTCTGTAGAAAGTATCTAATAGCCTCAATCCCTGCTGTGTGACTAATGCTGGTATATAAACCCTCCACATCACATTTAATTAGCCATACATCCGAATCTATTATTATTCCACACAGCATTTTCAAAATCTCCAATGAGGGTAGGGAACTGGCATATTTCCTCAGGTGTACATCGAGGAATATACTCGCCTGTTCTGTCAGGCTACCCATTCCGGACACAATCGGTCTGCCTGGTGGAATCTTACAATTTTTATGTATTTTCGGCAAAATATATATGGTCGGGATTTTAGGGTTAGTCAGTTGTAGGAATTCATTTTCAGTTTTATTGATGACCTGCAGTTCAAAGGCATTTGTAATAATATTATTATAGGATACTTTAAATTCATGTAAAGAGTTGGAGAAAAGACGACGATTGCATTTCGTGTCCCTTAGTTAACGATACATTTCTTGTTTGTACATGGTTATAGATCAGATGACTACATTCCCACGTTTATCTGATGGTTTACTAACTACATCATTCCAGGTCTCTCTTTCTCTCAAACAAGTCTTTTCGTCTCTAGTTAAATTGTTGTTATTCATCTTTAATCGATTTATTTTTAGGTTATCAAGATCCCTTGACACCAAACTTTCAAAAACCCTAATTTCTGGGCTATTAACATCCTTAGGAAAAAAATGTAGATTTTTTTTTTGTTACACATAGGTCTTAAATTACATAAGATCTGGCCTGATAAATCCGAACTCTGCTGGAGGAACTGTGGCAGAAAGATACTGTTCCATATATTATAGGACTGCTTGTTTATTCATAAACTATGTGTCAGGCACCATCCCTCTTCCGCTCAGGGATGGCTGTCTTCTGCCCACGCTGCCCTGCCAGTGCTATTCATTGGGCTCTTCCTCTATTTAAAGCAGACTCTGGCACCATGCAGATGCCAGTCTATTGGGTCCCCCAGCTCCAGCTTTATCCTACTTACCTCCTAGTGACCTTCAGATTCTTATGTATGACCTCGTCTTCTCTCCTGACCTGCTTTTCTGATTCTCTCTGTTGACTGTTCCTTTGCTGCTTGACTACCCCTCTGGATCATCCTTGTGTACTTCTGCTGACCGCACGGTATTGACCCGGGCCTGCCTGACTACACCTTCTAGATATCTCTAGTTTACTTCTGCTGTCTGCACATTTTTCACCCCGCCTGTCTGACTACCCTCTACTCTCCGTTGCCGTGCTGGTAGCTCAGTTAGAGGACCATGACCTGCGCATCTCCCACAACAAAACTTAAACTCCCTTGCAGGGCTTCCTGGTGATGACTAGAGGCGCATTAGACTCCGCACCTTCTTCCAAAGTAGTGCCAACACCAACAGGTAATCATCAGTGCCGTTATCCTGTGAGACAATGTAATGTTATCTTTTGCTTCATACCCATATGTTGCCATCCCTTATGTTCTTCTTTACCCTTCCTATCATTTCTGTACCCTGTTATACTTTGTTTAATATTGTTTAAAGATCAATAAAAATGTAATTTAATATGTAAAGATAACTATAATAACCAATTATGGGACTCAGTCTAAGTAAATTGCGGAATTGCAAGATTTTCTATTGCTGTGATAAGCAGCAATAGAAAATCTTCGTTATCTCTTCATAATAGTAAATAGAGACCTTTGTGACATGTTTAATCTGGCTAATGTTGTCATTGCTGATTTGATTCCATTGCCACCATTGTCATTACTGAGTCTTCTACCATTGTTACCAATTTTACTAATTCTTATATTGTGTCATTATAGAATGACATGCAATTGTGATATTGTTATGCTACTATTATGCACATTAATTGTATTATTGTCTTACTACATGTTACTTGTATTTTCATAGTAGTGTAAGCCTCTTTATCATTGCTGAGGACACACTCCTATTTCTTTACTCATTATCTACTAAGTTGTTGGCCTTATAGTTATCAGATTATTTAATACACATGGCAAGAGGCTTTTCCCTTGTACCTGGTGTGTTTGTGTGTTAGTCATCACCAGGTATTTATTGTTAGTCAGGCAAGGGTTTCCCTATTCAACCCCTGGTAGACCTTACCAACCTCTGGTAGACCTGAAGAGAGAACATGACTTGGGTGGAGGCACTGCATTTGAGAAGAGGTGATACAAACCTAAATGCTACCCCTATCCTCTCAGGTTTGCTAAGGTACCCAACAGTGCAGGGGCTACACATGTTTTACATCATAATATTTTATTTATATTTTAGCATTCTCTTACCTTTATTTTGAACTGAGGTGCCACAGAGGTACAAAAAGAAATTGAACTGTCTTTGCCCTTCGGCAATGTTAGGTTGCATATCTCTTATTTAGATATGGTACCATTCCTTGGCTCTCATTCATTTATTAGATACTTGTGACTGTCACTGCCAGGTGGTAATGATGTCATCATAATTTCTTTAGATGTGGAGAATTCTTGAGAGTTGATCTCCCCTGTTAGATTCATTATTACTACTATCTAATAGTATATGTAAATGCAAAAGCTAACAGTGTTATTGTACAGGTGATATCCATCAGACCTTTCCACGTCCTGAAGGGTTTCCCAAATGTATAAAATGTTTAAATAAAAGTGTATAAACAAATTAAAAAAAACCTTCGAAACAAAAATATTATTAAAAAATAAAAAGTGGCTAAACAAATGTTCTTCCCTGTACCCCCACTAGCCCAATAATAACCTTTCAGTCAGTCATGTAAAAAGAGTGAATGTCACATTGAGTGAAAGTTGCACTAAGATTGCCCAGAGCTAGTAGAAGTCCCCATATCCTCATGTTCTGTGTTACCTATTGTCGAAGTCAGTAAATTGGATAAAGTCATTTCAATTAAAGTCTAGCAAACTTGGTTGTCTTTGTCTGAAAAGATGCGTACGGTACGCTATGACGTACAAGGGCACGCTACGGCGTGAAAGGGTGTACGCATCCACTACACGTGGCAGCAACAGTAATTGGTCTTTTACCATACATTCGCACAAACACGCATACTCATAAAATAGTACACATTATTGGTAGTAGCAACACATAGTCAGTTATGTCGAAATATAGTAGTATTTATATGTTATATCAGAGTTACATGCATATTAGTGAAATACACAGAACGGGTTAAAGGAATAACATCATGAGTGGTATCATAATGAACCTTGTTACATATCCTACTGTTTGGTGCGCTCTGCGAGGGAATCGCAGAGTGCATGCGCAAGTTATGAATGATAGGGAATTATGAACTACTTAAGACTAAGGAATTCTGGCGGGAAGAGCAGAGCATACCCCCTGCAGAGATGACCCCCTCCTTTGGATTCCTTAGGATGAACCAGCCAATGATTGACAACCCCTTGGACATTCCTGAGACCCGGACCAATAGATGCAAGCCATACCATCTTCATTGTATTACTGTATTTGATTGTGTATATAAGCAGCAGCTTGTGATCCAGAGTGCAGACTTCTTGTCCCCAGACTTCAGGATTGAATGACTGCACTGGATCCAGAGCGCCTGCGATAAGTAACGGCTGTATTTACTATTACTTCGCTTGAGCATATTTTTTCCCACTTATTGCGAATAAATCTTTGTGCGTTGGAAACACAAATCGAGGTTCGACAATCGTTATTGGTTAGCGACAATACGCACATAACAATTGGGGGCTCGTGAGCTTTGGAGGTTTCGTTGCCGATGATACGCAAGACCAACGGATTTCGGTTCCTCAACAAAGGGTGGAGACGCGTCATAAACGGGTAAGAACGCATGGTGTTCAAAACCTGAATTTTTACTCTGTGTTGCGAAACCGAATGTCCGTTTTGCATTATCTAGGGCACGCTAACTAGAACCTAGGGACAAAAGAGAAAACTGTTTCTTTTTTCTGTCATTGTGCGTTTTAACTGTATTGCATTGTTTAGCGTATGTGTACTTCCTGCTGTGCGTACGCGAACTTCCGGTAAACTTGCCACGTGGTTAAACAATCGTTTTGATAGTTATTATACATGCATAGTATAATTACTTGTGAAAGCCTCTGAGACATTATTACTATTGTTGGGAACTTTTGATTTTCTGCGCAGAAAAGGTGTATAGTGTGTGATGTTGTAACGTAGATACACTGTTTTATTGTTGAGGTGCTCAGTTGCTGTCTGACGAGGCGGATTGCCCAACTGAAGGACGGTATACAGGGCAGGTATACCGAATGCGAAAACTGGGTTTTCGCAAAGCGCTACCAATAGATCGCAAGGTTTGCTAATAATTAGTATTGGTAGGCAGTGCGATCCGGTCGCACCGTTAGTGCGAATTGGTGAAGCAGCTAGGAGGAATTATACTGGAAAGGCAGGTTGATTGTATCGACTTTGCGCTCCCAGCGATAATAAACTCAGCAGATTTTGTGGTTTAGCCAGGGTATCGAGGAGCTGATAGCCCTTGGGGCCCACAGTGATATTTCTGTATTAGGGATCCTCGCCAGGGGCGAGAAAAGCGAGTGAACGCGGCTAAAGGAAATACGTTCACCGAGGATTATAGATCTCTAGCGGTGAGTATAGCAACAGAGTTGAAATTATTAGGTGGAAAGAACAGAGCATTGCGGTGTGTCTGTATTTCACATTTGGCCGGAAGGAACAGAGCATTGCGGTGTGTCTGTGTTCCGGGTAGAAGGTATATTGTTCAACATGGGTGCTAAGCATACGCTAGAGATGGTCAGTGTACTGCCTAAGGAAGGCCCTATTGGTTCAGCGAGGTTTCTCATGTGTAAGAAATATGGTGCATATGCAACTGTGTATTGTGACACGTGGGTCGGGATGACCAAAGCTTGTGATAGGCCTTTCCCAACAATAGGGAGTTTTAATGCAGAGGTACTGAATACTGTAAAAGATAAAATATGGTTGATCAAGTCAACGAAAAAGAGAAATAGACATAATGATTGTTTAAAATTGTGGCAAATGGAAGGTAACACGTGGCAGAGCAGCGAATACAAACCGGAAATAGGCGTGGCGAAAAGCGCGCGCAAGGCGGATGTAACCATTGAGAAGCGTGGCAAACTCAGCGCAAGCGCGCCCCCGCCACCTTATGTGGCGGGAGGGGTAAGTACAGCCGTTGTTAAAACTGAAAATAGAAAAATTACTAAGTTGTACCCTGTTTTAAATCAGTTTCAATCAAGTGTATCTGAAAACGAAGATGAACCCACTGTGATTTCGGCCATTGCCCATGCTGTTAATGTACTAGAGGCTCAGCGCAAGGATGAGAAAATGGCTGAGATAGGTGAGAGTAGCGTGATCACTAGGAGTGAAAGTGTTCTAAATCTAGGGCCTGTAAATCCTGTAGCGTCCCCTGAAGTTAGTGTACCAGAGGGTGTGTTCCCGGTCCGCACAATATCAGTTCCCAATGGGAAACCGGATAAGGATGGTGTAGTTCCTTTAAGAAATGTTACAATGCATTGTCCCTGGACTAGATCAGAATTACGTTCCATTATGACTGAATTCCCAGATCCTAGAAAAGAGTTAGCTAAATGTCAAAAATTTGTTAAAGACTTAGGGAATGCTCATGAACCAACCAGTAAGGATTGGCGGGTAGTGTTGAGGGCGTGTCTTCCTCCCAATACTAACATACAAAAATTTATTGGAGATTGTTTGTTGGAGGAAGATGACACCCTGACTGATGAGATTAACCAACGGAATATAGAACAAATTGTCAAACACTTAGCCATCTGTTTTCCAGTAGTAGTAAATTGGAGTAAGATTTTCACCATTAAACAAAAGGATAGTGAAACTGCCTCAGATTACTTTGCTAGAGCTATAACAGCGATTGCACGATTTACTGGGATATCCAACATAAGTGAGGACCCACATCACAGAGAGGTAGCTGTAGGGGTACTGATGGATGGCCTTAGGGAAAATTTAAAGACGAGAGTACAAACCACATTACCTAATTGGAGAGGCGTCACGGTAGACTCCCTTAGGGAGTCTGCTGTGGAGCATGACAAGAACCTTTTTAAAAAAAGGGAAGAGAAAAGTGATAGGTTAATGACGGTAAGTATACAGGCTCTAGAAGGGGTGCATACACGACCACCAGCATACAACCCATATAACAGGAAACCTAAAGTGATCAGGTGTTTCAACTGTAACGAGGAAGGACATTACGTTAGAGATTGTAATAAAGAAAGACTCAATACACATAGGGGTGGGTCACATAGATATCCTCCAAGAAAGGATTCACATAGACTAGAAGACTCACATCTACCCGCGCATATTACGGCAGCAAATGCTGCGCGGGAAATCACTAGTCAGCGCTAGGGGTCAGGTCATACCTGTAGTCTACAGCCAGTGAGGTTAACTGAGAGTGAGAGTGAAGAACCAACAATGATAGTTGACATAGCTGGCAGGAAACAAACTTTTCTTGTAGATACAGGGGCGGCCCGATCTGTGATAACCTCTCCTTTCAATCTACAGGTGACCAGCAAAACTATTCCAGCTATGGGGGTGACGGGAAAAGTGTTACATTATCCTCTAACTAAACCCGCCGAAGTTACTATCGGGCCTCTGCATACTAAGCATTCGTTTCTCTTGGCTGCAGCGGCTCCTACTAACTTGCTAGGGAGAGACTTGTTATGTAAAATGGGATGTGTCATATACTGTACTTCAGATGGTGTGTTCCTAGATATACCCGAGAGGGTTGCACATGAGGTACAGGACATATTGGACACCCCTCCAAGGTTAATGTTACACTCTCCTGTTATAGAACAAAGTCCATCTCAAGTAAAGGGGATGTTGCTGGAAATACCAGGTTCCCTATGGACCAGAGATGGACAGGACACTGGACTGATGGCAAACGTAGCCCCTGTCATGGTCAATCTAAAAAGTGGTAGGATAGCTCCAAAAATCCCACAGTATCCATTAAAACCGGAGGTGGAACTAGGGGTATATCCTGTTATTGAGAGGCTGTTACAACAAGGGATTTTAATTCGTACAGCCAGTACAGCAAATAGTCCCATTTTCCCTGTGAAGAAGAGTGGGGGGAGGGGCTATAGATTAGTCCAGGACTTAAGGGGAATTAACAAAGTTGTTGAGAGCCAATTCCCCGTAGTGCCGAATCCAGCTGTCATCCTCATGCAGATTCCACCGTCTGCCAGTCATTTTACTGTCATTGATCTATGTTCTGCTTTCTTTTCAGTCCCTCTTCACCCTGACTGCCAATACCTTTTTGCATTCTCCTACAGGGGAGTGCAATACACATGGACCAGACTACCCCAGGGGTTCATTGACAGCCCCAGTATTTTCTCCCAAGCCTTACATGACTGTTTGCAATCCTTTCAACCCCACAATGGGTCTGTTCTAATTCAATATGTAGACGATTTGTTGTTGTGTTCTGATTCTTTTATGTCATGTTTACATGATACTAAATTGTTGTTGCTTCATCTTTCACAAACAGGGCACAAGGTGGCAAAGGATAAATTACAGCCATGTCAGACTAAGGTCAAATACTTAGGACACTGCCTCACTAAGGGGCTAAGACACCTGACAACCGACAGAATTGAGGCCATACAACACATGACCCTGCCGCAGAGCCAGAAGCAGATTCGTACTTTCTTGGGGATGTGTGGATACTGTAGGTCCTGGATCCCAGGTTTTTCTATTCTGGCATTACCATTGCAGGAGCTAGTCTCTTCCTCAAAACCAGAACGTGTCGTACACACAGAAGAGTCGGAGCAAGCGTTCTTTAATCTTAAAGATAGTCTGACAAAAGCACCTGCATTGGGAATACCTGATTATGAAAAGCCTTTTGAGCTATTTTGTACAGAAGCTGATGGCTGTGCAGCAGGTGTCCTCACACAGAAACATGGTGACGCTAGCAGACCGGTAGCATACTACAGTGCACAATTAGACAATGTGGCAAGGTCACTCCCAACATGTCTTAGAAGTGTAGCAGCAACGGCCCTTCTAGTAAGTAAGAGTGAGGATGTAGTATTAGGACATAATTCAACCATCTATACACCCCATGCTGTATCAGCTCTGTTAAATTCAGCCCAAACCAGACATGTTTCTTCAGCTAGATTCACAAAGTGGGAACTAGCCCTGATGGCACCCTCAAACATCACCATCAAACGATGTAGCACCCTAAATCCAGCTACATACCTTCCGTATGTGTCTCAAGAGACACAAAGGGTGGGAGGTGAGGAGACCCTGGTTGATGATGAGTTAGGCAAGAATACTGACACGCATGACTGTATGGAACACCTGAATCAGACCTTTACTGCAAGGCCCGACATACGTGACACCCCCTTAGAAAATGTAGATTTTACGTTTTATACAGACGGAAGTTGCCATAGACAGACAGAGACAGGAGAGCTATGTACTGGTTACGCTGTTGTAGACGATCAGGATGTGGTAGAAGCTGAACCCCTTGGTCCACCTCACTCAGCCCAGGTGGCGGAACTAGTAGCACTAAGGAGAGCGTGTGAATTGGCAGAGGGTAAATCAGCCAACATATATACTGACTCTAGGTACGCCTTCGGGGTAGTGCATGATTTTGGGGCCCTTTGGCGTCTTAGAAACTTTACGACAGCAGCAGGTACACCAGTGGCACACTCACAACACATAAAAGGACTTCTGACAGCAATACAGTTACCCAGAACAGTAGCCGTCATAAAGTGCAAAGCCCATACCTTTGAAGAAGACCCAGTGTCATTGGGCAACAACAGGGCAGACGAAGCTGCTAAATGGGCAGCAGGGCAACCTATGACTGTATCGACCGAGACTATGATGGTTTTTCAGACATTAGACACGCAGAAATTAATTGAAATGCAAGATTTGTGTTCCCTGCAGGAGAAGGCGGTCTGGAAGGCGAAGGGATGTGGTCAAGAGTCCTCAGGACTCTGGAGGGATGGACAAGGTAAGCCTGTAGCTCCCCGAACATACTATCCAAGCCTGGCTGAAGCAGCACACGGCCTGACTCACCTGGGTAAAGAAGGTATGTGCAAACTGGTGAGAGCATACTGGTGTGCTCCCGGATTTTCCTCTCAAGCTGGTAAGAAAGCAATGTCATGTCTTACTTGTTTGAGGAAAAATGTTGGGAAAACTATTCCAACTGAGCCATCCCACATCCCTCCTACAGACGGACCTTTTCAGGTAATACAAATTGACTATATCCAACTACCACCGTGCAGGAATCTAAAGTATGTGTTAGTGTGTATTGATGTGTTTTCCGGTTGGGTAGAAGCATATCCGGCAGCCACTAATACTGCTGTGTTCACTGCAAAGAAAATTGTACAAGACTTTGTGTGTAGGTTCGGTATCCCTAGAATCATTGAAAGTGATAGGGGTACCCATTTTACTGGTGATGTCTTCCAAAATATGTGTAAACTCATGGGAATCAGTAGCAGACTTCACACCCCTTACCGACCACAAGCCAGTGGTAAGGTGGAGAGAGCAAATGGTACTATAAAGAACAAACTAGGTAAGATAATGGCTGAAACTGGGTTGGCATGGCCTGAGGCTTTGCCGTTGGTCCTCCACAGCATTCGAACCACTCCTAGACCTCCTCTTAATCTGTCCCCCTTTGAGATACTGTTCGGACGACAACCTCATTTGATCGTGAGTCCACAAGACGACTTAAAGTGTAATAATGAAGTGACTGTACAATATCTTATAAGAATGAGTAGACAGCTGAAACAACAACAACAAAAACTAAAAATGCTGTCACCTGGTATGCCAGAGACGAACTGTCATGATGTTGAACCTGGAGACTATGTTATGATCCGCAATTTCTTACGTTCAGGTTGTTTAACAGACCGTTGGGAAGGCCCGTACCAAGTGCTGCTGACCAGTACTACATCACTGAAGGTTGCAGAGAGAGACACTTGGGTCCATTCCACCCACTGCAGGAGAGTCCATAATCCGGAGAAAGTGCAAGACAAGACTCAGACCGACGACATAGAGCTGTCACTTGTGAGCCTGTTCCGGGAGACCTAAAGCCTGCAGTTGAGACACCTGAACCAGAGACGTTACCTCAGAACTATCTTTCCAGCGATGGAGTGGCGGTTTTTGTTTTTCTTTTGTTCCAGGATTTTCCTTGTTTTTACTTTTTCTAGGACATTCTATTTTTGTGAAGGAGGATGGAGGACGGAGGAGAGTTCTGGGAGTGATACGGATGAAATAGAGGCCGAAGAAAAGTTAATAATATATCCTGAGCAGCCCATTATCAAACTTGGTCCAGGGGTTATGAAAAGGTCTGCTAGCTCAGGAACTCGGAGGCAGTGTGAGGGGCTATTGTCTGATGAGTATTGTATCTGCAAGTTCTGCAACTCCCTAGTTGACGAGAGATGCATCCAACGATGCCAGTCCCCCAGTACTCTGAATATAGGCGGGCATCCTTTGGAGGATTATCACTCCCTGGTGGGTAAGGTGCTAAACCAAACTGAGTGTTGGGTGTGCTCTCACGTGCCTCAAGGGCAGCATAACATAGGACTAGTGCCATTCCCTCTAAACATATCCGAAGTACTCGAATTAAGGGGTGGGAGGCCCATAGAAGGGAGGTACAATAACACTAGGTCCCCTAGTCTGACGCTTCGACAATACTCCATAGGCAGATCTTTGCTGTGCCTAAACATATCTCATGCAAAGCGCCTGGAGAATTGGGAGGCTGACCTATCAGATCAGACAATGGCTCGTCACACTCATTTTAGAGAGAGACTCACAAGGTCACTACTAGGCAGGAATGCTGATGGAAGTCACAAGTTAGGGCGTATAACCAAACATAAGAAGGTATCTATTGGAAAAGTCTCTACAGATAAATGTGAAAATATCATTAATGCCGACACGTGTCTAGAGCAGATGGAGACACTAGGCATGGGTAGTTTTATCAAAACTCTGTGTGATATAATTCATGGGCATACTGTTCCTTATGTTCTCCCTGATGATGTGTATTTTGTTTGTGGAAGGAAAGCTTATTCCTGGGTGACTCCGAGTTCCAAGGGCTTGTGTTTCTTAGCTAAACTGGTTCCTGAAATCATGACTATTACTCATGAAGAAATGGTAGATATTCACAAGACTACATCACCACCATACATACACACACAGTATGAACACCGTGGCAAGAGAAATATGATTCCTGGTGAGGAACCAATAGCTACAAAATTGATTAGTGAAACTGCTGGTTTCCAAGTTATGGTTGCTCTAGATCTCACCAGGACAGCTCGGGGAACATTAAACTTTAAATATATCCAAGACCTAGCTAAATTAATAGATAATATCACCGAGATGTATGATGACACTTTCAGGTATACAGGAAGGGAGCTACAAGCGTACAAAAAGGAGTTGGTGCAACATAGACTGGTACTAAATTATCTCACCTCTATTACTGGTGGGTACTGTGTGACACTGGCCACCCAGTTCGGTGTCAAATGTTGCACGTACATTACTAATAATACGGAAGACCCTAAAGAGGTTATAGACCGGAAGATGGATGAAATTTTGCAGCTGAAATGGGAATTTCGAAAGAGCCATAATTCTTCGTTATATGAGGTCGGGGAAAAGGTGGCGGGTTGGTACTCATGGTTGAACCCAGCAAAATGGTTCTCCGGTCTGGGGGAGTGGGTACAGGAAATGATTGCGAGTGTAGGTAAGCTCCTTCTCCTTATACTGGGTGTCATCTTAGCAATTGGTTTAGTTGTCAAATGTGTTCCTACTGTGTTGAAGTGTGGAAAACGGTCTCATGGGAGTAACACTGAGAAAGAGACTGAAAGGGTGGTACCAGATACCGAGATCATGGTCTGTGAAGAAGTATTGTATAATCCTGAACTTGAAACGGTGATTGGGTGATAGTTTATTACACTATCAAAGGGTGGAACTGTCGAAGTCAGTAAATTGGATAAAGTCATTTCAATTAAAGTCTAGCAAACTTGGTTGTCTTTGTCTGAAAAGATGCGTACGGTACGCTATGACGTACAAGGGCACGCTACGGCGTGAAAGGGCGTACGCATCCACTACACGTGGCAGCAACAGTAATTGGTCTTTTACCATACATTCGCACAAACACGCATACTCATAAAATAGTACACATTATTGGTAGTAGCAACACATAGTCAGTTATGTCGAAATATAGTAGTATTTATATGTTATATCAGAGTTACATGCATATTAGTGAAATACACAGAACGGGTTAAAGGAATAACATCATGAGTGGTATCATAATGAACCTTGTTACATATCCTACTGTTTGGTGCGCTCTGCGAGGGAATCGCAGAGTGCATGCGCAAGTTATGAATGATAGGGAATTATGAACTACTTAAGACTAAGGAATTCTGGCGGGAAGAGCAGAGCATACCCCCTGCAGAGATGACCCCCTCCTTTGGATTCCTTAGGATGAACCAGCCAATGATTGACAACCCCTTGGACATTCCTGAGACCCGGACCAATAGATGCAAGCCATACCATCTTCATTGTATTACTGTATTTGATTGTGTATATAAGCAGCAGCTTGTGATCCAGAGTGCAGACTTCTTGTCCCCAGACTTCAGGATTGAATGACTGCACTGGATCCAGAGCGCCTGCGATAAGTAACGGCTGTATTTACTATTACTTCGCTTGAGCATATTTTTTCCCACTTATTGCGAATAAATCTTTGTGCGTTGGAAACACAAATCGAGGTTCGACAATCGTTATTGGTTAGCGACAATACGCACATAACACTATATTATTTGTAAATTCCAGCCCTGCAAGAGCAGCATATGGGTTTAGCAATGGCACAGTTTGTGGGATCTTTCTGTGTCCATCTGGATATTTCCCCCTTTCAGAGCTCCCAGTAGTCTAGGCAGGGCCGCCGAGACGGGGGGGGAGCGGGTACTAATTACCCGGGCCCGGCATGTCAGGGGGCCCGGCCCGGGTCCTTGCGCTGCTGATTTTTTAAAAACGTTTTTTTTTTTCGTTTTCTTTTTTTTTTTGCGGCAGGGGGGGGGGCTCGGTCGTTGGAGGGGGGAGCAGGCTAGTTTAAAAAAAAGAAAAAACATACTCACCTGATCGCGGAGCCGGCATCCCTCCTCTCTGCTGCTCTGTGCTCTATTCAGACTGTCTGCATGCCGGGTGTGATGTCATCATGTCATGCCCAGCATTCAGTCAGTCTGGAGCAATGGAGCACAGAGCAGCAGAGAAGACCAAGAAAGGAGAAAAGGTAAGTGAAGGGAGGAAAACGAGGGGGGCACAGAGGGGTTAAAAAACGGAAAAGCAGCATGTCGGAGGGGTTAAAAAATGAGGGGGGCATAGAGGGGTTAAAAAACGGGAAAGCAGCATGTCAGAGGGGTTAAAAATGGGGAAGCAGCATGACAAAGGGGTTAAAAAATGAGGGGGAGCACAGAGGGGTTAAAAAACGGAAAAGCAGCATGTCAGAGGGGTTAAAAAATGAGGGGGAGCACAAAGGGGTTAAAAAATGGGGGGGGCAGCATGACAGAGGGGTTAAAAAATGAGGGGGAGCACAGAGGGGGTAAAAAACGGGAAAGCAGCATGTCAGAGGGGTTAAAAAATGAGGGGGAGCACAAAGGGGTTAAAAAACGGGGGGGGGGGGCAGCATGACAGAGGGGTTAAAAAATGAGGGGGAGCACAAAGGGGTTAAAAAACGGGGGGGGGGGGGGGCAGCATGAGAGAGGGGTTAAAAAATGAGGGGGAGCACAGAGGGGTTAAAAAACGGGAAAGCAGCATGTCAGAGGGGTTAAAAAATGAGGGGGAGCACAGAGGGGTTAAAAAACGTGGCAGCATGACACAGTGGGGTTAATTAACAGGGGTCAGCATGGCACAGTGGGGTTAAAAAATGCTGGACAGCATGGCACAGTGGGATTGAAAAAGGGGGGGGGAGCAGCATTGTATAGTGTGATGAAGGGGAGCCAGATGAAGGGGGCAAAAGCAGCATGGAGGGCGCAGTGTGATCATAAGGCATGGCGATGATGAAGGGGCACATTATTGTAATATTGGAGCTGGAGGAAGGCCTAATTATTAATCGTGGATGGTATTGATTTAACGCCAGGGTTGTTTGGAATCATCTAAATGTAGCTCTTTTTTTTCAAATAGGGCCCCCAGCATTCCAGGATCCAGACAAGCCGCAACTAGAGAAACATGCAGCAACAGGTGGTGAAAGTGAGAAGAACAGGTAGGAGAGAGCAGGACAGTATGTGAAATGTTGTGATTCTAGTAGGGCTAATGTCAATTTTTGGTGAGTGTTGTGCCCAATATAAGGTGGAGGCCAAGACTGAACTCTTTGTGTACACACTGCATTTTTTCTATACTACATTTTGGTGCTAGATGTCCTGAAAGTCAGGAGTGCTTGGACATATGTGACGCTCGGGTGAATTGAGAGCCTAGTGATTTTGATGTGTTAGCCACGCCACAATGGTGCATTTGCCGCACCCCCAAATGCATGACCACACCTCTGGAAATTTTTTACCATACTCAACTATGAGGGGGGCCCCATGAATTTAATGTACCGGGGTCCTGAATTCCTCTTGGCAGCCCTGAGTCTAGGCAGAATGTCTTTTGGTGAGGCAGTGGTGGCCTCAACAATACAGACATCCTACATACCTATGCTTGCAGTTTAGCTATTTCCTCCTGCAAAAAAGAAAATTGTTTACAGTTTGGACAGTAGCTGAGTTTCCAGAATGCCTCCAGCAAAACAAAAAAAAATCCACTGCACTGCAGTAGTTTAAACATTGTGTCAGATGTTAATTGTAGTGTCAATATTTGTGTACTTGTTTCTGTATTCTAACTCTCAGTTCACTTAAGTTTGCAATTTAAATTTGTTTCATTTTAGGATGCAAACTACTACTATAAGCAAGCTCCAATGCGTCTTCTGTCTATTTCTGTAGAATTTCAGACAACTGATTGCAATAGACTTAGCCCCTCTTCCTAGTTTCTGTTTACACCTAGTTTTTTAACACCTATTAAGAATGCACAACACAGATTCACACTCTGATAGACAGATTTACTGTAGACAGAGAATAGTCACCTGATTCTGTTTCAAACTGACAGTTCACTTAAGTTTGCAAGCTGTTTCACTGTAGGATGCAAGCTACTACAAAAGTTGCACGGCATCTGGTCACATTGTCTGGTAGCTAGAACCAGGGCGCTGCTATGTTGTTGTTGTAACTAGCACTAGTGCCGGAAGTACATATTAGCCTGGTACACAGCATTGTGGGTGGGCTGTCTTGTGTCACCACTGTTTTAAGACGTCAATCTCGGAAGTGTAGACAACCATCAAGAGGTGGCAGCGATTATTTGGTGAGTATCATCTTTCTGTTTCACCTCTTCCTCTTGGTAGGGGCCCTCCCCAGTTTATCCGTGAGTAGGATAATCATGTATGACAATTCCCTGTCAGGAACATCCATAGCTCCGTATCAAGGTCCAGATCAAATCGAGGTGTCAGTAATAGGGGTAGAGTGAAGTGTTTCTGCTCCTGGCCATCACCTTGGACACCCCTTCTCCTTCCATCCTGCAACCCTGCCCTTCAAGTAATCTTCCCTAGCCTGAAGTGCTGTAGGGAGCTATGCTGAGGGGTCCATACTAGTGGCACGTGGACCAGGTAAAAACTTTGTGTGTGTCTGTCCCTTCCCTGCAGGCATTACAAAACCACGTGCCATATTGGATACTTAATAATAGCATATCAACTATCCTGATGTAGAGTGTTCTTCCATGAATTCCGAGTAGAAGATATATCAGCTGATCACTGAATTGCTTCTCTGGTGGCACCTGAGTAGTTCATAAAGTAGCATAAACTGTTGTGGACAGCATTGCAGAAAGACCCAGAGGGGCTAGGTTAGATTCAATGGGGTATATTGAATTAGGATGCGCGGCTGCGCGTGTAAAGTGTCATTATGGTACAGCAACATCGTGGATTTCTGTGTGCACGGAAATCCGTGATGTTGCGGGTACTGGGACCCATGTAGCCGTGCATAATCACGGATGCAAATCCTAATTGAATATGCCACAGAGAGTCCTGGGGAGGTTGATGCTTCATGTAGTATACATACCATGGGATCCATTTGATCATCAAATAGAGACAAAATCCTGATGAGTGTTATCGACTGCAGACATCTTAGGCAAACCTAGGAAGATTTGGATGTTGCCCATGAGTAATAAAAAATGGAGTAGATGAGGTAGACTACTGGTAGAGGTTATTGTGTGCAAATTCCGCCCAAGGCAGGAGATCAGACCAGTTGTTTTGAGAGACAGAACAATAAATTTGAATAAACGTCTCCACTCTTTCTCTCTCTGTTTGTCCGCTAGATTGTGGGTGATAGGACAATGAGAATTTAAGTTGGATATTGAGGAGTTTGCACAGGGATCTCCAGAATCCGGACGTAAATTGAACCCCTCGGTCTGATGCAATCTCCAAAGGGCACCTGTGTAGCCGATAAATCTCCTTCACAAATCTCTTGAGCAGCCGAAGGTAGCCCAACAAGAGGTACATAATGAGCCATTTTAAAAAAGCGGTCTACAACCACCCAGACGGTGTTGAACCATTTACTTGAAGGGACATCTGTAATAAAATCCATGGAAATGTATAACCATGGTCTGGTTGGGAAAGGCAATGGAACTAGTGGACCCGCAGGGCTTACACAAGGGGTCTTATGTTGTGCACAGAGATTACAGGCAGTCACAAACTGTTTAGTTTGGGTAGGAGCCAGGGTAGACCACCAGTAACTTCTGGAGATGAGCTCTGTGGTTCTTCAGATCCCAGCATGACCAGCAAAGTGTGAGGCATGCTACAATTGGAGTAATTTCTTACAGAGAGTCTAAGGAACATAGGTTTTCCCAGGCAGAGGTGTAGGTGGAGAGGATAGACAGTTAGGATCCAGGATAGGACGAGACAAGAGTTCGTCTGGCTCTGATCATGGGAAAAGGCTTGAGAAAGGGCATCAGCCTTCTTATTTTGAGAGCCTGGTTTGAAAGTGATGTGCAGATTGAAGCGGGAAAAAAAGAGGAAACAGCGGACCTGATGAGGATTTGAGCACTGAGCTGATTGGAGGTAAAGCAGATTCTTATGATCGGTGGTAATGTTAACAGGAAACTGTGACCCTTCCAGGTGATAGCTCCATTCTGACAGTGCTAGTTTCATAGCTAAGAGATCCTTATCTCCTATAGTGTAGTTCCTTTCTGCCGGTAAAAATTTATGAAAAAAGAAGGCACAAGGATGGGACTTCTTCTCAGGCTGGAGATACTGTGAGAGTACCGCTCCTACTCTGACGGTAGAGGCATCCACATCAACAAAGAAGGGCAGAGAGAGGATAGGTTGTCTGAGAATAGGGGCTATATAGAAAGCCTTTTTGAGGATGTTAAATGCTTCGATAGCTTCCAAGGGCCAAACTTTTGTCTTTGCTTCCTTCCGAGTGAGTGCCATGATTGGGGCCACCAAGGTGGAATATCCTCGTATAAATTGATGGTAATAGCTGGATAACCCCAGAAAACGCAGGATGCATTGAGGCCGGTTGGAAGGGGCCAATCCAGGATAGCTTGGACAATATCTGGGTCCATTTGTAAACTGGAGCCTGACACGATGTATCCCAAGAAGTTCATCTGAGCCATCTTAAAAGAGCATTTCTCGAGCTTGCAAAAAAGTTGTTTTCTTCATTAACGGGTAAGTACCTTGGCTACCTGATGTCGGTGAGTAGTTAGATCTTGAGAGAATATCAAAATATCGTCCAGGTACACTACGATACACAAATAAAGTAAATCTCTAAAGATCTCGCTCACGAAGCTCTGAAAAACTGCTGGGGCATTACATAGCCCGAAGGGCATCACTAGATACTCATATTGGTCGTCCCTTGTATTAAAAGCGGTCTTCCATTCGTCACCCTCATGAATGCGGATCAAATTATAGGCCCTCGGGGATCTAGCCTGGTGAAAATCTGTGCCCCTTTTATGCGATCAAAGAGTTGGGTTTCGAGTGGAATAGAGTACCGATTCTTGACAGTGATCGCATTTAAGCCTCTATAATTGATGCAAGAACACAGGGTCCCATCCTTCATTACAAAAAAGAATCCTGCGCCTGCTGGGGAAGTAGAGGGCCGGATGAAGCCGCACTGGAGATTTTCTCTGACATACTCGGCCATTGCTTGGGTCTCTGGTAAAGATTATGGGTACACCCGTTGGAGATCAATAGGACAATCCCAAGCACGATAAGGAGGCAGGGTCTCGGCATGGACTTTATTGAATGCATAGGAGAAGGGTGTAAGATGAAGAGGTAGTAGCAACCCAGAAATGGCAGGATGAGCAGAGGAGCTTAATAAGGGTTTGACTTGGACCAGGCAGCGGGAATGGCAAGAGGCTCCCCAAGACAAGATCTGAGAGGAAGACCAACCTATATGAGGGATGTGATGTTGGAGCCAGGGAAGACCCAGAATAATTGGACTAGTGATCTGGGTGAGAATAAGGAATGAGTTTGTCTAAAAATGTAAGGCTCCTAATTGGAAGGTAATAGGCTTTGTCTGACGGAAAATGGTTCCATTAGCAATACGATTGGCATCAATAGCAGTAATGGTAATAGGCTGAGGCAAAATTTTAGTAGGTAGTGAAAGATCCTTGACCATAGAGGCTGAGATGAAATTCCCTGCTGCCCCTGAATCCACAAGAGCACAGGAGTTGAACGGTGCAGAAGGCCCACGGACGATCACAGGAATGGAACACACAGAAGCCTTATGGTAATTTGGAGAAGATTTTGGTGTCCTTAACCTGACCTCCCCCGAGCAGGTTAGGATTTGGCATTTCCCTGATGGGAAGAGTGGCTTGCAAGTTATCCACACAGGCAATTAAGGCTTGAAGACATTGGAGGAGTTGAACATGTATGGCATCTTGCTGCTTAACTCTTCCTACTAAGTGGGTGCAGCATGTCCTTTGCAGATTGTTCTCGGTTGGGAACCTTTGTGGTCAGATCTTACTGTCACATCCACTAGGGTCAGAGGAATGCCCAAACTGTCTGCTCAAATTGTTACTACATCCTAACAGGCGCGGAGTCTAACAGAGAGTGGATGTTCACCAGAGTCTCCCGCAAGGGTCTGGACTTTGCAGCTCCCAGGCTGCATGTCGCAGTTTTCTTAGGATGTAATGAGCGAGACTGTGATGAGAACCAATACTATAACTATGAATATCACAAACAGGTAGTATCAGAGGGGCTGAGACCCTAGAAGGCTGTTCCAATTAGGAACAGTGGAGGAAATACACTGGGTGTATTAGTCTGTAAAGTATACCTATCCTCTCCCCTAGCCCCCTTCTCTGGCCCAATTCTCACTGCCCCACCTCCCACCCTCCCCCCTCGCTCCATCAACCAAGACAATCTCATCCGCATCTCCCCTGTTCCCTCCCCTCCCTCCCTTTCTCATGTGCCCTCTGGAACTCCAGGTCCATCCGAAACAAACTTTCCTCCATCCATGACCTCTTCATCTCCAACTCTCTAAATCTTCTTGCCATCACTGAAACCTGGCTCACTTCTTCTGACACTGCCTCACCTGCTGCTCTCTCTTACGGGGGCCTCTCCTTCACCCACTCCACCAGACTGGACGAGCGTCCAGGAGGTGGAGTGGGCCTCCTCCTGTCTCCTAACTGCACTTTTCGGGTCATTCCCACCTTACCTTCCCTCTCCTTCTCCTCCTTTGAAGTTCACTCCATACGTCTCTTCTCCCCTATCCACCTCCGTGTCTCCGTCATCTACCGCCCTCCTGGCCCCACCTCCCTTTTCCTCGACAACTTCGCCGCCTGGCTCCCCCACTACCTTTCCTCTGACCTCCCCTCTATCATACTTGGCGACTTTAATATCCCCATCGACAACTGTTCTGACCCCGCCACCATCAAACTTCTCGCCCTTTCCTCCTCCCTAGGCCTTACTCAGTGGACCTCCTCCCCCACCCACTGTCTTGGTCACTCCCTTGACCTTGGATTATTGCAACCTTCTCCTCACTGGCCTCCCCCACTCCCATTTCTCCCCCCCTCCACTCTATACTGAACGCGGCTGCAAGACTCATCTTCCTCTCACGTCGCTCCTCCTCTGCCTCCCCCTCTCTGCCTCGCCCTACACTGGCTTCCCTTCCCCTATAGAATCCTCTTCAAACTCCTCACCACCACATACAAGGCTCTCTCCCACTCTACTGCCCCTTAGATCTCTAACCTCCTCTCCATACACACTCCTGCCCGCTCCCTGCGCTCAGCCAATGATCGCCGCCTCTCCTCCTCTCTTATCACTTCTTCACACTCCAGAATCCAAGACTTTTCCCGTGCAGCCCCCCTTCACTGGAACGACCTCCCTCGCTCCATCCATCTCTCTCCTACTCTGTGCTGCTTCAAACGTGCACTGAAAACTCACCTCTTTCGCAAAGCCTACCAACCATCTACTTAACCACCTCACCTCCTCCACTCGCTCTCCCTTCTCTCTTCTGGCTCCCCTTGTGCCTGGTTCTGTCTACTCTCTTTTAGGATGTAAGCTCACATGAGCAGGGCCCTCTTCCCTCCTGTCTCCTCACCTGTTCTTCTGCTCCATGCTTATTGCAGCCGCCTGCCTGGAGTTTCTGAAGTATTGGTATTTTTGTTTATTGTTCTGTACTGTTTCACCCTGTATAGTCTACTGTTTGTATTGTGTACGGCGCTGCGGAAATCTTGTGGCGCCTAACAAATAAATGATAATAATAATAATAATAATAATAGAGTCGTATGCTAGATACCCGAGATGCAGGCAACGATGATCTGCGGTCTGGTATGTAGAAGACTCGGGAGACAAGGAGCGATGATCAGCATAGCGTTTACCACAAGGATAGTGGGGTAGACACAGAGGCTGTGATGAACTGTGGACCAATATGCTGGAGACTCAGGAGACAAGTAGCGATGAGGAGTCAGGATGGGGAGACATGCCAATTAGGGCATGCACAGTTCACCTGACAAGATGGCGTCCCGCCAGGAAAGCCACGAAATCCATCCCGGAGAAGTGCAGTCGCCAGGAATAAGGTGAGTAACAGCGGATAGCCCGTCGATCAGTGGGACTGATTTGTGACATGCTCTAGTGGTTTCCACTAGAACTATAATTCTAAATATAGTAAAAATATATCACAATAACTAATTCTACTGGCCAACTGGGTGGGGTACGGCATTTCAATGCCGAATACCCCGACAAGACTTACCACGACATGATGATTGCAAAGGGTTCTTTAGCGACGATCCCCGATGTCGACTACTCTTGAAAGCGACTTGAGGCAATGACGAGGAAGTAAAAAGCCGGCTGCTGTTCATGACGTCATTCACTATGAGAATGGGATTATCGGTGCTGTTAATGATGTAATGTAAGTATGCGCCTATGTACAATGTAGAAGCCTTTGTAAACTCCATTGTACATAGCCTTAATGGATCTGGAAGAATTATGGCTTGATGGTAATGTGGAGGAATCTGATTCCATACCTGCATTTGATATCAATCATCAAGAAGAGCCTACTACATCAAAGTTTAAATTGAAATCTGAATTTTTTCCTACCCAAATGAAAAGTATTTAGATGGATTGTTTTATAAGGTTTTTAGGTATGGTAACAAATGGCAACGCGTTTCGTCCACCGTGCTGTGGACTTTCTCAAGCCTTACCATACCAGCACATGCTGTAAGCTATCTGTGCTCATTTACAACTTGATTAGCCGAGAAGTGACCCAGTCCTATCCGCTGATGCGAGTACGCTGACAAAAAGACATACTAGGAACACTCTGGCGTCTATTTTGTTTTACACGGATTTACAGCCATCTGCTACCATACCAGCACATGCTGATAGGCATTTGTTCTGTATCTACATTTTCGAATAGCCGAGGAGTGACCCAGTCCTATCCATTCATGCGAGTACGCTAACTAAGGACATATTAAGAACACTCCGGCGTCTATTCTGATCTCTACGGACCAACATCAGGTGCGCACCTGTTTCTACTTATCCTTCTACAGCGGAGCTAGCAAACTGGCATGCCGCGACCAACACTTATAAGAAGTTGCAACCTCTTTAACATCTAAGGCAAGTCTGGATTGTGAAAACATTAAGTTCCCAGACTTAACATCAGATTGAAGATTTACTTGGACTTATTCCATTTCATTCACAAATACCGGAGGACTTCTTGTAAAACAGTAAGATTGTGTTTTACACATCCCTAACATCTATGGAATCTCTTATTTATCGATATTTATGATTTATTTTCCATATTATTGGTTTTGTGTCGATGATCCACCTTGTGCAATTATAACTATAATTATTGAGCTCATAGGCCCACCGAGGAACATACACCACTATTTGTATTTTCCTCTTTTTTTATTATTACTTTTTATTTCTTGCAATGTTGTCTTACGATGGAATTTTTATATTATAATTAGAGTTATCAGAGATGTGTATTTATTTCTTTTTTTGTATATGTGATTAAATCATTGGTATATAATCTCCAGATTCTCCTTTGGTTGTTTTACTTGGAGATTATTTTATTGACTGACATCTCACCCATGATGTTTGTCTTGGTCTGAGATTTTCCCAGCGCTGTCTCCACTCTTTGTATTTTTTATATATTTTAGGGGTGTCAGCACCATCCCATGATAGCTGCAGGGTCCATCTCTTTCCATATGTGACAATTATTCAGCGCCAAGGTTATTGTATTTTGATATTTGTTAGAGGTTAGTGCTATGTCTTTAAAAAATTAAATGCATTAGTCAGATTTTATTCCATGTGGAAACTATTATATCACCCTTCTGGAGACATTACCGCTGGTATTATGATCATATTGGTCAACTTTTGATTCATTTGGCCGGTATTACTCACATGAAGTAGGAACTTTTCTCCTTGGAAGTTTATGTGTGTGGGGGAGGGAGCCAGTTGAGCGCTGCACCACCTGTCACACTGAAGGAGGCCAGCACTGCTCCACAGCCCCACGGAGGATTTTCAAGCATTAAAAAGTATTATCCAGGCATCTGCTAAGCCACCAGCAAATTATATATACTTATAGCGATTTATCTGGTGAGGGTTCCGGTACTATGAACATCGCTATTGATCTGGATTTGTGAGTTGAAATAAGTTCAACAGCCCAAATAACAACATAAGAACTTAATCAATTTACCCAGTGAAGGGTTTATGTGACCAATGTTTTGGATTTGGATCCGTTAATACCTATAAATTAGTAGTCCAGCTAATTGGATCTGCTGGAGAATTGAAAAAGATATTTCTTGTTTGATTAGGCATTTTAAGCCAATGCATCTTGGCACACTGACAAATTTAACCTCCTATTAAAGGGTGTTTCTTAAATATTTTTATATGTTACGATATAACATGAGGTCATGAAGATATCCATATATTACTCATTTTATGATTTTTTTAATACATTTATATGAATTGCATGTGAAATGTTTTAGGCTTAAATAAATGTTTTGAAAATTGATTTGTTGTACACTCTTGTATTTGTGGTTATAGATTCATTATTGCATGTTTTTTGTTTTATACTACTTAATTTTGAAGCTTGCAGACCTTTTGCAATTAGTGATCTACAGCCACACCCATATAAGCGCCAGGGTATATATATTTCTCATATTTGATCAACAAAAGCCCTTTTTCCTGGAAGTGGTTGCTTCCTTGGTGGGGATTGGAGACGCTCTATCACAAAAGTCATTATCCAATACCCTTATTCCGTGTGGATTTTTATCTAAAAAGTTCTCTCTCAGTGAGAAGAATTACTGCATTGAGGACAAGCATCTCCTAATGGTCAATGATCTTAACCTTCCATCTGGGGACCCAGAATTCTAGATCTTTTTTCCGACATTTCCTCCTCCCCAGAGGCATATTATCCCTTCAATATTGTGTCACTAGTGAGCACATCAGTGGCGACACCACCCATTGGTCGCTCCTTTGTGACCCCCTACCTCCGCTTTAAAGTCCTAACCATGTTGGCACCAAAAAGACCATTGTGTTTCTTTCTCGTTATAACTGGTCACCTATTCTCAACTCAGATGTACTCAAGTATGTTCAAGCTTGTAACAGCTGTGCGTGGTACAAGGTTCCCCAGCAGTCTCTTTATGACCTATTCCTTCCTCTTCCCATGCCAGAATCCAACTGGTCCAGCATCTCTGTAGACTTAATCACAGAACTACCAGTGAGTCACTGTTTCAACACCATCTGGGTCATAGTGGACTGCTTTTTGAAAATGGCCCACTTTATTCCATTGAAGGGACTACCTTCGGCCATCCGGGCTATCTTTCCTTTTTATTAAGGACATCTTCCAGCTCCACAGGTGCCCACTTCAGAACATCTCAGACTGAGGAGTGCAATTTGTCTCTAAGTCCTGGAGATCCTTCTATGGAAATGTTGGAATAAACCTGAATTTCTCCTTGGGATACCACCCGCAAATCAACGTCAGTTGAGCAGTTCAATCAAGACTTGGAACTATTTTTTCAGAGCACCAGTCCTCATGGATTGATCTCTTTCCTTGGGCTGAGTTCCTCCATAACAATCAACTCAATGAGTCTACTGGGATGTCATCATTCATTACTGTGTTCAGTATTCATCCTGTCTTACCTACAGTCATGGCTAAAAGTTTTGAGACTGACACAAATATTATTTTTCACAAAGTCTGCGGCCTCAGTTTTTATGATAGCCATTTGCATATACTTGAGAATGTCCTGAAGAGTGATCAGATAAGTTGCAATTAATTACAAAGCCCTTCTTTGCCATGACAATGAACTTTATTCCAAAAACAACATTTCCACTGCATTTCTGCCACAAAAGAACAGCTGACATCAGGTCAGTGATTCTCTCGTTAACACAGGTGAAAGTGTTGGTGAGGACATGGCTGGAGATCAGTGTGTCATGCTGATTGAGTTATAATAACAGACTGGAAGCTTTAAAAGAGGTTGGTGCTTGAAATCATTGTTTTTTCTCTGTTAATCATGGCTATCTGCAAGGAAACACGTGCAGTCATCATTGCTTTGCACAAAACGGGCTTTGCAGGCAAGAATATTGCTGCTAGTAAGATTGCACCTAAATCAACCATTTATCAGATCATCAAGAACTTCAAGGAGAAAGGTTCAATAGTTGTGAAGAAGGCTTCAGGGCACCTAAGAACATCCAGCAAGCACCAGGACCATCTCCTAAAGTTGATTCAGCTGCAGGATCAGGGCACCACCAGTGCAGAGCTGGAGGATAGCCCGGTGTCAAGAAGTCCAGCAAAGAAGCCACTTCTCTCCAGTAAAAACATCAGGGACAGACTGATAGTCTGCAAAAGGTACAGGGGATTGGACTGCTGAGGACTGGGGTAGAGTCATTTTCTCTGATGAATCCCCTTTCAGATTGTTTGGGGTATCAGGAAAAATGCTTGTCCAGAGGAGGAAGGTGAGCACTACCATCAGTCCTGTGTCATGCCAACAGTAAAGCATCCTGAGACCATTCATGTCTAGGGTTGCTTCTCAGCCAAGGGAGTGAGCTCACTCACAATTTTGACTAAGAACACAGCCATGAATAAAGAATGGTACGAAAACATCCTCCAAGAGCAACTTCTCACAACCATCCAAGAACAGTTTGGTAACGAACAATGCCTTTTTCAGCATGATGGAGCACCTTGCCATAAAGCAAAAGTGATAACTAAGTGGCTCAGAATCAAAAACATCAAATATGTGTGTCCATGGTCTGAAAACTTTCCAGACCCAGATATAGGGCAGCCATCAGTCAGTATGTGTCACAGAAGTTGATTGATAGCATGCCAGGGTGAGTTGCAGAGGTCTTCAAAAAGAAGGGTCAACACTGCAAATATTGACTCTTTGCATTAAACTTAATGTAATTGTCAAATAAAATCCATAGCAACATCTGACAAAAAGGTCTTAAAACACTGAAGCAGCAAACTTTTGTGAAAAACAATATTTCTGTTATTCTCAAAACTTTTGGTCATGACTGTAGTTTTAGTCCTATCCCTGACTCTTTTGTTCCAACAGCAGATGAGGCGATACATGACTTTTCCCAAACTTGGGTTCAAACCCAAACCAGACTCTCTCTTAGTCTTCCCTGCGGTATAAACAGTCTGCTAAACGGTGGCAAAAGAATCTTCCTGTGGAGAGAAAGTTGGCTATCTAACCATAAACTAAAACTCCATGTACTCGCCATGAAATTAGCTCCACACTTCATCTGCCCATTTTTCTATCGCCCAGGTCATCAACCCTGTCTCCTATGAACTCCAGTTGCCTCCTTCACTCAAAATCCATAACTCCTTCCACATTTTTTTATTGAAACCCCTAGTTCTAAAAGAGTTCTTCAAGGAAACCTCCGGGCTATTTCCTATCAAGACTGTTTCTGGAGATGAATATGAAGTCGAACGAATCTGAAACTTTAAAGTCTTCTGAAGAAAGTCTCAATATCTAGTGAATTGGAGGGGATATGACCCAGAAGAGAGATCCGAGGTTTATGAAGAAGATCACCACACTCCTCATCTCCTGGCTAAATTGAAGGAGACAAGCGTCCAGGGCTCTCTCTAGATGGGGAGGAAGGGAGGGGGTACTATCAGGTGCAGGCCCGGTCGGCATTCTCTTTCGGTCTGGCATGTCCCACACAGCTGGTTTTCTGTTCACTGAGCATGCACTTGTCTCCGTGCAATTTAGCGGTCAGTGACATCGCTGACCGCCAAAAACCCTAGTTAAGGCTCTTATTTTAGGAGACCTCTGGGACCACTACGGTGCAGAGTACTAGCTCCAGCATTCCTTAACTGTTCCAGTTCCTGTGACCTGCTTCACTTCTCCTGTTCCTGTTTGTCTTGACTACCTGTTGTGAACTTGGCTTGACTCCTTCTGGATCCTGATTTTGTCTGTACTACTAAACCAGCTTCTGGCCTTTTGGCTCCCTGGGACCTTACTCTGCATTCTGATTCAGTACTATGCTCCCACCCAGCTTAGACATAGGATTTTCTGACTACACTATTTCACCTCCCTGTTTCTCCAGTAACTAACTTAGAAGGCTGCAACCTGCACATTCCACACAGCGAAGCCCATACTATCTTGCGGGGTTCCCTGGTGAAACACTGGGGGGCGTGTTAGAACTCTTTGTTCACTATCACAAAAGGACAGATGTTTTACTGGTACTCAGGAAGTATTAAATTATCCTTTTACTTTCACTGGGATGCCTTTTACACCTTCCATCTGAAGTTTATATACTACATATTTCTAGGTGCATTTCTATGAATGTGAAAAAAACCAACAACAAATATTAATATGTACAATGAGGTGTGGTGTGCAGGGGGTTTGGATGTGGTGCAGACAGATGGCAGCTGAGAATTAGAGATTTTTCCAAACAACAAGCATTGTAGCTATAATGTGGCGGGTTACCCTGTAATTTAATCAACACATTCACTGACATTATTTAACCAATTCATGAAAGGTTAGTTAATCATACTATAATACTGCAATATAACCATAAAGAGAAAAATACATTGTGATTACTGATCTATGTAAGCTAATCCCTGGCACATGACTTCTCAGACACAATTTGACAAATCAGGCTCCACCATGATGCTTCCACAATGAAGCTCAATAAAGGATCATAATCCCTGCCAATGTAAAATTTTAATTTTTCTTCCTGGATTAACCTGTTACATGCTTTCTTTCGATTTCAGCTAGAGGCTGGCCAGCGTATTCTGAAGCAGAAGTATGGTCTTGGGCAGCACATTGTCCTGGCCGGCCCTGCAAGCTGTCTGAAGAGCGGACAGCAGAAGGAAAGCAGAAAAAGGCAGGAAACAACGGAAACGAGCAGAGACACTAAAGGGGGGGAGGATTGTACATAGAAAACGGGGAGAGGAGGGAGGATGTCACATAGAAAATGGGAAGAGGGGGGAGGATGTCACCATAGAAAACGTGGAGAAGTGAAAGGTTGCCACTGGGGGAGAATAAGGAGACAGGATGCCACTCAGGAGGGGAAAAAGAAACAGGATGCCACTCGGGGGGGGGGGGGGGGAGGGAGGGGAATAAGAGACAGCATGCCACTCAGGGGGGGTGGGGGGGAGAAGAGACAGGATGCCACTCGGGGGGGGGGAATTAGAGACAGTATGCCACTCAGGATAGGGGGGGGTATAAGAGACAGGATGCCACTCAGGGGATGGGGGGGAGAAGAGACAGGATGCCACTCAGGGGGGTGGGGGGAGAAGAGACAGGATGCCACTCAGGGGGGTGGGGGGTATAAGAGACAGGATGCCACTCAGGGGATGGGGGGATAAGAGACAGGATGCCACTCAAGGGGAGGGGGTGGGGTGGTATAAGAGACAGGATGCCACTCAGGGGACGGGGTGGGGGGATAAGAGACAGGATGCCACTCAGGGGATGGGGGGTATAAGAGACAGTATGCTACTCAGAGGATGGGGGGGTATAAGAGACAGATGCCACTCAGGGATGGGGGGATAAGAGACAGGATGCCACTCAGGGGATGTGGGGGGGATAAGAGACAGGATGCCACTCAGGGGGGTGGGGGGGGAGAAGAGACAGGATGCTACTTGAGGGGGGGGGAAGGAATAAGAGACAGGATACCACTCAGGAGATGAGGGGGGTATAAGAGACAGGATGCCACTCAGGGGATGGAGGGATAAGTGGCATGATGCCACTCAGGGGGGGGGATAAGAGGCAGGATGCCACTCAGGGGGGGGATAAGAGACAGTATGCCACTCGGGATGGGGGGTATAAGAGACAGCATGCCACTCTCGCGATGGGGGGGTATAAGAGACAGGATGCCACTCGGGATGATGGGGGTTATAAGAGACAGGGATGCCACTCGGGTGTGGGGGGGGTATAAGAGACAGGATGCCACGCACAGGGATGGGGGGGCATAAGAGACAGGAAGCCACTCAGGGGGGGGAAAGACAGGAGAATGCCACTCAGGGGGGGTATAAGTGA